>NC_062284.1:38701024-39004055 GCF_902655055.1 Lutra lutra
GGCCGTGACCCAGGAAAGTGGGTGTCCTCTGGAAGCTAAAAAAGTCGAGGAAACAGATTCTTCCCTGGAACTTCCAGAAAGGACCACAGCCCTGGCAACCCTCTGATTCTGGCCCCAGTGAGACCCACATTGAACTTGTGAACCACAGAACTATGAAATAGTAAGTTGGTGTTATTTTAAGTCACGAACGTGTGGTGGTTTGTTACAGCACAATAGGAAACCAATCCAGATGTGTGAGTGGACAGTGACCTCCTTGGTGACAGGGTGTCCACTATACCCCCATCACTTATGTGATGTCATATGCTCAGGGCTCAGGAAGTGCTTTGAGAATGGACAGGGCTGACTAGTTGAAGGAATTAATATCTGGTGTCTCTAGGCCCCCTCTGGCTGTGTGACCATGGGTGAGTCCCCTTACCTTCCAGTGACTCAATTTCCATGTCTCTGAAGTAAGGATGTCAGGCTTCATGCCCTCCAACATTTGGGTGATTTTGAGTTGATTCATGAATAGGTCCCTTAACTTCCCTTTCTCTCCCAGTAGCCACCAGTGGGTAAGTCTCTCCCTTCCAACTAGTCACACCCAGAAAGTCTAATACCACCAATCTCAAATGCCAAGGTCATTAATTAGTTAGTGCCTGAAGCCTTTGTCAACTCTGTTCTCATCACCCTCTCTGGCCCCCGCCCCCTTTTTTTCACGGGTCCCCTGTATGCAGGTTCAATTTGGGAGTCATGGTAGATAGACACGGCTGCCTGGGCCCACCTCATCCTCCAAACTCTGGGACAGCCCCTGGCCCACTGTCGGTGATGAGGTATGTGGCAGGGACTCCTACATCACAATTTTGCTTAGGGTCAGAGCTAGGACATCCTCCCGGCCCATGACGATATTTTTAGTAGAGCTCTGAATTTGAATCTTGCATTTCCTCTGACCAGTGTGTGGCTTCTGGGTCCAGCTTTTTTTTTTCCTTTCCTTTCCTTTTTTTTTTTTTTTTTTTTAAGATTTTATTTATTTATTTGACAGAGAGATAGAGAGCATGAGTAGGCAGGGCAGCAGGCAGGGGGAGTGGGAAGCAGGTTCTCCGCTGAGCAGGCAGCCTGATGTGGGGTTCCATCCTAGGACCCTGGGATCATGACCTGAGCTGAAAGCAGACGCTTACCTGACTGAGCCACCCAGGCGCCTATGGGTCCACTTTCTCTATACAGTGTTAGAGGACAACTACCGTATCCACGGGAAGAAAATAAAGCTCTGTGTTCTCATCACTAGAAGGACTGTGTCACAAATATAGGAAGATACTCACGGTACCATCTGTTTTCCTAATCCTTCTACCTTTGTTTTCAGAGAGTAGTGATACATCCAAGTGCAGATTCAACTTAGAGGATTTTTTTTTTCGTTTAGTAAAGAACTGAACCAAATTATCGCAGCCTACCTCCGTGTGACGCTCACGCGGTCTACGTTGTTTTAAAGTTAGAGATGTTTTGTCTTAGAACGGCAGTTCTCTGTCTTGGCCACCTATTAGAATCACTCAGAGTGTTTAAAACCCAAAGCTGGACCCAAGAGCTGTTGAAACATTGGGTTAAAACCATTTGATTTAAAAAGTGTCTCTACTTTCCCAGGTGCTTCTGAGAATCACTGCCTTAGATGGCAGTAATTCCTCTTGTCCTTCACCTTGTTGTTTACAAAAGCAAGTGTACTTAGTGGTGACTCGGAAGAGCCACAGTGTCCCTGGGCCCTTGACTATGACACTAGAAGATGCTTTGTCCTAACTCACCCTGGATTCCACCTTAGTACCAAATAACACTTTCAGAAAGTCCTGGGATCTTAGCCCTGGGCCTTTCGGCCAGCTCAGCATCCAGAATCCTCCGGAAGTGCACAGTTGAGACTCTTACAGACTCCCTCAGCGGTGTCTCTTCCGTGAGCCCAAAGGGACAGACCCAGCACCTGCAGAGATTGCTCGGGCCCTGGTCCAGGAAAGCTGCTCTCTCCAGCCCACCTCCCCACTTTCTCCCTGACTCCTCATGTTTTGCTCACAACTTTTCAGCCCTGGTGCATGTGTGAGGTACAATACGCAGCTGCCTCCTTCCTGGGTCCCCACTTGCCCCGTGGACCAAGCCTTTGGAGCCTACCCTCAGCCCAGCCACTGATGCTGCCCTTAAACAAACCAGATGCTCTTCACCCACTCATCCAGGGGGACTGGTACCTGCAGAAGTGGCTGTGAGGTCCAGGATGGGGTTACATGGCGACCTGACGATTCCAGGCACCTAAGTTTCCTCTGGACCAGCATTGACCACATGGAGTCAGGCTCCTGGGAACAAGGGCTTCCAGGTCACATCTGGAGCATGGGAACATGCTGGGATCCGTTCAGCCAACAAATGCAGCTCACTGGTAGTGATTGTTAATGATCTCAAGGGCTCCTGAAGACAGGCATTGAGACCACAGCCTAAGATTTAAGGGGAAGGAGTCCGGAATCTGGTCTGTGGTGCTAACCCCTGAGCAGGGAAGGGACCCCAGTAGGCCCTGCGGCACCCAGTGCGGTTCCTGCCACCTACAGCTCCCCCTTTGCCCTCGCAGCAGGCATTCCCCTGCAGGCTACACGTGGCTTCTCGGCGTCAAGCAGAAGACAGCATCCGCTGGTGTGTCTCCTTCCGAGAGCAGGTCTGACTCCTCTTACCCGCTCCAGGCTGCCATGGTTGAGAGGGAACCCAGTCACACAGCATATCTCTTTCCTGAGTGAAACCCCGTTGGCTAATGGTTCACAACCCAAAGGAAGAGATATTCCTCTTTCAAAGAAGAGTGAAACATCCCTCCTTCCAAAGAGCTGCTAAGAGCAAGGTGCTAATGGGGGCAGGGGGCACTTGAAATTTGGGGACACCAGTTCCCATAGCAACCTCTGGGAACTCTCACAGCCTGCCACTGACACACACTGCTTTAGCAAGGAGTTTTGAGAGAATCACGTATTTCTAAAACTAATTTTTTTTTTTTTTAGATTTTATTTATTTATTTATCAGATAGAGATCACAAGTAAGCAGAGAGGCAGGCACAGAGAGAGAGAGAGGAGGAAGCAGGATCCCTGCCAAGCAGAGAGCCTGATGCGGGTCTCAATCCCAGGACGCTGGGATCATGACCTGAGCTGAAGGCAGCGGCTTTAACCCACTGAGCCACCCAGGCGCCCCTAAAACTAGTTTTAAACATAATTTTTATGTAGCTGTCCAGGGGTTCCTCAGCTTAGTCACTTTGATGAGAAAGTTGTGTAACTACTCTGATGTGACTCCCTCTGATGTGGTGGGGAGCGGAAGGACACGGGCATAGAAGCAGCCAGACTGCATCCCATGACACAGGGGGACACCCAAGGCTTCGCATCATATTCGAAAACCTTGGACAGGCTTCCATGCACAGCGCCATTTTGGTAATCTTGCCAAGAATCACAGAAGCCATAGATGCTTGATGTCAACATTGGTACGAGCCCTCTGACAGCCTGATTTGCACCGAAAACCCACATATTTACTTAGCTCCTTTAATCTGCCACCTCAGAGCCTTCTGAGGAGGAATAAAAAACCAAAAACCCTTTTTCCTCTTTCCTGGGCACTGCAGGAGGGAATGAGTCAGTTTCTCTCCAGGTCCTCTTCTGGGAGGACAGGATGTCTGGTGCACTAGAGTGGATTCTCCAGGTACAAGGGCTTCTTGAAAAAACAAAAAAAGGACTGGGATTTCCCTTGAAAAAGGGAAAATAGAAAATAAGCTAGGAGAGCTTGTGGTGCCAGAAAGTAAGGAAGTCCTTGAAACAAGGTGGGGACATGTGAAGAGATCCCAGGAGCCAACTTAAAAGAGCTCTCAAGAGCCAAATATGGGGAATTTGAGCAGCAAAATAAATAACTGTGACAGTAGATCATGACCCATAGAGGAAAATGAATATATTTTGTGAAGTGAAAGAAGCCAGATCCCCAAAGCTAGCTATCTCTAAGCTATTACATGAATCCACTCATTGGACATTCTTGAAAAGGCAAAACTATAGAGGTGGAAAACAGATCGGTAGTTGCCAGAAAATGGGGGGGGGGTTGTGTGGGGAGGGGCTAATTACAAAGGGGCAGCTAAGGGAATGCTTTTGGTGAGGGATGCAACTGTTTGTTTCATGACCGTGGTGATAGATATGGCTCTAGACATTTGTCACGTCTCATAAGACTACAAAGCACATAGAGTGAGTTTCACTGTATATAAATTTTTTAAAAAAATTTTCCACACTATTTGGTGTGTTCCCCAAATAGAACACAGGTTGTTACAAATGAACCCAGTACAGATGAATAATACAATCACACTGATAGGTGGGGGTAGAAAAGAACTAACCCCAAAACCTTTAGGAAATAGGAATTTGACTAGATACTGTCAGGCTAAAGAAAAAGATTGTATGTCAATACAGTCCTCCTAGTTATTTCTCACAGGAAAGTAAGTTAGTAATTCTGAAACTACTTTATGTAGAGATTAGGCTGAACAAATGAGTAAATATATTGTAGATGTTGAGAGCCAATTTTCTCACTGGCAGAGAAAGAAGTTACACATAAGAGAGGGGGGAGGTTAGAATGAGCCTGTAGTGTTGGGTTGGAATCTGAGACATCAGTATGAAGGTATGAAGGCAAGGAAGACTGAAGAGCCATCGTAGAGCAGAAGAAGCTAAGGAAACAACAACGCAGTGCAGTGGGGTATCCTGAAGGATCCTGGAGATGAAAAAGGAATTAGATGATTAGATAGACAAATGGTGAGCATTTAGTAAGACCTGTCGAATATATAGTAATGTCGTACCTGTGTTAATTCCTGGTTTTTATCATTGTATTTTGGCCCATATAAGACGTTAATGTTTGGGAAATTGAAAAGATTTTAGGGGCGCCTGGGTGGCTCAGTGGGCTAAGCCGCTGCCTTCGGCTCAGGTCATGATCCCAGGTCCTGGGTTCGAGCCCCACATCGGGCTTTCTGCTCAGCAGGGAGCCTGCTTCCTCCTCTCTCTCTGCCTGCCTCTCTGCCTACTTGTGATCTCTCTGTCAAATAAATAAATAAAATCTTTAAAAGACAGTCTCAAAGCACTTAAAATTTAAAAAAAAAAAAAAAGAAAAGATTTTATATTTATTTGAGAGAAAAAAATGAGATGGGGAGGAGCAGAAGGAGAGGGAGAAGTAGACTCCCTGCTGAGTCTAAGGGACCCTAAGATCAGGGCCTGAGCTGAAGGCAGCCACTTAACCGACTGAGCCACCCAGGCGCCCCTAACATTCAGGAGATTTGAGTGAAGGATTATGGCAATTCTTTTTTGTCCCCTGGTTCATTGAGATATGATTGACATATAACATTGTGTAAGTTTAAGGTGTCACAATGTGATAATCTGATATACTTCTATGTTACAAAATGAGTACCACAATAGGGTTAGTTAACATCCCAACCATGTTACATAAGTACCTTCTGTTTTTTTTGTAGGGAGACATTTAAGATTTACTTTGAGCAGCTTTCAAGTATATAGTTCAATATTGTTATTTATAATTACAATGCTCTACATTAGATCCCCAGAACTTAATCATCTTCTAACTGGAAATTTACACCCTCTAACCAATAGTTCCTCATTTCCCAGCCCCTAGCAACCACCATTCTACTGTTTGTCTTAGCTCAGTTTTTTTTGATTCCACATTTAAGTGAGACCATACAGTATCTTTCTGATTTATTTCACTTAACATAATGTCTTCAAGTTCCATCCATATTTTCACAAGTGGCAGGATTTCCTTCTTTCTCATGGCTGATAATATTCCATTGTGTGTGTGTGTGTGTGTGTATCTCACATCTTCTTTACCCGTTCATCTATCAGTGGACACTTAAACTGTTTCCAGATCTTGGCTATCGTAAGTAATGCTGCAGTGAATGTGGGAGTGCAGATATTTTGTTAAGATCCTGATTTCGTTTCCTTTGGATATATATCTAGAAGTGGGATTGCCAGATCATATGGGAGGCTTTCGCCTTTCCACATAAACTTTAGAATTAGTTTGTCTATACACACAAAATAGTTTGCTGGGATTTTGGTTGGAATTGCATTGAATCTCTAGACTAGGTTGGGAAGAATTGACAATTCAACAAGATTGAGTCTTCCAATCTGTAAACACAGAATATCTCTCATTTATTTGGATATTTTTCCTTTCATTGGTTTTGAGGTTGGCTGCATATGGATAAAGATAGTTCATTAGGTTTATATGTAAGTGTTCCTTTTTTGGGGTGGGGTTGCCAGTATAAATGGTACCGGCCTTGGGGTGCCTGGGTGGCTCAGTGGGTTAAAGCCTCTGCCTTCGGCTTAGGTCATGATCTCAGGGTCCTGGGATTGAGCCCTGCGTCGGGCTCTCTGCCCAGCGGGGAGCCTGCTTCCCCCTCTCTCTCTGCCTGCCTCTCTGTGTACTTGTGATCTCTCTCTCTCTGTCAAATAAATAAAATAAAATCTTTTAAAAAAAATGGTACCGGGCTTTTAATTTCAAATTCCAATTGTTTGTTGCTGGTTTATAAGAAAGCAATTAACTAAACTATATTAACCTTACATCCTATGACCTTGCTATAATGGCTTATTTTCGAGAGTTTTGTTGTCAGTTCTTTGGGATTATCTACAAAGGCAATTGCTTTTTCCTTCCCAGTCTCTCTGTCTTTACTTCATTTTCTTCCCCAATTGCTCTGGCCAGAACTTCTAGTATAATGTTTACTAAGAGTGGTGAGAAGTGACATCCTAGCCTTGTTCTTGATCTTCAGGAGAAAGCATTCAGTTTCTCCCCGAGTATGATGATGTTAGCTGTAGGCGTTTTATATATATTCTTTATCAAGTTCAGATAATTGCTATTTCCAGTTCGCTCAGAGTTTTTAATCATGAATGGATGTTGAATTTCATCAAATGCTTTTTTTCCCTAAACAGTTGTCATGATTATGATTTTCTTCTTTAGCTTGCTTATGTGGTGAATTAGACTGATTTTTAAATGTTGAACTAGCCTTAGATACCTGAAATAACTCCCACTTTTAATTTTTTTAATACAATGCTGAATTGATTTTCTAATACTGTGTTGAACATTTTTCATATTCATGAGAGTTATTGGTCTATTATTTTCCTTTCTTGGAATCTTTATCTTGTTTTGTATTAAAGTATGCTGGCCTCATAGAATGAGTCAGAAAGTAACTCTCTGCTTCTTTTTTCTGGGCCCTAATTTAAAAAATTGCTCTTATCACTTGAATTGTCAATATTTATGTAGATTTCCAACAGGTTTTTACTGTTGCCTTGCTCAGTACTTATTGATTCTTTAAAAAAGATTTTATTTATTTGACAGAGACACAGCCAGAGAGGGAATACAAGCAGGGGGAGTTGGGGGAGGGAGAAATAGGCTTCCTGCTGAGCGCGGAGCCTGATGTGGGACTCGACTCCAGGATCCCAGGATCATGACCTGAGCTGAAGGCAGAGGCTTAACCCACTGAGCCACCCAGGCGCCCCTCTTTGCTTACTTTTTCATCTGTTATTCCATTTATTCGTTAAATGTACATTATTTCTCTTAGCAAGGATCTGTATGAAGTAAAATCACTTAGTAGTTGGTATCTGAAAATATATTTAATCGTTGCTCTTTTTTTTGGGGGGGGGGGGGTAGAGAGCATGAGTCCAAGCAGGCAGAGGGACAGAGAATCCTAAGCAGGATCCATGCTCAGTGTGAAGCCTGACACAGGGCTTGATCCCATGACCCTGAGATCACGACCCATGGTGAAATCAAAAGTCAGATGCTTCACCAACTGCACCACCCACGCGCTCCTTCACCTCTGTTCTTGAATAACAAACCTGAGTATAGAATTCTCATTTTTGAAATTTGCTGTGATTTTCCCTCAGCCCAGTCATGATTATTATTCCATTATTTTTTGGTATCTGTCATTGCTGCAAAAAAAGTTTATTGTTAATATGAATAGTCTTTTCTTTCTAGTAATTTTTAACATTTTCCCTTTATCCCTGATGTTCTCAATTAATGGGACCTTTTAAACCTGAGGACTCAGGGCACCTGGGTGGCTCAGTTGTTAAGTGTCTGCCTTCGGCTCAGGTCATGCTCCCAGGGTCTTGGGATTGAGCCCCGCATCAGGCTCCCTGCTCAGCAGGGGGCCTGCTTCTCTCTTTCTCTCCCACTCCCCCTTATTGTGTTCCCTCTCTCACTATGTCTCTCTCTGTCAAATAAATAAATAAAATCTTTAAAAAAAAAAAAAACCAAAAAAACTCTCTGAGGACTCATGTCTTTCCTCAGTTTGGGATATCCTTACGCATTTTATCCTTGCATATCCCTTATTTTCCCTGTTCATTTGTGAAACACTTTTTTTTTTTTTAAGATTTATTTATTTATTTGAGAGAGAGAGAGAGCAAGAGAGCACAAGTTGCAGGAGGGGCAGAGGGAGAGAGAATCTCAAGCAGACTTTCTGCCAATCATGGAGCCTGACATGGGGCTCAATCTCAGATCATGAAATGAGCTGAAATCAAAGGTCAGATGGTTAATTGACTGAGCCACCCAGGCGCCTTCATATCTGGAACTCTTATCTGGAATTGGAGATCTCACCTTTTTTTTTTTTCATTATTTTCTATCTCTACTTCTTTAATCTGAGTCCTGGTGATTACATCAGCTGTATTTTATAATTCATTTGCTGTACTTTTTAGCTGTGTCCAAACTGATAATTATCCTTCTCTTTAAATTTTTAGTTAAATGATTATTTTTCCTTTTCAATATTATTTTTAAATTTTTTTTAAAGATTTTATTTGCTTATTTGACAGAGATCACAAGTAGGCAGAGAGTCAGTCTCCCTGCCAAGCAGAGAGCCCAATGCGGGGCTCAATCCCAGTACCCTGGGATCATACCTGAGCCAAAGGCAGAGGCCTTAACCCACTGAGCCACCCAGGTGCCCCTCAATATTTTTTTGTTAGTGCTTTTCAATACCTGCCTGTTTTTGTTTCACAGCTGCTTTTTCTTGATTTCTGAATACCATCCCTTCTTTTCTCTCTGGGGATTTTAAGAATATATATATTCTTACTCTATATGTTCTCTTGTGGTATTATCTACATTTCTGCCAGCATGAAGTACCTCATTTGCTGGACCCGGTCCAGTGTTCATAGCACTGAACTGACTCATATGTTTTGCCATTTTGTCAGAAGACTCTTCTTTCAAATGAGTTTTTCCTTCACTGTTGGGTGGTTTCCTGGCTGCACATTCTTAAAATTTGATCTTAGGGTAGTGGTCTAACATTTCTTCTCTGGGCAGAGATTAAATTCTGGAAATTAGGTGTGAGTCAGTTTTCAGTCATGCAAGTACCCTGTGTCATTCTCTTGCTGTGGGCAAGAGGTATATTTTTGGTTCTAGATCTAATAAGCAAGCTATTTTAGCCCCTATTCTTGAGCAGAAAGCATGATTTCCAGCCTTGGCTTTGTACCCAAGCCTCTCAGGTTAGTCTGCTCCCACCCTGAGGAACGTGAATATGGCTCCTGTTCTCAAGCAGGCATGGGAGACTGTGCCCCTGGCTCATATCTGAACTTAGCTCTCTACAAGTTCCCGGGGGCAGCCTTTTAGCTAAAGATTTTTGTTGTATGTGTTCATCTTTCCTTTATTTCTGTATCTGTAATAGAAGAGAGTGGTTTCAGTCTGTGCCATCTTGACTTGGAAGGTCTGAGTTATTTCTATAATGAAAAAATATGCATTCTTAGATAAACATGGATGAAAGAGCTGGCTCGATAGACATGTGATACACCACAATGATTAAGCACATAATCCTTGGAGTTAGACAGATCTGGGTTTGAATCCTAGCTCTGCTAACGTGCTAGTTGTGCAGTCTTTTTTTTTTTTTTTTTAAGATTTTATTTATTTATTTGACAGAGAGAGGTCACAAGTAGGCAGAGAGGCAGGCGGGGCAGGGGTGGGGGGAAGCAGGCTTCCCTCTGTGCAGAGAGCCCGATGCAGGGCTCGATCCCAGGACCCCGGGATCATGACCTGAGCCGAAGGCAGAGGCTTTAACCCACTGAGCCACCCAGGCACCTCCTAGTTGTGCAGTCTTGAGCAAATTATATAATCTCTGTGTGCCAGTTTCCTCCCTGCACAATGGATATAACAATACTGCCTGGGCTATTATGAGGACTGAATGAAACAATGCATTTAAAACCCTGCATAGGGGCGCCTTGGGGCTCAGTCGGTTGGCTGTCTGCCGTGAGCTCACGTCATGATCCTAGCTAAGGTCCTGGGATTGAGCCCTGCATCAGGCTCCCTGCTCAGCCTGCTTCTCCCTCTCCTGCTCCCCCTGCTTATGTTCTCTCTCTCACTATCTCTGTCAAATGGATGGATGAAATCCTTAAAAATAAATAGATAAATAAATAAATAAATAAATAAAACTCTGTATAGCCTGGCACATGGAAATTCCTCTCTCCCCTCTTCCCAGGTCCTCATCTATTGAAATGGGTGTCAGAATCAGGCAGAGGAGACTGAGTGAGCATTTCCATTGCTGGTGGAGTTGTTGGAGAACAATAGGAATATTAGGTCATGGATATCTTTCCAAAAAATGACGCCTATTGTCATCATTAATCCCATTTTCAACAGATTGTGTTACAATATCCGGGCCAATACAAAGAATTTATTACCACGTGCATGTTAATACTGCTTTGTTGCTGCCCCTCCAATAGTTCATTTGCATAAGAAACATTTTCAAAATATGCTGGTATCTTTCAGAGATTTCAGAAGAGGAGTTTGTTGGTGGTATGGATTTTTTCTCTGCCTGTGAGTGCTTTGCATGGTAAGAAGCAGGAATAAGACTGGAAGAAAGCATGACTAGGTGAGCTTGAATAAGACGCTAAATGTTAAAAGGAATGTGATGATTTTTTTTCTTATCATTAGTTAATTAGCATGTAATTATAATATTTCCTAAAATAAGACCCAGACGCAAATTTCCTCCATTGACTAGATGCTTTCACTACTCCACAACATCCTAGACATGTACTGATGCTCATGTTTTGTATTTTCATCAACCAGACACAAGTAACCAGAGAACTCTTTTTAAAATAAATGTAAATCTTCTTCTCTCTTCCTTTTTTCATATATAAGTAGATACACGTAGGCACATAAGCAAAACCACAAACACAACGTTTTTGTATTTTTCTCCCTCCAATCTGGACTCAGGGGCTCATTATTATTATTATTATTATTATTATTATTTAAATAGCGATGAAATCTACAAACATAAAATCCCCCATGTATACCATTTCAAGTGGGCAGTTCACTGGGATTAAGTATATCACACTGATGTGAGACGATCACCATCCATCTCCAGAAAATTTTCACCAAAACACACTGTTTCGAAAGCTATCCATTTTATTAAGTACCTCTCGTTCAAGCAGAACAGCCAAAGAAAGAAATTCAGACAGAGCGACACGGACACTGCCAGCTGCTGTGTTTCAGAAGCAGTAAAGTATCCTGCTTTGAAAAATCTCTTTCTACTTTGTCATTCCTTGCAAATCTTGCAAATTCCTGGCTTTATGAAAACAAAATTTAAAATAGAAAACAAATATTTTGTCCCTGCTGGTATATAACAAGCAGAGTTTATAACAAAGCAACCGTTTTATAGTCCTCCAAGCTCATTAAAACTTCATTCTTCCTGTTGTGCTCTATCTTTTGGACAGGTATATAATTAAGATAGATGGCGTGTGTGATCTTAAGAGCTCCCTTATCAGAGAATGTTCTGGCCAAATTCAGTTTGTTACATTATATTATTGTTTGTTTGTTTTTAATGTCCCTTAGTATCATACTTCTTAGCTGTCTCCATAATATCAAATGTAGGTCATTTTCATTCCTAAAATGTTTTCAACCTTTGCTATATCCACTAAAGAAGTTTTAATTCTGAGATGTCTGAATTTTACCACTGACTGGAGAGATCTTTTTCTGGCGTTAGGTGTAAGTTTTAAGGCAGTGAAACATGAACTATGTTTTTGGTCGGTCGTCATCTTTCGCTTCTTCTGTATTTTCTAAAAATTTTGTCATGCCAAAGATGTGCCGAGCCATCTTATTATAGCATGGTATCCAGAACTCCCTCCACCTTCTTGGAGCTTAAGAATGTTCTAGAATATTATCAGGTAGGAACAGAGCATCCAGGATCAGGAGAAGGGGCTATGCAAAATCTTTGGCACGAGTGGACATCGCCTCCTGGGTGGTCGCCAGACAAAGGGCTGACTGTGGAGAGAGGGAAGCTTCGCCCGGGGACCGGCAGCTGGCCTAGTCTGGGAGCCAGCATGGCGGCTCCCAAATTACTCCTTCATTCCCTTGCAGTGGTCCTCACATCTATTTTTTCTCCTTTGTTTCAGTGGTTTCTTCACATTCAACCACCACCCCCTGCCCTCAGTTAGTCTCTTTTCCTCTAGTCTGGAATAATATTTTCTGTTCCTCCAGAGCAAATCCCACAGCTATGCCTCACATTTCCCAAATTTGGGTCTAGGCCTAGAGACCTCCAAGTGCAAAGGCCTTTAAAAAACGACCACTCTGAATTTCTTTCTTGTCTGCCTCCCACCACCTCACATCTCACCCTCAAGGCAACAGTCAAACAACAGGGGCTTGGAAAGGGGAGGGATAGCTACAGAGAGCAGAAAGGAAAGGGAAGTTTTTCATTAATATTTCAAAAACATCTTCCCACTGTGACGTAGAGAAGTAGGTTTTGTCTGATGGACATAAAATACAGTCAGGCTCTCTACTAGGAAAACTGACCTACAGAATGGCAGTCCCTCTCTAGCCGCAAAGGATAGCCCCTTAACAATTTTTTTAGAAAAAACAAACAAACAAACAAACAGTAAGTTGGGGTGCCTAAGTGGCTCAGTCTGTTAAGCATCTACCTTCCGCTCAGGTCATGATCCCAGGGTCCTGGGACTGAGTCCCATGTTGGGCTCCCTGCTCAGCGGAAAACCTGCTTTTCCCTCTGCTTGTGTTCTCTCTGTCAAATAAATAAATAAAGTCTTAAAAAAAAAGAAGAAGAAGAAAGAAAGAAAACAATAAGAGAATTTGTTATTGAGAAACTTAACGTCCTTACAAGAAAAATATTCTTAGAACTTTTTAAAAATGTCAAAAATAGGGTGCCTGGGCCCACCCCTAGAGACTTTGATTTAATTGCTCTGGGGTGGAACTCCAAACAAAGCTAATTCTTAAAGTCCCCCACGTAGTCAGTGTAGGGCGGAAACCCTCCTCCGTATATAAACAAGGCATACTCACTCACGAGACACAGCATATACACTGCCCAGGCCCACAATACTCTCAGAAATCCACAGACATAATTAATTTATTTTAAAATTAGAGGCGAAAAAAATGAACATTTAGGTGGAAGAACATGTTTTACTGTATAATATTAACATGCTTTATACTAATGCATTTGTAAAATACAATTTTAATGTTTTTTTGGAAGAAGGGACCTATGCCCAAGTGCCCAGGTACCACAGAAGACCACGTAGCCCTATAGTAAAGGAGCCAGTGTAAGAGTACATCTTTGAGTACCCTTTAATATAATTATTCTGTTCACTTTAAAATATAGCAGTAATTTGGGGCGCATGGATGGCTCAGTGGGTTAAAGCCTCTTCCTTCAGCTCAGGTCATGATCCCAGGGTCCTGGGATCAAGCCCCGCATCGGGCTCTCTGCTTGGTGGGGAGCCTGCTTCCCCCTCTCTCTCTGCCTGCCTCTCTGCCTACTTGTGATTTCTGTCTGTCAAATAAATAAATAAATAATCTTTAAAAAAAATAAAAAAAATATACCAGTAATTTTTAAAAAATCAGTAGTGTTTAGACTTTGCCCTGGCAATAGTGATGCCTACATTGTCTTTACTATCTCCTGTCCACTTCAGGTGGTTTGTGGTGGCCTCTAACCCACTTCAGTGAGCCCGATGTAAATTCTGCTGTGTTACCCATGACAGCCTAAGAGGCATTTTTGAGGGTCTAGTCTTTTATGCCAACATTTAATGCCATGTTTGATGTGGAGCCACTGACCGGGTCCTGGTGGTTTCAGAGATAGAGTGGATTGGAGGCCTCAGAACAAGAGAAGCTTTGGTCCCGAGTGAGAGGCCCAGGGTGACTCCTGTCCCCACCAGTGTAGGCGCTTTCCACTCTGGCTGTGCTGGCCCCTGATGCCCAGCTCAGCTCTTGCCTAGCCTGTCCTGCAGGCAGAACTTCCTGAGGCTCACTTACACTTACACACGAACTTCTGCTGCCCCTTTTCCTTCTTTCCAAGCCCACATCCAAGGCTTAAAAGTCATCATCATTTGTGTTGGCACAAATTCTGGAAATCAATGTGGTGAGGGAAAGGCCTCTGGACATCCATCTCCGTGTCCTCGTCGCTCATGGAAAGGTCTCAGGGCTGGGAGGGACAGAGTTCTCAGGCACGGAGGGACGGCTCCATGCTGGGTTCTGGGGGCACATGGTCCCCTCTGAGCCCTGAGTGTGAGCCTAAAGCACACGAGGGTGAGCAGGGGTGCAGTGGGGGGGCCCAGCGCCAGGATGGCTCAGTCAGTTAAGCGTCTGCCTTCGGCTCACGTCAGGATCCCAGGGTCCTGTGTGGGGCTCTCTGCTCAGCTTCTCCCTCTGCCCCTCCCCACCGCTCATGCTTGTGCTCTCTGTCTCTGTCTCTGAAATAAATACATAAAATCTTTTAAAAAGAAATGCATAAATAAAGCACACGGGGGAAAAACTGCCTCCAGCCCCCCATCTAGAAACTCCCTGCAGCCACCCAGGTGCTGAGGGCCCCTTGGCTTTGTGCAGGGTGCTGGAGAGGGGATGACCCACCCTGTTCCAAAACAAGGGAAGGAAGGCTTGGGATGGAATCTACCTAGACGCTTGCAGTCTGAAGGCCTGGGATTCTCCAAGAAAAGCTGACAGACCCAGGAGCGGTGGAGATTGCTCCCTCACTTACTCATTAAGGAGCTGGTCTTGGGCAAGCTGTGTGGCTTTTTTGAGCCTCAACTCCCTCATCTGTAAAATGGGGATAAGAACATCTACCTCACCAGGTGGTTCTGACATTTAAATGTGAAAACGTGAATTTCCTCAGACTGCCCCGGAAATCCAAGTTCCCACTACAGTCACTGTCTCCTTGGTCACAGGACTGTAGACAGAGGGATTCACCAGCTTGTGGACTTCAGCCCACCCTTTAGTAGCAGCTCACAAGCCCTATGCCAACTCCTTACACCTAAGTACTAGGAAAATAAAATGTATTGACTTTTGCAAAATAAACTAAATTCTAGTTTTCATTATCTCAGGACTAGTTACCAATTTATCCCTTGATATTTCTTCTTCAGACATACCCAGAAAAGTGCATTCTGGAAGGAGAACTCCCCTGTTTGAGAGCTTTGGCAATCCTAAATAAACAAAAATGCAACATTTAAAAAAACAGCTCATCTGGTGTTTCATGTCTCATCTGCTGCTCAGTTGGTCTGAGAATGTGGCCCAAAAGATGGCTTAGATGATCTATGACCAAGTAATCCAACCCCCGACAAAAGATTCATTAATTTGCTACAGAGAAAATGTGGCCCACAGAGTCAAAATTAAAAAAAAAAAAAATTTTTTTTTAAAGTTCTGTTTTCAATTTGGAATTTGAGCTATCCTGACGTTGGCCAAAGTGTGGTGGAAAGGCAAGTCTTTTATATCCTTGAGTTGTTTTGACATAGCCAGGACACTCGGGGGATAAGATTCAACAAATGCGTCTTCACTGAATTCGTATCAGTGATGTCAGAATGAGCGAGGAGACAGGGATTGTGAACTTGTCCTGTTTCTATTAGTTCCTCCCTCGGCTGATCAGCTGAGCTCTGCCTTTCCTACTCCAGACAGGCATGATGAGCTTCTAGAAAGTTCGGCCCTGTTTGGGGTCAACAGAGTCCCAAAATGAACATAAAATTCTTTTGACTATGCTGGATCTCCCTAATGTTGGTATTCTCTCTATCTCTTTTTTTAAATTGTGTGCATTGAAATACCTGTGGGAAAAATTCATAGTCTCCTTAGAGGAAATTCTGGAAGGGCAGTGTGGAATCAACTCAACCACGTTTCATTTTTTCCCTCCTCCTCTTTTGATATGTTCACCTATATGATAGGGATATCCTACCTTTAAAGTGAGTAAAAAAATAAAGTGACTGTGTCTTTATCTTCCTGTCTCCCACAGCATAAGAACGTGTTAATGGCACACTCAGCTTCATTACCTTCCTCCACACTACATACAAACACATTTGTTTTTCCAAAGGCTATTTAGGATCTTTAAACAGTAATTAGACTCCACCTCTTCCCTGTGGGGTTCATGAATATCACCTCCCTTTAGAGACCCTGGGATCAAGGCTACAGGATATTAAGTTACTAGTCCAAGGCCATGGGGCAAGTTTTGTTAGAATCAGATGGGCTGGGCTATATTCCCTGGTCTGGCCACAAAATGAACTCAGAACCTGTTTTCAGTGCATTTCCTGATGGCTATGGCTGTGCCCAGGGAATAGCATGTGTTTGTTTATTCATTCATCAAACATTTACTGGGACACCTGCCATGCGTGTCTGGAGACTCAGTGAGGGGTCTGGCCCTCTCCCTGCGGTTGAGGGGCTTACCATGAGTGGGGGGTACTGAGTTATAATAGGTGCTGTGCAAACACTCTGCACGGCAACATGGGTGGACAGAGAAGGAAGGACTTGAGCTAAATTTTTAAAGATAAAGAGCCAGGAAAAGGGCATTCTAGGTAAAGGAGCCTTGAGAGCAGGCCCAGAGTGCAGGGTGAGGTGAGCAGGGAGCCTTGTTGAATTCTCTGGCATCTGGGCCAGAGCCTGCATGGCTTTCCACACCTTGCCAAAGGGTTACCTTGTTTTTTTTTTTTCTCCTGGAGGCCAAAGGAAGGAAGACCTAGCAAGTTTGCCAGCCCACAGGACTCTAGAACTTCAAAGAGAAATTTAATTGTTTGGTATATTAAGTATCTTTCTCTAGCACCTACAAGAGTGAACACTTGGACAAGTGACTCACTGGAGACAGAGTTTCTTAGCCTCGTGTGGGAAGGGTGGATGGTCTAGAAATGAGATAGGGCACCCAGGGAATGGCCTCCCCTCAGCTTTGGCTCAGAGCCTGGCCTTGCTGGGGAGGGCACAGCTCGGTCTCCGTGGATGGCACAGAAGTTGCTGTGGTGCCAGGCTGGTGGGACTGGCTAGACGTCTGACCTCTAAGGTTCCAGGGGAGTCTCTCCACTGTGAAACAGCTTGGGAGTGATGCAGTGGGGGGATCCTACCCAGAGAAGCTGCTAGATGGTTGCTGTAGCTGCAGGAGGCAGGTGCTGAGGACCCACATGTGCTATGAGAGCTGTCGAGGTTGGAATAGTTCTGTGCAAACCCAGTGTCACCAGGGCTGTCAGCTGCCTACGTGGAGGGAGTGCTTTTGCCCCAGGCAGCTGGAGTGGGGAGTGTAGCCCCAGGGGCAGTCCTTGCTGGACCTCTGGGAAAATTCTCCAGCCCCCCCCCAAATCCCCTGACCTTCAGCTTGTCAATTCTGGGGGTGGGGGAAGCATGGAGCATCTTCTCCAGAGGCACCATTGCACCCTCATGATGGCTGCCTCCTTCCCTCTCTCACTTTTCATGCTCCCTCACTCCATGTCCAGGGATCCCTTCTGGAGTAACCCCTGGACCCTTACCCTGTCTCAGGTTTTCTTCCGCCCCCACTTTCTTCCCAAGTAGAGCTTCTCCATTTCAACCCAATAAACCACTTTACTCTTTTCTGCTTTACGCACTTCCTCCTGTTTCCTGTCTTGTATGTCTGAGCTCACCTTCCACAAACGTCCTTCCACGCTCCCATTACTCCCCACATTCCCTACATCCTGGCAGCGGGAGCCACAGGATGCAGCTGCCCCCTTTTCCCCGGGGCCCCTCCCATGTTCTGCATCACTACTTCTATGTTATTTATACCACAGCATTTCTTTGCACATTTCCGCATCATGTGTTCCACGGACACAAAATTTGGTGGAGAAAAGAGACTTTTCCTTGACTCTTCCTCCTGAAAATTTCACTTCTGGCAGGTTGCTCCAATTGACAAAACAAAAACAATAAAAAAACCCCAACCCCCTCTCCACCAAATCTCTTTCTACAGGCTCAGTTGCAAAAGTCAAGGGAGAAAGACTTACACTGAATAAAAATAAAGGAAGGATGCTTTTCCAAAATTTCTGAAGCTTTGTCTGGAGAGAAATGTTTGCTTTCGGTTAGGACTGAAGGGGTTTGAGCAGCAACCTGATAACAGCTGCTTCTCTGATAAACTAACCTCTACCCCGTCTGTCTCTCTCCTTGCCCTCAAAGGCTCCTCTTATTTTTGTTATTGGCCTTGAAGTGTTGGGGTGGGGGCAATTGCTGATTAATGCTTATTTTTATTTTTATTTTTTTTAAAGGTTTTATTTATTTATTTGACAGAGACCACAAGTAGGCAGAGAGGCAGGCAGAGAGAGAGCAAGGGAAGCAAGCTCCCTGCTGAGCAGAGTGCCCGATGTGGGGCTCGATCCCATGACCCTGGGATCATGACTTGAGCCGAAGGAAGAGACTTTAACCCACTGAGCCACCCAGGTGCCCCTGCTTTTTATTTTTTTATTTACTTTTTAAAAAGAAATATTTTATTTATTTATTTGACAGAGAGAGAGAGAGATCACAAGTAAGCAGAGAGGCAGGCAGAGAGAGAGGAGAAGCAGGCTCCCCACTGAGCAGAGACCCCCCCCCCCCATGCGTGGCTCGATCCCAGGACCCTGAGACCATGACCTGAGCTCCCACCCATGATCTCTGTTCTCTGTGTCCATGAGTTTCTTTTTTTTTTTTTTTTTAAGATTACACATTTAAGTTGTCTTTCTCTGACTTATCTCACTTAGCATAATACCCTCAAGGTCCATCCATGCAATTGCAAATGGCAAGATTTCCATCTTTTTTTAATGGCTAAAATAAAATTTGTATATATATATCCTTTATTCATATACGTATCTGTGTATGTTATATGTACATACACTTTCTTTATCCATTCATCCACCGATGGACACTTAGGTTCTTTTCCTATCTTGGCTGTTCTAGATAATGCTGCAATGAAAATGGGGTGTGTGTGTGTGTGTGTGCATATATTTTTTTGAGTTAGTGTTTTCATTTTTTTCAGATAAATACCCAAAAGTAAAATTCTTGGATGATATGGTGGTTCTATTTATAATTTTTTGAAGAACTGCCATACTGTTTTTTTTATAATGGATGCTCTAATTAACATTCCCAACAATGAACAAGGGTTCCCTATTGTCTACATCCTTACCAATAGTTACTTCTTGTCTTTTCTAGAATAGCCATTCTAACAGGTGTGAGACGACATTGTGGTTTTGATTTGCATTTCCCTGATGTCTTTGCATAGTGATGTTTACATCTTTTCATGTATCTGTTTGCCATCTGTATGTCCTCCTTGGAAAAGTGTCTCTTCAGATCCTCTGTTCATTTTTAAATCAGTTTGTCTGGTTTTCCATTGTTGTTGTTGTTACTGAGTTGTAGGAGTTCTTTATATATTTTTGGATATTAATCTCTTATCAGCTATATAATTGGCAAATATTTTCTTCCATTCACTATTACTTTTTAAAGTCTTCTTATATTGTTACTTGAGATTATTGAATTTTCAAGTGACTTCATCATTCAGTATGTCCGCAACCTCTGACTTACTAAGTACAGGTTGCCTGACATTTCCATATTTTCTCAGGCAACTTTCACAGCCTGGTGGGATAGGTATCCTGTTCCTCATTTCATACTTGGTCTCAGGCTCTCCCAGCTGTCAGGGGCATCCTGCAGTTTCCCCTGGGACGGGCCTAAACTAGATGCTAGAAATCTGGTTTCCAATCCCAGTCCTACTACCATCAACTGTGCGACCTGGGGCACCCCAGTCTCCGGCCTCCCTAGCAGGGACAGACTTTTATTATTGTTAGATTGTAAGTGGCACCTATCATCTGACACCCCTCCACCAGTGTCTAGACATAGTAGGTGCTCAATAAATATTTGTCGATTGCGGTGGAAGAAAAGTTACACTTCAAGTTTCTGCCCAGTTAGGGTTAAAAGGGCTGCAGGGAGGGGTAAAGCGAAAACTGGGCTCAGGGGGCCGCGGGGGCGGGACGGGGGGGAAGACAGGCGGGGGTGTCCGGGAATTTGGAAAGTTGGAGGCTTGCAGGAGAAAGACACCCAGCGATGGCGGAGGGGAGGTAGGAGGACATTCCGATCCCGGGCAGGGGGAAGACAAAGCGTCGCAGGAGACGGGCGAGGGGCGTGAGGCGTGCGGTGCGGTGCGGTGGGGAGAGGTGGGGGCGCGGGGCGGCGCGCGCGGCCCAGCCCCAGTCGGGGTGCGGAGCGGAGCGGGCGGCGCGCGAGGCGGAGGCTGGGGAGCGAGGGGGCGCGGGTCCCGCGGCTGCCGGGCTGCTCTCGCCCCCGCGCGGCCCCCTGCCCCTCCTCCCCGAAGGGCGGGGCGGGCCGGCCTCGGCCGGCCTCCTGGCGGCGCCGCGGCCCCTGCACTCTGGCCGGGTTCTGCTGGCTGTGGCGGGAGCCGGACCTGGGCGGCGGCGGCGGCGGCGGCGGCGGTGGTGAGTGAGGCGGCCTCGGGCGCTGGGCCGGGGGCCGATGTGACTCCGAGGCGGCGGCGGGACCGGAGGGGCTGGGGCTCCGCCAGGTGCGCGGGGGCGCGTCCGCCCTGCGGGTTCGGGACGGTGCGGCGCCCGTCGCCAGGCGCGCGGGTGCCGGGGCTGGAAGGTGCGCTCGCGGCTCCCGCCCGCCGCCCGGCCCAACAGATGGTGCGGACTCCGGCGGAGCGGCGTCGGGGCTGGGGCTGGGCCTCCAGGATCCACCTCCCTGTGGAGAAGAGAGATTGGCAGCCTTCGCGCCCTGCCTCGACCCCCGGGTTCCTGTGACAGCTGCGAGGAAGCCAGGGTCCCACACGGAGCACCGCAGCCCCTGTCCCACCCAGTGTTAACTTAATTTCTCGGCGTGCTCGTCCAGACAGCCCCTTGCAGAGAAAGGGCTTGTGGCCGCGGCTCTCTCCCCGGTGGTCCCCGGCCAGGCAGGTCTTCCCTGAAAGCCCTCGCCTCTCTCAGCACAGAGCCTTGCTTTCCAAGGGACTTTTCCAAGTTGCATCACTCCTTGGCCTCTAGACAGGTGCTTGGCTATCATGTTGGAGTTACACAGGATTTTTAAAACTTTGTGTGTTTACTGTGTGCGGACCCCTTCCACCCCAAGGAAGCAGTGCCCTTCCAGCGCTGTTCAAAACACATTGAGAATTCTTTTGGGGCACTGGTTCTCAAACCTGGCCACACATCTAGGGAGTTGTTCTTTTTTCTTTCTTGCTTGCTTTCTTTTTCTTTCTTTTTAAAAAAAATACTGATGTCTAGATCCCATCTCTAGAGATCTCATTCAGAGGGTCGGGTGGGAGGTGGGTGGGGCAGTCTGGACTCTGGGATCAAGAAGCTAGGTGATTTTTAGGTGCAGCCCCATTAGAGAACCTCCTGGCTTTGGCGCTTGCTTTCACAGCCACTTTTTGTACTGAGGACGATCGGTGCTAACAGCTCATCTCGGGCACTCTTGACTGCCTGCTGGAGGCCACCTCTCCACCTGGAGAGCCTGTTGGTGGGTGCTTGCCAACCTTAGACTGCAGATGGTGCCTTTTTCTGGAGCATGCTTTCTTGCTGCCTTTCTGTTTACAGTAAATATTGCCTGGGCACTTTCTGTCCAGGAGGTGGGAAGTGTAGGAATTAAAGCCACAAAGTCCTTGCAGGATCAAGGTTATAATACAGGGTTGTCCTGCTCAGGCAGAACAGAGTGTGACTCGTTTTAGGGGGAAAAGGTTTCGGTTTCAAAGGACGAACAGTACTTAAGGGATTTGTGGACTTTTGGAGACCCTCTGCCACAGATAATGATTCTGCCTGTGATGTGAGGTTATGTTCTTCAAGAAAGCAAGCTAATAAGATCCTTAAGGTTTTGTGGCTGGTTTTGTGTTAATGTGCCAGCATTTGTGACTTAAGCTTATTCCTGTTGTGTTTAATCACACAGGGGTTGTAACACAGTGTATATTTCTTATTGATAGAGTAATATCTGAATTACGGAATTGGAGCCTTACAGTAGCAATGCACAGCTGAGGTGAGTCCTTAGCCACGTTTTGGATGGTCTTAAAAATGACAGGGAAATAGGACGAAGGACAAATTGAACATGGGTATCTGTATTGACTGAATTTGATCATATATATTTTACTAAGAAAGTGTGTTTTCAGTGTCTGTGCTATTGTGACAGTCTGCTTGGATCTTGGTTAATTTTCTCTTGTATCCAAGTATGATGTTTTTATTAGATTCCCACCCAGATGTTGCTACCTGGCCACAAAGTGGTGGCTTTTTAAAATTAATTAATTAATTAATTAATTTATAGGTGTTGACTGGAGCTCTAATTGGCATTTTTCTTAGGAGCGGGGTGACTTTTAAGAGAAAGCTCTCCAGAGGTGGAGAAACGTTTGAGTTCATTTCTAGCCCCTCCAATGAGTCAAAAGAACCATTCACTTTTGGAAAAAAAATTGTGTGGTTCTGCCAGTTGGATTTTCTTTTTCCCACCTTCTGCTTGCATACCCTGCTCCTATCACTGTGTTCAATTGCTGGAAATGGGGCTGCTGTGGGAGCGGTCTTAATTGTCTTGGCTTGAGAATGGAGGTTATGTGGAGTGCATGGTCTCACAGGGTGGCCCCTGACCTGAATCCTCAACCTTTGGGGAACAAGACCATATGGAAAGTGTTTTCCTACTTTTGATTTTTTTTTTCCTCCTTTTACCAGGCCAACAAAATGAAGCCTGCCTTATTGTGGATGGTATCGCCTGGCTTATAAACTTTCTAATCTTGTCGCCATTTTGGGGGAAAATGTTTATTTGAGGATGCTGTTGAATTCTTGGTATCTGAAAAGTTGCCCTTGAACAGCCGTGGTTACATTGAATATAATAGTGCATCTGGCCAAAAAAAAAAAAAAAAAAAAAAAAAAAAAAGTAAGTATCTGTGGCTCCAAACAAATTTATTGAAATATTTCTCACTTAGGACTTGCAACTCTGATATTCTAAAGTGATTGGAAATAAGTAAAGGAAAACGAGAAGAAAGTTAGCAAGGGGCTTCTTCATTTGGAGGAAGGGTATATGGCACTCAGAAGAGTGACTTTTGATTGGTGTTACGAGTAGACTACCCTATTGGTTTCCTCTTTTTTTCTTTCTTTAAGTAGGGACAGTTAACTTGCTTGTACAGTTGGGGTGCAGAGTGGTTAAAGAAATGTAATGGCTTCCTTAACTGCCTTTTCCCCTGAAACCCATTTATCTAAGAGATGCCATCGACCTTTAAAAAACAACTGATTCTGTGCCTTGCCTTTCTTTGCTCTCTCTGATCTGGGCAGTGCAGTGGCTGAGAGGTTGGCATCAGCAGAGAAAAACAAAGTTCAAGGGAACTGAAAATTGGGTAATTTTCCCTGAATGACCAAGTGCTTACTTTGTTTTGTCACATGACATTGGTGTTATCAAGAAACAAGTTACAGCATGAAGACTCTGAAAATGGAAAAGAAAAGAAAAAAAGGATGTGATGGGAATATCACCATGGTTGACTGGCTTTCATGTTGGGGAAACTTATGGGAGTTTGCAGTCCAATGGCCAGATACCAACCTGTCTTTACCTTCCTCTGTCAGGCACTGCCCTCCCTCTGTCCCCTGAGCCAATATACCCTGGGAGAGACAGTGCCTCAATCTTAAATTCACACCAGGTTTTTGTTTGTCCTTTGTTTGCCCCTATTACCGGCAAAACTCTGCATTCCCTTATTGAGTTCTTGGGGAACAAGGGACATCCCTGACTTAGGGTGCTTGACGTCTGGCGGAGATGAAAACAGTGGGTGACAGTAAGCTGGGAGCTCTTATAACCACAACACACACGAAGAACTGTGAGGGGCAGCCAGGTGGCCCTGGCCAGCTGCACCTGGCCAAATGCCTTCTCAGTTCATGGGCAGGCCCCTGGGAAGCTTTGTTAGGGTTTAAATTAGAATTTACTAGGTTCGACATCAAGGCTTTTTGTTTTAAGTAGGCTCCACAGCCAGTGTGGAGCCCAATGCAGGGCTTGAACTCATGACCCTGAGATCAAGACCAGAGCTGAGATCAGGAGTCAGATGCTTAACCGACTGAGTCACCCAGGTGCCCCTGGACATGAAGTTTTAAATGACTGACGTCAGTATGACATAGAGGAGAGATCATGCAGGTAGGTAGTGGGGAGTGAGGAAAGGAGGCCGGATTCTGGCAAATGCCTTTGGTGGAGGGAGCCCTTAACTGCGCAGTGCAGGGCATTCCCTGGGGTTGGGAAGCTGGTAAGGTACGGGGCTGGATCCATTTGGGGCTGCTGGTAACTGGCAAAGTAAGCGTCCTTAGCCGCAGCTGCCTCTGCGGGGGGGCGGGAGAGCACGCGGTGCCTCCTTAAAGACACAGCTGGGTACTTTCAGAGCAAGTGATTTGCTTCCTGTCTGCAACTCCAGCCAGCAAGCAACACTCATTCTTTATCATTCTGTTGTCACTTTAGCTCACATTTCTTTGGACCGAGAACTGGACTTCACGCTGTTTTTCACTCCGGAAGGTGGTTTCCAAATAGCTGACCCATTGGGCTAAATAACCCCGGGGTTATAAGAGGTGTTACCTTTTGTTTGTTGACCCCCTTCCAAGCACCGGGTCCTGTGCCCAGCGCTTGTCTTCCGCAGCTCCAAATCTGTACCTACTCCAGAGGCAGGGGACAGTGGCTTCACCTTACAGGTGAGGAAGCCGAGACCCAGCGAGGGCCTGGGTCCTGCGGTAGCGCACAGTGCTGTAAGGAAGTAGCAGATTGGAGGTTCGAGAGCCTTCTGTGGTTTCTGCTGTTCCGTGTACTAAAGCAGAGCTGATTAAGAAAGTGTGTTTTCTGTGCCCTGTTTTTCTAACATCCAGTCCTCTAAGGTTTGGATTGATTTATCATTTCCCTTTACCAGGTGATATGTTTTGCTTCTTAATGGAGAGGGTAGATTAGGCTGTTCAGAAAGACTGAATGGATCCCACATCCTAGATGAGAGAGAGGCCCGCATTTCTGCAGGCTCTACAAACCTCTGAGTTTCTGTAGCTACTTGGCTGTGGTGTAAGAAATTAAAAGCAAAATCCAGTGTTGAACGTTCTGGAACAAGATAAAGCTGTGCACGTTCAGTTCTTATTTATGTGGTGCTTTCGACAAAAACAAACCTTTGCTGCATAGCAATTACCCCAAGCTCCTAAAATTACAGGTAGTAAGGGCTTCGAGGCCCTGTGGGGCTATAATTAGTAAAGATGAGTTTAAAACAAGGTTATGAGTGTGTGTTCATTACTATGGTGGGTTGTAGCTCAGTATTTCAATCTGAGAAGGATTGGCTCCAGGGAACATTTGCAGGGGACTCAGTATAGGGTCATCATGGAATTAGTATGTTAGGGATTAGAGCACAGGACATTTGTCATGAACATAGACAATTTCTGGCAGACTTTTTGTTTATAGGGACAGGTTTATTCCCTGCCACCCAGTCACGTGGTATCATTTCTGCTTGCACTAGGTAGAGTACACAATGGTTCAGGTTGTTACTATGTAGCTTTTTTTTTTTTAAAGAAGTATAAAGCCCCTTTATTATTAATAATATTTCACTGTTGTTTATTTGGCCTTAATCACAGAGGACTGAGGCAAGGTGACCAAGATTTTCTAGTTTGGGCTTCAGGAATTCTCTTGGTTTTTACCTCTGACTCTCCCTGGCTCCCTCTCCTTGCATTTTATCGCATTTGAAACAGGCCTTCTGATTTCCCTTGCAAATCTATAGCCCATACCTGGGAGAGGACCTACTGTGGCCAGGACTCCTCCTGGGGATCCTGTGACAACAGCATTGTTAGTCCCGTTTTCCGGGTCAGGAACCTGGTAAGGTTGGGAGTCAGGTGCTAAGTGGGAGTTTGGGGATTTCAGACTCTAAACAGCTGGCCTCTTTGGACTTCATTTGAAAGGAAAAAGAAATGGCCCAGTTATCAAAGCCATGAAGACGTTCTGTATCGCCTATGAATTAATATATATCTTTGAACTTCATTGTAGCTGTATTGGTCACTTAAAAAAAAAAGATTTTTGCCTAGGGGATTTTTATCCTCCTTCTTAAAAACAGTGACTTAGAATTACACAGCAGCAGCTGGAAAGTTGATTACCCTCTCTCCTTGCCCTAATCTAATATCAAAAACCTGAAAAGTTACTGAGAGTGTGATTACAGTGGAAGCTTTAGGAGTTGGAGAGGAACTGATAGAGAAAGAATGGAGGGAGAGATAGGGGTAGTTGGCAAGAGACTGCAGGGTAGACTTTACCAAATTTAAGATTTCTTCTCCTTGTGAGTTTTTGGTTTGGGGATTGAGCCCCTTTGTTCCAGATGCAGGGGGACTGGCTCAGCCTTGCCACCCTGGGCCACCTGTGAATTTTGGGGGTGGGGGATGGTGAGGGCATAGGGAAGGAGAAGAAAGAGGGGAAATGGGGAGTGGGGTGGGATTAAAGCCTGGTTGCCTGGTGTCTGGCCTGCTTTGGACCGGACAGCACTGGGTCCCTGCAGTGAGGCTAACTTCTTGGGTGTGAGGCAGCTGGGTGGTGTACAGAAGAGAGGGGGTGGGGTGGTCATCTTTGGACTTCCCCAGAGACTTGTCCAAGATCAGTAATTCTCATAATTATAGCAGATCCTCCTAGAGCACTTACTTCCAGCTCTGTCTGGGAGACTTCTAATATAGCAACCCTAGGGACCAGGTACTCCCATAAACCCGTTTTACAGGTGAGGGAAACAAGGCCATGAGACATTGGGTAAGCATTCAAGTTGTGCCACTACAGAGTGGTGGGCTCCGGGGTTCAGACTCGTCTGGCCCTGAGCTGTGTTCTTAATGGCTCAGGTGGTCTCCCTAGACCCAGAGCTCTGGTTGCTGCTGCATTGGTTCCTTCATTTCTTTGACCAAAAGAGTCCGCTTGTATATGCCTTTATCTCACAATTAGAATACCATCGGTGCCCTCTGTGTACGTGTTCCACTTCCCACAAACCTGCAAGCAGACCTATGAAGAGGAGGGATCTCACCACTGACTGGGTATCCTTGCATCTAGCAGAAAAGAGGTGCTTGGTGAGGTTTTGTGGAGGGAAGGATGGAAGGCAGCGGCCTTTGGGAACACAAAGATGTCCCTGTATTTCTTCTCTCTAGCAGCTGCAGTGATTTTTTTTTTTTAGGTTATTTATTTATTTATTTCACAGAGATCACAAGTAGGCAGAGGCAGGCAGAGAGAGAGGGGGAACAGGCTCCCTGCTGAGCAGAGAGCCCAATGAGATGCGGGGCTGGATCCCAGGACCCTGAGATTATGACCCAAGCTGAAGGCAGAGGCTTAACCCTCTGAGCCACCCAGGCGCCCCTGCAGTGATTTCTAACCAGAAAAAAAAAAAAAAAACAAACCAAGAGGGAGCACAGGGGAGTGTTTCATAAAAGTAATCAGAATTCCTGAAAAAAAAAAAAAAAAAAAAAAAAAAAAGCCCATTTAAAAAATGGAATTTGGGTTCCCAGGGCCATGATCTCATGTTTGTGGGAAAAGCAGTTACTATTGGCAGCACCCCCCACACCCCCGCCCCCGGGATTGCAGGGTGCTTTGTGAGGAAGGAGGCCCTTCAGACTGAGACATTGTTGGGACGGCTCTTATCGGAGAGCCAGCAGACCATATTTTCTTTGGGGCTGAGCACCACATACCAGGAGGCTCCAGGTACCCCGTCTAGTTTGCTAGAGCCACAGACGTCGAAAGTGGTTCTGTCCCTTGTGTCCTCATTCTGTCTCCAGAGCAAGGGAGCGGGGGAGCACGTTGGGAGCCAGGACTGCCTTTCACCAGGAATGAGGCATTCCGGGCAGCTCCCCCTTCCATCCAGACGGACTTGTTTCCTCACCTGTAAAATGAGGGTGTAGTGCCTGCCTCATAGAGATGTTGGGACCACGTCTCTTTGACACGAGAGACTGGCTTTCAGGTGGGGCCCCACTGGGGACAGGTGGCGATCTCTGGAGACATTCTTGGTTGTCAGACTGGGGGTGGCGGTGGCTTCTGGCATCTGGTGGATAGAGGCCAGGGATGCTGTTAAAGACCCTCCAGTGCCCAGGGCAGCCCCCACAACAAAGAATCATTTGGCCCCAAAAGTCAGTCCTGCCAGGCTGAGAGCCCTGGCACGTGGGAGCTCTAACAGTGGTGGCTGTTTTTCCACATTTCTTACCAAAAGGAGCTGGGCCAGGGGCCGAGAGAGCCCTTCTTTCTTAAGTAGGGAGGAGGAAATGGAAATGAACCTTTTATTGCTGCCTCTGGGGTTCCCCACAGGTGCCCCTGAAGTGTGGGAAGAGCTACTTTCCTCTCGTCAAGTGCTTAGCTTCATTTGTAATTGCTTGCATCTATTTACATATAAATAATACACATACATTTACATATCAATATCAATAATTTATATGCTAAACCCTTTAACGTCTGGGGTAGGTTATAATCCCGGTCTGCTGTCCTGTCTTCAGTGGCAGGTGGCAGAGTGGGGCCCTGGGTGGAAGCCAGGCTCCTGCCCGGGTGTGTGGTTTAAGGTCAGCCAAAGACCTTGTGAGGCTTGCTTTTCTTTTCCTTAACAGAGGTCAGGTAACCGTCCTATCTCATGCTGTTCCAGGACTAAAGAAAACGAAATGAAATAATTTTCATGTGTGCCCACGTGAAAATCGCTGTACGGTGAAATAATTTTCATGTGTGCCCACGTGAAAATTGCTGTACGCATGCGAAGCTTCGGTCCGGCTCCGGGGCGTGCCTTCTGGTGGTGTGTTTCCGAGAGCCCTGTTCATAAGCGGCCACTCAGTAAACAGCACTGAAAAGGATTCAGGCTCAGTAGCCAAAGAACGCTGTGTTGCTGGCGAGGTGGAGCCCAGAAAACGTTCGGGCAGCGACCGTGTGACTCGGAGGCCGTTCAGGGGTTGAGAGGATGCCTGTGGCTGTGAACTAGCGGGTCCCCCTCTCTCTAGGTTCAGCCTTTGGCTTTTCCCTTATTTGTTCTGTAACCCTGGGCCACCTCCTTGACCTTCCTTACACCCCGGTTTCATCACCTGTGAAACGAGGCTGATAACACCACCACCCACCTGAGCACAGGCGTGGGGAAGTGACGTGTCCTTGAGAAGTGTCCTTGAGTGGGTGGTGCGCATGGGGAGCTTAGTGGGATAAATGTGTTACTAGGAAAATAGCATTATTTATTACTTTGGTCTACAGCATGTGTAATTTTACTCAGGTGAGGAAGGGATGGCTCTTTGTTTAGGAGCTGAAGAAGGTTTTCTCTGGAGTTTCCTGTATCTTTTAACATTTCCGTGTGGTACAAGACACGTAACATAAGATTGGCCATTGTCACCGCTTTGAGCAATTTAGGTTTTCAGTGGCATTAAGTACATGTACAGCATTGTGCAACCATCACCGCTAATTCCAGAACTTTTTCCATCCGCCTAGAGGGAAACCCTATCCCCGCAGAGAAGTCATTTCCCGTCCCCCCCACCCCCAACCGCAGGGCCTGCACCCCCTGCTTTCCTCTCCAGCTCCCTGGGAGTCGCCTGTCCTGGACGTTTCTCATACACGGCGTGCTACACTATATGGCTTTTGGGCTGGCCTCTGGCCCTTTGTTTCAGGCTTTCCAGGCGTCTCCATGTATTCCAGCCAGTGCTGGGACCTCATGCCTCCCATTTACCTGGCCTTTCCTGAGATCAGCCCACGCCTCATTTCCACTGGCCTGTGCTTTTCCCAAGTCCTGTCTGGTTTGCAGGCGTTTCAGTGTCTTTCTTCCTTTTGGCCCTTCTTGGCCCGCCTTCTTTTTTCCACGGTTCCCACCCGGTGATTCTAATGACCCTCGAAATGAAGATTGGAATGAAGCAGCCTGGTTCTTGGTGCTGCTGGGGAGCAGGTCTTGTCAGGGATTTTGTTTCTGTTGAAGAATTAGCAGCAGGAGTGAGCACCGGGGGAGCTGCGCTTCGTTTCCCCAGGACAGAGTGGCAGGTTTTAAAAACAAGTGTCTGGAAAACACCTACCAGGCCCCTTTCATTCCTCTGTTTAAAAGCTTTCCACAATGAGAAGTGGCCCTCAATGAAGTTGGTTAATAAAACCCTCCCCCCTGTTTTAAAGCATTCTTGGGAAGTGTTTACACTGAACGCCACTGTAGGCTTCTAAATGAGAAGCTGTGGAGTGAGTGATCCTTAACCTGTGACTTTAATAATATCCTTTGCTTGAGATTTCCAGGTGAAGGCCTGGGCCAGATCTGTGGCTTGTCATTAATCCAGATAATCTTGACTCTCTCCCTTGTCCCTCCCCCTTCAGGCAGACCTGGGGAAGATCGGATAGGCCTAAAGCCTCTCAGAGATGCAAACTAGCTCCCTGGAGAGGGACCGGGGTGAAAGGGGGGTGATGTGTTCCCCACAGCCCCTGTTCTGACCTTAGGAACAGGGTGGACGGCATCAGTAACAAGAGCTGAAAGCATTTAGGAAAGCAGCTCCGGGCTTCTGGGGCTCTGGCTCCTTCAGGAGAGGCCTGAGCTTTCCACCAGGATTTAGAGCTTTCTCGGGTAAAGGAGGCCACCGGCCTCTAGAGCTGAGGATGCTCCGCTTTTTGCTGTGTGGTTCTGGAGAGATGAGCAGACACCCCCCCCCCCCCCCCGCCTCCCCAAGGAAGCAGGGTGTTGGCTGCTTTGGGGGAGCTTATGGAGTTTGAAACAGAGAAGCATCCAGAGAAAAGCTATGTCCTGAAATAAAGGGCCGTCTAGGATGCCTTCCCTTTGTGCTGCTTCCCTGGGGATCCGAATTATGCTGGTTGAGGACAGGAGGGTGGGGAAAGACCAGACTCCGTGGCACGGGTTGGGATTTACCGAGCAGCAGCAGGGTCTGCTGGTTACCAGCCTGGCCTCTGGCCTTGGACTGCTCCATCCAAATCCTGGCATCCTACATGAGTTTATATGTCTAAGGTGCTTGGAGCAATGTCTGGGTAGGGAGGTTTACATGCATACATTTTTTCATTCTGGCACTTCACTTTTGTGAATTCCCAGTTAGAATTGTAGAAATGCTCCTTGCTTTCAAAGCTAATTTACCTATGTACTGGCAGGCTTGTGCAGTCCATGGGAGAGAGTGGTATCACGGGACGCTTAAAAAGCATGACTTCCAGATGGAGAAATCATGCTTGATGAGTCTATGAAAGCTCTTTGAGGGATGAAGTAAACATGGGAAGAAAAAGGGCAAACTCATGCATATGGTTTTAGAGTTCCGAAAGACCTTTGAGAAGACTTCATGCCCAAGCCTATTGAATGTATGAGTCTCCCGCATCTTTCTGTGTGGAGGAGAGTTTAAGAAGGAATATGGCTGAAACCATCTTCTATTTGTCCTCAATAAGAGGAGAAAGGGGAATGGTGAAATCTTCGCATTTCAGATGAAATGAAATCTTTTTAAAAGTAAAATGCAGGGGCGCCTGGGTGGCTCAGTGGGTTAAAGCCTCTGCCTTCGGCTCAGGTCATGATCTCAGGTTCCTGGGATCGAGCCCCCACATTGGGCTCTCTGCTCAGCGGGGAGCCTGCTTCCTCCTCCTCTCTCTCTCTCTCTCTGCCTGCCTCTCTGCCTACTTGTGATCTCTATCTGTCAAATAAATAAATAAAATCTTAAAAAAAAAAAAGTAAAATGCAGAGACGTTGGAGTTAAACCATAAGGAGTTGTGTGGTTTTCTTTTTTGTTTTTGTTTTAAACTTTGGACGTTGTACAGATATGTCAGCTATACGTTTATTTTTATTTTATTTATTTATTTTTAAGGATTTTATTTATTTGAGAGAGCACCTGTGCACAAGCAGGGGGGAAAGGGAGAGGGGGAGGGAGAGGGAGGAGCCCATTCCCTGCTGAGCAGGGAACCCGACGTAGGGCTCCGTCCCAGAACCCTGAGATCATGACCTGAACCAAAGGCAGATGCTTAACCAACTGAGCCACCTAGGCGCCCCTGAACTATATATACTCTTATTATTTATTTATTTATTTTTAAAGATTTTATTTATTTATTTGACAGAGAGAGAGAGATCGCAACTAGGCGGTGGGGGGGGGGCAGCAGGCTCCCCGCCAAGCAGAGAGCCCAACAGGGAGCTCAATCCCAGGACCTGAGATCATGACCTGAGCCGAAGGCAGAGACCCAACCCACTGAGCCACCCAGTTGCCCCTGAACTATACTTTTTTTTTTTTTTAAAGATTTTTTATTTATTTATTTGACAGAGAGAAATCACAAGTAGGCAGAGAGGCAGGCAGAGAGAGAAGAGGAAGCAGACTCCCTGCTGAGCAGAAAGCCAGATGTGGGGCTTGAACCCAGGACCTGGGATCATGACCTGAGCCGAAGGCAGCGGCTTAACCCACTGAGCCACCCAGGCGCCCCACTTTTTTTTTTTTTTTAAAGATTTTATTATTTATTTGACAGAGAGAGAGATCACAAGTAGGCAGAGAGGCAGGCAGAGAGAGAGAGGGGGAAGCAGATTCCCCACCAAGCGGAGAGCCGGATGTGGGGCTCGATCCCAGGACCCTGGGATCATGACGTGAGTTGAAGGCAGAGGATTTAACCCACTGAGCCACCCAGGCGCCTCCTGAACTATACTTTTAAATAATTCATTTGTTCTCTGTGGCTGCACCTCGGCAGCCAAGACTTGGGCCTGAGAATTGTGTGTGCTGCCTCATGCGCCACAGATCATGGGTGCTCAGTAAATATAGGTTGAATGAATAAGGAAAAATTAATAGAACAAAGGAGCTCATTAAAAAATAACTTCAATTCTGTCTTTACAAAAATAACTTCCCCTTTCTGTGTTTTAGTTAAATGGTACATCTGTAGAAGAAAGTAGATTCCTCCATCAGTAAATAGACAGATAGGATCACTTATGTGCGCAGATGCTGAATGTCATTCCTTCTGTGATTTAACCCCGGACAATAAATGAATGAATGAAATGGAGAGAAGCTTTATTAACCCAGAGCTCTTTACCTCAGTAGGATTAGGGACCTTGGAGTTTTGCTAGACTGAGAAGACACTGGCAGGAATTGGTTGCCTTTGTATTTTTTGTTTTTCTCAGCAACCTGTGGGCCAGCATGGTGCCACATGTATAGAAATGCTCTGCGAGGGGCTGCCTGGGTGGCTCAGTGGGTTAAGCCTCTGCCTTCAGCTCAGGTCCTGATCTTGGGGTCCTCGGATCGAGTCCCACATTGGGCTCTCTGCTAGGCGGGGAGCCTGCTTCCTCCTCTCTCTCTCTCTACTTGTGATCTCTCTCTCTGTCAAATAAATAAAATCTTAAAAAAAAAATGCTCTGCGCGTTTGAATGAAGGAGGTAGGTTCTCTCTACAATAAGCACAAGTGTTTTATTTATTATCTCATGTCTAATACGTACCAGGCAAATTTATCATTGTCTTTTTTGCTCTTAGAGTGGTTATATTAACTTTTGCTGCGTAATAGTGCTGGGTAACAAACAACCCCAGATCACCATGCCTCACAACCACAAACATTGATTTTTCGCACTTGGTCATCTGTTGATTGGGTGTGGTCAGGTTGGCCCATGCTGGCCTTGGCTGGGCCAGGCTTCCGTTTGGCTTCCGGTCTCTTCCGTGTTTCTTATTCTGGGGCCCAGGTTGGAGAGGCAGCAATTATCTAGTGCATGTGCATCTTGGGGCGGATCACTGTAGCGTAAGATGTCAAGTGGAAATGCATGATGACTCTTCAGACTTTAGCTCATAACTTCCAAATGTTCTGCCAACATTCCATTGGACGACAAACACATGGCCAAATCCAGTATCAGTCGGGTGGGGAAGCGCGCTTGGTCCATTCTAGTGGGACATATTGTAAAGTCACGTGGTGAAGAACGTGACTGTGTTACTGCATTATAGTGGAGTGAAGCATGGGAGAACCTGGAAAACCAGTGTCTTGGGAGCTTGCGGAACCTAGGCCAGCTGGGTGAAGAATCAAAGACGTTTTGTTCAGCTACCACCCTAGGCGTTGGTAGTTATAAACTAGCCTGACACGCACTGACTCCTGGGTAGCTGGATACCATTTCATATTCGTTCACTGTGCTGGTGTTCCTGGAAGTTCCGAGTATCTATGGGAGGGGCAGAAGGGATGCGCTGGGTTTCCTTCTGGTCAGTAGTCATGACTTGATCTGCTCCCACGGTGATGGCAAGAGAGCAACAGGTAGAACAAAGAGGACAAAGGGTCAAAGTATCCAGGGAGGCCGGAGGTTTGGCTTACCCTCTACAAGGTCCCTTCTCAGTATAGGTCCACGGGAGTGACCACTGTGGACCAGGCAGTGACATAGGGCCTTCGTGCATGCTGTCTCATCTTTATAAGGACCCTGGGCCTTCGTTTCCAGAGTCCTCCTTTTCTATCTGAAGAAACAGGCCTCAGGAAGGCTAGGTGACTGCTCTTAGGCCAAGTGGCTCATAGGTAGCAGATCCAAAGTAGGTGATCCTAGTACCCAGTCTAGGGCTTGTCCTTCTACATGCCTGTGACCGTCTCAGCCCAGCAGAGAACTGGCTTTAAGGCGCTGCAGCATATCCCAGCCCTGTGATGGCAGCCTCTACTTTCCTGAAGGAGTCAACTCAGCCTCATGCCTCAGTGCAATGCCTTGGGAGGAGCAGAATGAAATTTTGGCCAAGAGGAGTTAGCCCTTGTATTACCTCTTTGCCGGGTGTCCTTTTTATTTTTTTTATTTTTTTATTTTTTATTTTTTAAAGATTTTATTTATTTATTTGACAGAGAGATCACAAGCAGTCAGAGAGGCAGGCAGAGAGAGAGGAGGAAGCAGGCTCCCCGCTGAGCAGAGAGCCCGATGCGGGGCTCGATCCCAGGACTCTGAGATCATGACCTGAGCCGAAGGCAGCGGCTTAACCCACAGAGCCACCCAGGCGCCCCGGGTGTCCTTTTTAAATGAACTGTCAGGCTCTCCAAGGAAAAAAAGACTGGCCACTAAGTGAGAATGCCCTGAGAACAGACGGGGATAAAGGGGGTGAGGAGATCAGACACTCCCATGTGCCATGGGTAGGTTATAAAGCCAGTCGACTTCTTTTTGGGGAGTGATTTGGCAGTGGGGATACCTTCACCAGCAAGTAAATAAAACTCAATTAAAAGGGGTTTAAATACATAAGAGACTCTTAATCTCGCAAAGAAACTGAGGTTTGCGGCCGGGGAGGGGGGTTGGTGGACATTGGGGAGGGTATGTGCTATGGTGAGTGCTGTGAAATGTGTAAGCCTGACAATTCACAGACCTGTACCCCTGGGGCAAATAATATATGTTAATAAAAAAATAAAAAATTTTAAAAAAGTGGTTTAAATAGTAAAGACATTTATTATCTCTTGTAAACCAGAAATCCAAAGGTAGGGCAATTTGGGCATTAATTAATGGAAGACCCAGATTGAATTTCTCTTTGCCAGCCTCAGTGTTTGATTTGTTCCTGAGCTCATCTCTTCTATGGTCCTGTTGTGGCTGCCGCTGCTCCAACCTGTGTGCTCATATACAGGGATGTCCTGGGACAGGAAAAGAGGAAAGCAGAGGAAACCTTTGCTAGGACCCCCCCTCCCCCTTTGGTAGAACTGGGTCAGATGGCCACCCTGAACTGATGACTTGCATGGGAGAGTGGGCTCCCGTGGTTAGCTTAGACCAGTCTGTGGGTTCAATAGAGGCCCAGTCTTTCCCGAAGCAGATGGGTACGAAGAGGAGAGGGGTTGAAACTGGAGCTTTGCTGGCCGGGGGAAAAGGGCAGTTGACTCAGCCCTTCCACGGTTAGGAATTTATCTTATGGATATACCTGCACAAGTGTGCTGGCAAATATACAAAGATATCCATTGCAGCATTATAATAGCAAAACACTGAAAATAACTTAAGAGTCTTGCAAGAGTGTACTGGTTACGGAATTGAGCAAATCTGTAAGTATGGATAAAGAAAAATTCACAAAATATACTGTAAGTTTTCTTTTTCCTTTTTAAGCAAGGTGCATTGGTATGTATCCTGAGATCCCATTTTTTTTTTTTAAATCTTAATTCTTGATTACGAAGATAAATTTCTGTGAAAAGTCCCAAGAAGCATGTTATTTCTGGGCTGTGAAATTCATGGTATGGCTGGGAAGGAAAATTTCTTTTTTCATTTCATGTCCTTCTTGACTGTTTGAATTTTATAAAAATCACTGTATGTAGTACCTTTATAATAAAAAAGAAAATAACAGGTATTAGTGTATGCAGGAGCTTAAGGAGAGAAAACCAGGATCCTAACATGGGCATTCTGAGGGGATGGGAGTGCCATTTGGCTGTGTATGATTGGCCTGAAGGGAAGCTGGGGAAGGAGAAAAGTCCAGGAGTGAAACAGGGTAATTTAAAAAAAAGAAAAAAAAAAAATCTCCTTTGGTATCCTGCACATTGCCTTACACTTAGTAGAATCAAACATACATTTGAAGAATGAATAAATATTTAGATCAAGACCCAAAGCAACTTTATGAAGTGCCAAAACCCAACTTAGCAGCTCAAGTCAGCAAGAAAATCAATTCTGCTGGAAATTAATTTTGAAAATAAAATATGGCTTCGGTTTCCTCCTATTTCCTTGAGCTCCCAGAATCCAATTCATTGCTAAAAATCAATCTGAGTATGCAACTTTCTGTTCATCATTCATCTCAAACTGAAGCCTACTGCGCCAAGTTCTGAATAATAAAGCTGAATAAGGTTTTTACAACTAGAGGTAGGGCAAAGACAGGAACCACCATCATGTGTTGGCTGTGTTTATAGTTGTGGCTTCAATGGAGAGGTATCTGGATGGCCTAAACTGTGCAATTATTTTTGTAAGCAAAATAAGTCTCTTTGATACTCCAAACTAACAAATCAGAAAATTAATTATGTCACTTTGATAATAGGAAGGAAGCAGATAATATAGTGAGATAGGGATTTTCTATTTGATTGGTCAGTATTAGTAGAAAAGTATGGATGTGCTTATTGGTGAAATGAAAGAATTATATGTAATAGTATTTTCGAGTAGAATTCTTTGCCATGTGGAAAAGCAAAAGATTATGATTATTGAAAAGTCTTTATATTGGAAAGGGCAGGGAGAAGGGGCAGTAGGGTGCTTCCATTATGTTGTGCTGAAACTCTTCATAATTCCTTTGCTTGAGGGCTCTCTCTGAATTTGATTCTTGTAAATCAAAGAAAGAATGTTGTAACTGACATTTCCATTAAGTTGCTTTTAACTTTTATACCCTTGGGTTTTAGCATTTGGCTCTCCGTAATGGCCACCGGATGCCCACTTTATTCAGACAATAAAGATACGGTTGAACTGTGGTAAGATCATTTCCTTTGGAATAAAATGAAAAGCTTTCTGCGCTCACAATTGGAGGAAAATGTAAAATTTTAGTAGGACTTTTCTGCTAAGACTGAAAAGAGTCCATGTTTGAACACCATCAGCTTTGTGGCTCAAATGTGCCTTGGAAATTTCCAGCAGGCTTTTGAAATAAAAGAAGTAAATATACCTTTTCAGTGTGTGTTTTTGTAATGGGTCCTTAGAAATATTTGCAAGAAGAGTAATATTTCACATCTTTGTTGGGATTATTTTGGGATCCAAAGATCCTGAGATCATTGGTATATCGTGCTCTAGAGTGGACCTGATTTAAATTACTTGTGTGGGGGGGGGGGGGAAGAAAAGAAGGAGGAAGTAAGAGGTAGAGCAGAAGGAAGAATGGTATACGAGCGGGGAGGGAGAAAGAGAGTCCGTGTGCGCGCGTGTGTGGATCCCTACAGACCCAAATGTTTATGTTCACTTTACATAATGTTAGTAGACATCCTCCTCTGGCTTTCAGACAGTCTATCCTATATCTGCAAATTCTGTGATTAAATTTGATAATTTTATTTATTTGTTTTTTAAGTAATCTCTACACCAAACGTGGGGCTTGAACTAATGACCCAGTGATTAAGAGTTGCATGCTCTACCGACTGAGCCAGCCTATTTCTCCTAAATTTGATAATTTTAGATGAAATCTGCATCTATATCAGAAAATATAAACATTAGGGTAATAACACTTCTGTGGTGCTTGGTAGTGCTTGGCACTGTTTTCAGCACTTCACGCCTATTAATTCACTTAGTCGTTAATAATAACCCTATTATTTTCCTATTTTTACAGTTGAGGAAGGCACAGACAGATTAAGTAACTCACCCAAGGTGATGCAGTTAGTGAGTAGTAGGGCTGGGTTCAAAACCAGGTAGTTTGTCTTTGTCTTTTCTCAGTTGAAAGTAAATGAAAAACTAATTGAAGTAAAAATTCATGAGATTTGAATCCTTCTGAAATCTACCAGTTAATCTTGTAAATCAGAGACTTTTCTACTGGTGTTGATAGTGTTTCATTTAACTACAATAATCTATGTACTCTGAGTTCCTTGCTTCATGGTCAGCACTTTCAGTTATGTTACACGGTAAGAATATATTTTATACATTATTTTAGTTGTGATTCTGACTTACATTAAAGGATAGTAGATTTAGCTAGTCAACATGAAAAACTTTTATTTAAAGATTTTATTTATTTATTTGACAGAGAGATACAAGCAGGGGGAGTGGGAGAGGGAGAAGTGCGGGGCTCAATCCCAGGACCCCGGGATCATGCATGACCTGAGCCGAAGACAGCCGCTTAACAACTGAGCTTAAACAACATGAAAAACTTTACAGAGTTCCTTGTCTCCTCTTTCTTTAGGGAAGAAAGATGAGCTCTCTCAGTTCCCAAATGACTCTGTAAATTAAAATGAATTGTTCCACTGGAAGAAAATATTCTTTCTCCTCCTGCAGGAAGCAGCTACTTTTCTCTTTCAGAAAAGAGGCTGCAGTCATTTTTCTCTTCAATGGCCTGGATTTAGTCCTGATGTGTGACTCTTGCCAGTTTCCTTTCTTTGAAATCTCAGCAGCAGCGTAACTAGTGATTCACTCTTCTTCTTTTTTTTTTTTTTTAAAGATTTTATTTATTTATTTGACAGACAGAGATCACGAGTAGGCAGAGAGAGAGGAAGGGAAGCAGGCTCCCTGCCGAGCAGAGAGCCCGACGCGGGGCTCGATCCCAGGACCCTGGGATCATGACCCGAGCTGAAGGCAGAGGCTTTAACCCACTGAGCCACCCAGGCGCCCCTGATTCACTCTTCTTGAAATAAATCTTGGGGCTCGTGTTCTTTCTATACAGACAATTTCTGAATGTCCGGGTTCCTGCCTGTGCTTTTGGCCTTGAGTTATGATGGAGAACGAGCCCCCACTGGGAGAGATGGTATTCCAGAGTGACTGAGAGCTAAAAGCCAGGGGCAGTCCCTGGCACCCTAGTGAGACCTCAGGAGATGATCACCTCTGCTATGGTTGTTGGGTATCCAGCCCTGTCCTCATGCTGTGCGCTGTGGTAGACACTGCGGGCATTGTCTGCTTCCATTCCCAACACATTTCCCCCAGGCAGGTGCTGTGTTTGTGTCTGTCCCCACTTACAGATGTAGACACAGCAGCTTAGAGAGGTGGAGAGTTTGCCCAGGGCCATATAGCTAGTAAGTGGTTAGAGCTATGGTGCAAACCTGGTTGGTTTAGTTTTTTAAGGTAGAAAAGTACAGCAATCCTAAGTGCTTAGGGTTTAATAGAACTTTTCACTTCTTCCCAGGCATCATTCCTCAACACAGATGACAACCTTCCTGTTTATATCACCATAGGTAATTTTTTTTTCTTTAACCATAGGTAAATTTTGACCATTCTTGAACTTCATAAAAATGGAATCCTATTCATTTAGAGTGTGCTCTTTTGTGTCTGGATTTTTTCATCCGACATTATGTTGACATTCATGCATGGATTTGCACTAGCAGTCATTTCTTTTTTCTCATTGCTAAATACATTGCTATATTTCTCACTGGATATTTCATTGTTTGACTGTGCCTCAGTAATTGATTTATCTACTCTACTGTTGATGGACCCAACATCAACCCCCAAAAGGGTTGTTTGTATTTCTTGGCTGTTATTAAAAGTCTTATTTAGTATTGTATGTACATTCTTTTCTTTTTCTTTTTTTTTTTTTTCAAAGTAATCTCTACATCCAACATGGGGCTTGAACTCAAGACCTGGTGATCAAGAGTGGGGTGCTCTTCTGACTGAGCCAGCCAGGTACCACCATGTAGATTGGGTCTTTGGTTCTATATCTAGGAACAGAATTGCTGGGTCTTCATTTTTGTGGAGCTGTGGTTGATACCATGAAACAGTTTTCCAAAGTGGCTTTACCAGTTTATATTCCCACCTGGCAGTGTGAGTTTCAGTGGTTCCAGTGTCAATGCTTGGTGTTGTATGTCATCTCCATTTTAGTCCTCTAGTGAGTGTGTAGTGGGACTGTGTTGTATCAAATTTGGTTTTGGATCAATAGATACCTATTGTAAAACATCTGGAACATCACAGAAAAGTATAAGATGAAAATTAAAAACTTCATTTCTACCATAAAGATATACAGGTGTTAGTATTTGGGTATATTTTCTCTTTTTTCCACTACATATGTGTAAGCATGGGTATGCTAAATATGAAACTGGAGTTGTTTTGCACAAGCAAGATACTGTTAAAGGGGATATTTTGGGTGCCCCTATAATGAAATAAGAAAGCAATGAATGGACTGCCCAGGAGTAGAGTCCTAATGATATTACAAGTGTACATCATATTGCTATTTGCTTATTTTATTTGGAGGAAGAAGGAAAAAGGAAAGGAAGCGAGCATTTATTATGCACTGCCATGCCCTGGGTACTGTGGTGCTGGGAAGTGCTGTACATGTCCAGAGGGGACCTGTGTGCTATGAGAAAGTGTAACCCACACGGCAGCCATCTCCCATACAACATGTTTGAAAAATAAGTCTTATTTTATACCTAATAACAGAGCATGTTGGAAAACTGGGCTCATGTCCCGGTGTAAATGGAGTTTAATTAAACTGACGGGTTGTTTTCCCCATTGCAATGGTACACACACTACTATTGTTTTAACCCACTTGAACACTCATGTACAGTGAACAACGCTTTGAATGGAGAAGACGTCATTATTTGGTGCATAGGCGTCATATTTTAACAGTTGTCCTGTTTTCTTCAAATGCATGAAATCCAACTCTTTGTTGTTTTTGAACATTGAATCTAATCTCAAAATCCTAATTAAAGTCTATATCTGAATAATTTGCATTATTGGCCGAGATTTTCATTGGTTTGAAAGGTGGAACCTTGTTCTTTGAAGCCATGCTTCATCTCCTGAAAACCAAGGACTAAGTTTTGTTGCCCATAAAAATGCAGTGGGGGTGGGGTAAAGTAGAAAAAAAAATACACAAGAAATATATAGTCTTTTTAAAAAATTTATTATTTTTTAAAGATTTTATTTATTGTCCTGAATTACTAAAACCTAGACACTAAGTTTACCATTTTCATTCTTTTTTTTTTTTTTTTAAGATTTTTATTTATTTATTTGACAGAGAGAGATCACAAGTAGACGGAGAGGCAGGCAGAGAGAGAGAGAGAGGGAAGCAGGCTCCCCGCTGAGCAGAGAGCCCGATGCGGGACTCGATCCCAGGACCCTGAGATCACGACCTGAGCCGAAGGCAGCGGCCCAACCCACTGAGCCACCCAGGCGCCCACCATTTTCATTCTTATTAGTCTTATTTATCATGTGAAGATGTCTTTTTACATTTTCTTTTTTAACTGAAAAGTAGTTAACATACAATGTTGCATTAGTTTCAAGTGTACGGCTTAGTGATTCAACAATTCCGTACCTTCCACAATAGGTATAGTCACCATCTGTGACCATATGTATTACAGTATTATTGACCATATTCCCTAGGCTGTATTTTTCATCTCCATAACTTATTTTATAACTGGGAGTTTGTACTTCTTCATCACCTTTATCTAATGTCATCCACCTCCCCCCTCCACCTCTCCTCTGCAACCACTAGTTCTCTATATTATTTAAGACTCTGGGTTTTTGTTTGTTGGTTTTGTTTTTCAGATTCCACATGTGAGTGAAATCATATGCTATTTGTCTTTCTCTGACTTATTTCACTTAGCATTATGCCCTCTAGATCCATCCATGTTGTCACAGATGGCAGGATCTCTTCCTTTTTTATGGCTGATTAATATTCTATTATATATATATGTGCATGTATATATATATGTACATATATGTGTGTGTGCATATATATAAATGCACACACACACACACACACACACTCTTGAATGTACTTTAGGTTTATACCTAAAGTACAGGTATATACCTATATACTTTAGGTATATATCTAAAGTACATTCAGGAGTATGTGTGTGTGTGTGTGTGTGTGTGTGTACTACCTCTTCTTTATCATTCCATCTATCAATAGACACTTGGGCTGCTTTCATGTGGAGATATCGTTAGAGGCTCTAGGTACCTAAGTCTCCTTGTTCCTACAGTAAGTAGCTGTGGAAATTTGCTGTGCTTCTATTCCATAGGACTGCTTTTTGTGGTCCTTCTGTCATTGTCTGTAACTGATACCTTGTTTGTTTGCACAGCAACTCACACTTCTGTCATTGCTTCTTCTTGGCTTTGGGCTAGGGCTTGTGATTTCCAGCTGTGCAGGGTTGTGTTTAAGAAGAAAAGGAGGAAGCTGATGGTGAACCGTGTTATATGTTGGCTGCTGGGTCCGAGACTGTGTGTTGCCTAGAAAGGAAACAGTGACTTCCCAGCATCACTGTTCTGCATGCTCAAAAGCTATTCCTGCTTCTATTTATTTTTTGTTTGTTACAATAATAATAACTTGTTTGTAACCAAAATGGAAGTGCTACAGAAATGTGTGATTTAAATTCAAAATTCCCTATTTTATCACCTCTGGGTATAACAACTCTTGAAGAATTTGGTAAACTTTTTTTAGATTTTTATGTAACTTTATAAACATATCTTATTTTACAGAAACAGGGCTACTCTAAAACTAAATATATTATTCTGATAGCTTTTTAAAAGAATGTATCTTGATACTTTCCGTGGCTGTGTATATAACATTTTTTTTTAAGTTTTAAGCTTAAATTTTGGGGGGCACTGGCCGTGGAGCCCAATGCTAGGCTCAAACTCATGACCCTGAGATCAAGAGTTGGATGCCTGCTTAACCAACTGCGCCACCCAGTGCTCCTATAATAGCATATATATAAATAGCTTTCTGGTATTCTGCAGTGTGGATATATTTAAGTTTAGCCTACTTCCAATTAATGGAAGTAGACACTTGGGATATTATAAATACTTTGTATACAAATATTTATACATTTAGGAGTATTTGTATCATTCTTCTGCCTAGGGTGAATTACTAGAAGTAGAATTGCTGGATCAGATGATGTATACATTTAAAATTTGGTATTATCTGCTGTAAATGTACCAGTTGGCCCTTGTTTTTCTTCCACCCTCATGAACGTCTGTTTCTGCATGTTTCCTGGTGTTTTCAAAGCGCAAATTGTGAGTCAGAAGTGTCAGATGAGGTATTTTTGAGTTTCAGTTTTTAGTCAAAAAGGGAGACCTTGATTTCTTGGATGTAGAGACAAGAAAGAGGAGAAAAGGATACCTCTCTGTCAACAAGAGAGGCAGGCAGAGTCAGGAAAAGGAGAAGGGAGGAATGGAAGAAAGAGAAGACACCAAGGGAAGCCTTAGTTTCCCACCAGAAGCAAATCCCTCCTGTGCCCTCATGTCTCTGCATGTGGCTCTTTGTAGCCTGGCCTGAGGGTCTTCCTAAATCCCACCTCCCTTCTCACCATTTCAGGTTATCCACTTAACCCCGAAATGGATCACCTCTGGGGAACGAGGCCTCCCTCTTTCCATGAGGACATCAATCACGGGTCAACACTTAGTGATAGAAACTAGGCCTTGTAGATCTAAGATATTGTAAGGCTCATAGAATTGCTGGGCAGGTGGGAACCAGCCTGTAGAAACGGTCTGGGACCGAGGGAAGCTGGGGAGGTAGGGCCACAGCCACGCTCCGAGTGGGCCCACCTGCCACCTGGGCCACACCGCCCTGGGGACACAGGCCCGCCTCATGGGGGCAGTGATGAGACTTTGGCCTTTCCGTTCTTACCAGCTGGTGGTGGACTTTGCCTCTCTTCAGCTCTTCTGCGTACATGGGGAATTCCCCAACACAGGAAGAGATCGTGTTCAGATGCTGACTGAAACATGGATCATCTCCAGCCTCTGTCCTCTATCCCGGGTAACCCCTTGAGCCTTCTTCCCCTGGGTCTTTGAGATCTCAGAGATGTACATGCAAATATACAGACACATCCAGGCTCACACACTTGTCCACATACCCCTTTTTAAATCACTCTGTGTGCCCCCATGATCAGGGTGCGTGCATGGCGGCACGTGGTTCTGAAGGTGTTGGGTCTGACCTCAGGGGTAGGGATTCCGGCAGACGGTTGGTTGTGCCCTGTCTGTTGGTGGCCGGGTAGGGATGGTTTCGATGGAAATTGGATTTAGCTTGGAAGCTGTGACCCTTCAGCTGGGTAAGGCTGACCAGATAGATGGTCGGATTATTTGTGTCCAGCAGGCTGGAGGCCCAAATTCACAGTCCTTGAAGAGGTGACTTCAGGTAAAAGAGGCCTGTATTGTGAGTGAAGAGACGGAGATTCTTGCTCCTAGTTCTGCCTGACACTGATAGGGACTGGGGACAAGTCACGTGACTGTCTGACATTGTCTTCTCGTGTTTTTTTATTATTATTTTTTAATTTTCCATGTTTTCAATGAGGGTTTGGATGAAGTCATTGTTTTTGAATCAGACTACGCATCAGAAGAATTACCCAGGTTGCGGGTGTGTGCATACCTGAAGGTGTGTGGAACGTTAGGCCTCAACTCTAACCCATCCATCAGAATTTCCAAAAGGGGTCTTGGGGACTTGTTAAAAAGGCTTCCAAGTGATTCTGATGACACCACAGTTATAGAACGCTGAAGAAATTTCCTTATCAGTTTTTTTTTTTTTTAAAGATTTTATTTATTTATTTGACAGACAGAGATCACAGGTAGACAGAGAGGCAGGCAGAGAGAGAGGGGGAAGCAGGCTCCCTGCTGAGCAGAGAGCCCGACGTGGGACTCGATCCCAGGACCCTGAGATCATGACCTGAGCCGAAGGCAGCGGCTTAACCCACTGAGCCACCCAGGCACCCTCCTTATCAGTTTTAATGTCTCGTGAAGTCTATTCAATCCAAAGTGGCTGGTTCCAGAAAATTGGTGTTTTTTTTTAAAAGATTTTATTTATTTATTTGACACAGAAAGAGAGAGATCACAAGTAGGCAGAGAGGCAGGCAGAGAGAGAGAGAGGAAGAGAAGCAGGCTGCCTGCTGAGCAGAGAGCCCGATGCGGGGCTTGATCCCAGGACCCTGGGATCATGACCTGAGCCAAAGGCAGAGGCTTTAATCCACTGAGCCAGCCATGCGCCTCTAGAAAATTGGTCTTATTTAGCATCTTCAACTTAGTATTTTAGTCATCCCTGAGGGATAATATCACTTGAGCCTTCATCCCTCGATACCTCTTCTTTTTTTCTACTATCAGCTCTTCTCTGAACGTAATAGGACACTGGATTGTCTCATCCTCAGATTTTCTTTTTATGCCTTCTGTGGCAAAGACTGCCAGCTTTATATCCAGTATCTCTCCTCTCCTTCTTCTTTGGTAACCAAAAAACCTGTTATTTTTCTAGGGTGTAGTAATGTGCCAAGCCAAAAGATTCTGCTTCCCAGCCTCCCTTTCACCTGGCTATGGGGCCAGGGACTTAAGCTTTAGTAGGTGAAAGGTGAAGTGTTCTGTGTGGGGCTTACGGGAAGGTTCCAGAGACTGAGTTGTATAGACAATGGGTCCTTTTGCTTTTTCTCTCTCTTCCTACCTGCTGTTTGGAACATGGACACAATGGCTGAAATCCGCTAGCCATCTTGGATCAAGAGCTCGTCATGGAGATGGAAGCCATGCTGTAAGCATGTGGAGCACAAAGGAGGAGGAGCCCCACTCCCTCATGACCACGTGCCATGATGCCACGATACCTCCCCTGGACTGCTTACCTCCTCACTTCTTACCAGTTAAGAAAAATTATTTTGGGTTTTCAGTCATGAGCAGCTGAACATACCCTAACTGATAGTTCTGCTGTGTGGAGGCCTCCACATCTCTAGGTGACTGCCGAGGAGTAGGAGCTTCGTAAGTATTTAGCAGGTTCAACGCACAGTGGCACGGAAGGCTCCAGCTCCTCTGGCCTTTGCCTTTCCTGCATCATATTAAATTACTCATAGACACCTTTTGGTCGCTCTGTCCCAGCCACCGAGAAGGGGGTTCCCACTCCTCTGTGCAGGATTTTAGTGCCACAGGCTCAAATATTTTGATGGGTTTGTGGATAGGAGGCCTTTGAAATTCCAACTGCATGCATGTGTTATTTCAAATGAAAATCCAAAGACCAAATGAAAATCCAAGGATTCACTTTTCTGAATCTACTGAAGAAATGGGAGGTGATTTTCAAATGATGTCAGGAAAGGCCACCATGGGATCTGTTGCTATCATCTGTAGGCTGTACTTTTCCATAGTGCCTGCCAGGGACTTGATGTGAGGGGACTTTTTGGAAAGTGACTATTCAGGAGCCCTGATTGCCAGCTCCTGGCAAGGGGGTCTGCCTTCTCAGTGGCAACCTCGGAGGTGGTCTTGGCCAGACCAGCTTGCCCCTGACTCACACAGAGCTTCGTCGGCCAGGCTGACACGCCCCTCCTCAGAGCCCCGGACAACACACTGGTTTCCTGGAAGTGTTTAGGCCAAGACTCTGCTGTGAAGAAAATGATACTGTTTTTGCAAGTATGGCCTAATGGGAATGTGTTTAAAACTCTTCCTTAACAGTAAAGCTCCTTTCAAAGAAATATGGGGTTAAAACAACAACAACAACAACAACACAACAAACTCTTAGAACAAAAAGCAAAAGCTGGGAGATGAATTAACTCTTCACTGAGACCAAGGAGTTTCTTTCAAAACAGGTTTCGTTGGCTGCATTGATTTGGGTGGCCTACCCCATTGTTAGTCCACTCAGAGCGGGGGCCAGAGGAAGACCCACGCTCCTTTGTGGGAAAAAGTGAATTCCATAGCAAACCCCGGTGGTTCAAGAGTGTTTGCTTCTTCTGGAAGTAATTATAGAACTACGCAATCCCTGAAAAGCAACATCTGGCTGGCTGCAGGCAGGCTGGCAAATACTCAGTCTACATAGATGGAGGTGACGTTGCACAGAAGGAAGAGAAACAGCCTGAGAACACAGCCATGAGGTTTAGTGCCCATGTCTGGAGAGAGAGCCCTCTCTGCCCCGGGGCTGACATTTTCTCTTTTGCTGTGGGTTCCTCCTGCCCTTCTACAAGAGATGCACAGCCCAGAGCCCAGACACCTACCCACTCCCTTTCTGAGGCTTCTCTTGAGGAAAGGGGGCCTCCTACAGCTCTGGTTGGCACCCAGAGCTGAGATGGGTGTGCTGCCTGGAGAGCGCTCTGGGCCAGTGCTCTGCGATCAGCCTTGACTTCTCAGCTATTTCCATGCATTCTGAGGTGTTGGTTGAGACTGTTAGACACGTCTCTTTCCTCCCAGTGCTTTCTTGGGGGGCCGTTTGCTCATCCTCACCAGCCAGGTGCGGAAGAACCTGGGAGTTCTGCAGCATGCCTCCCAGCTCAGTTTGGAGGGGCCCAGCTTTGGACCTCTTGAAATTCTGGGGCAAATGCCCCTCTTTCCTTTTCAATTTCGCATCTACCAGCTCACCAGCTGAACAGCAGTATCATTGACTTATGAACATGAAGCGTTTTTCAGTTTTAATAGAACGTGCAGTATTTTGAAATGAAGAATGCATATTTTTTTAAGGATTTTATTTATTCATTTGACAGACAGAGATCACAAGTAGGCGGAGAGACAGGCAGAGAGCCTGATGCGAGGCTTGATCCCAGGACCCTGGGATCATGACCTGAGCCGAAGGCAGAGGCTTTAACCCACTGAGCCACCCAGGCACCCCGAAGAATGCAGTTCTAATAAATCCAATGAAACAGTCCGGGATTTTCAGAGACCAGGTTTCTATGAGAGCTACGGTCATGAGATTTTGAGGGACTTCTGGGGAAATCTGGGCCCTTACAGCAGGTTTTCGCAGATGGTGCATTTTCACATAGAAATGCTTCCGGTGGCAGTTTTGTTCGGACATTCTGCTGTTTTGACCTCTTGGCTGTGGTCTTGCGGAACCCGAGACAGTGGTCTTAGAAGCCTGGGTTTGACTTCTTTCTGGTGTCTCTTCAGGTTTCAAGCACCCGAGGAAGGCTTAGAGAAGACCAGATTTCTTTTGAGTCAAGAGGTCATTGACTAAATCCCTGGAGGAATTCAGGAAGGGCATCCTGCTTTTGAATAAATAGTCATTAGGTAACATGGATGAAATGCTGTTAATCACATTGAGGGGGGCTCAAGGACTATTTATCTGGATTTGAGGGGTTACAAGAGCTGAGAGTCCTCAGAGCCCTGAGACCCCCAGATTTCTACCTCTGCTTGCTCGCTGTGTGATCTGAGATAAGGCCTCAGTTTCCTTACCTGTAAAATGATGCAGCCCGCCTCCTGGTCTTTTTATGCGCATCAGTAAAGTCCTGTGGTGTTGGTGCTTTCCAAACTGTAAAGTGTTATATCCGTGTTAGTTACCAAGTTTGGGGCTTTGTTCTTTCCTTCCCCCAGCCCATGACCTCTGGGGTCAGCAGCGACATCAATACCACTGCTTCCACCATCTCTGGGGCGGACCCTCTTTCTCGCACCCAGGCTGGCGTGTCACACTTCCCTGTGTCATGGACTTGCAGCGGCCATTTGCCCTGCTTCTGATTTGGGAAGTGTGACCTTGCTTTTCCTGGTTACAGGTAAGGCTTTCTTCTTCTAAAATCCTCCTATTCAGATTCTGTTATGGTTCTCTGTTTCTGCAGCATTCTCTCCTCTGTCATGTACAGTCTTCAGCTCTGTTCTGTTTACGGGTGGGTGGTGAGCTCAGTTAGTGGGGAGGGGAGAAGAGATGCGGGGTGGGGGTGGGGACGGTGAGAAGGTGGCTTATTTATTTAGTTATTTAAGATTTTATTTATTTATTTGACAGAGACAGATCACAAGTGGGCAGAGAGGCAGGCAGAGAGAGAGGGGGAAGCAGGCTCCCTGTTGAGCAGAGAGCCTGATGCGGGGCTCGATCCCAGGATCCTGGGATCATGACCTGAGCTGAAGGAAGAGGCTTTAACCCACTGAGCCACCCAGACGCCTGGAGAAGATGGCTTACTAATCTGACTTTTTCGGTGTTTTCTCCACGTTCCCCTCCCCCAGCCCAGATGCTGCCCCCTTCCCCAGGGTTTTGAGAAGGCCTGAAAGCCCTTAGAAGGCCTTGGCCTTATTTAACTCTGTGGGGCTGCATTTTACATTTAATAAAAATGCTTTTCATTCATTCAGTACAGATATTTGCCAACTGCCGTATTTACAGCTTTGTGCCAGACCCTACAGTAACCCTGAAGATTTGGTGGTAGCCTTAGCAAAGGGGAGCAAAGCAAAGATCCTGCTCTTGGTAGCTTGTATTTAGGTGGGGGAGATCCCCTGGAGGAGAAGCCAGTAAACACAAATGAAGGCTTATCAGTGGGTGATAAGAGTTCAGAAGGACAATCTGGTGAGATAGGTGGGTTGTGAGGATGTTGGGGGGGTGGGGAGAATACTACTTTGTGGGGATGGTCTTTTCTATGAGATGGTCAACAAGAAGTTGAGGCCAGAAGGAGAGTGGCTATCTGGGGGAAGAGCATTGGGAAAAGGAGATAGGAGACAGGGACACCATGGCCCTTCAGAGTGTTCTGGGAACAGCAAGGGGGATTGGCAAGGGGAGCGTGTTCTAAGAGGTGGTAGGGTTGCAGTGCAGAGTACGCTGGATTCTGCAGTCATCTTCAGGCTTTTGTTGTGATGGCAGCAGGAAGCCACCGAAGGATTTCAAGAAGGAAGGAGGTGGACAGCCTAGAACTCTCTGTGGAATTACAGAAAGCCCAGGACTTCTGTGGACTTGTTCTGCAGCCACTGCCAAGGGACTGGGGCTTAGTGACCAAGGCAGGGCCTTGAAGGTGGGAGCAACAGGCCTGGAGTGAGTACCTCAGGAAACCAGGTAGTGGCCGGTTTTAAAAAACATCTTCTAAAATGTCGACTAGGACATGAGAACACAGTGAGAGAGTCATATGGAGATGCTGCGTGAATCCAGATTATGAACGTGCGTACTAGGCTGATGGTTGGTTACTGATACGTGGTGCCTTGAGGACAGTCTGAAGCCAGTGCTCTTTCTTGCATTCATTTATACATCAAAAGATTGACTACTTCCCAAACAGCTACTTGGTGCTTCTGTACTAACCAATACTAGGATTCATTGTCTCATTCCTGGTTGGCTCGCAGGACACGTGGAAGGTTGGGCCTCCTGTCTTTCTGATGGTAGGTAGAATTGGTAGCCGTTGGATCATTTGACTGCTGATGGTAGAGCCCTGTCATTTGCCCCTGCTGTTTGGAGCGGGGACTGCCAGAATGGCCTCCTCCCGACACGAGGAGTTTCAAGACATTTGGAAGCTAGAGCTAAGGTTTAATGTTTATAGGAGGTCTTGACTCACTTGCTGTAACTTAGCCGACACTGGGATCTGTTATTTATTTTAAGCAAATATGAGCAAATATTTTCTTTGTTTTTAGGAAAAAAAATTCGCATCTGCTCTCTTTTCTGAATTGCTTCTAGTTTCACCACCCAAAAACATCTAAAAGGAAATAATTGTGAAAAGTCGGCCTCGTGTGGCTGAGCTCTCATCAGAAACCTCATTCAAGGGGCGCCTGGGTGGCTCAGTGGATTAAGCCGCTGCCTTCGGCTCAGGTCATGATCTCAGGGTCCTGGGGTCGAGTCCCTCATCGGGCTCTCTGCTCAGCGGGGAGCCTGCTTCCCTCTCTCTCTCTCTCTCTGCCTGCCTCTCCGTCTACTTGTGATCTCTCTCTGTCAAATAAATAAATAAAATCTTAAAAAAAAAAAAAAAAAGAAACCTCATTCAAATAACACGCAGCCTTTTTGCTCCTGAAAACACCGGTCCTTTGGATGATATCTAAATTTCTAAGTTCAGAAAAGGGGTTTTGACAGTGAGTTCTGTGAAACTCAAAGTATTCTTACTCTGTTTCGTTTCTTCAGAAAGCGTGGAGCTGCGAGGGTGGGGTGGGAGTTAAGTGGCCTGCTTAAGAATGTGTGTGGTGCTGAGATCTTACAGCCGGTGGGATACTCAGAAAGAAAATAGTTCATCCCAAGAAGTTGTTTCCCCAGAGCAACTGAGGACAGAACACACCCTGCTCTGTGTTGATTTTGGTAAAGGGAAACAGAGTCGGGTTTCCCTGGGGCCCCAAATGTCAGGGATGGTGAACACATACGTTCGTAAGCTGCACTCCTTTCCTTCGACAGAGACCTTGGTCTTGAGTGCCCCACTCAGAGATAAAGATACATCTCTTTTCTTAAATGGGGACCGTCCAGTTGTTCCCTTTAGGCTCGCAGAACTGATTCTCCAGAAAGGAGACGTTCAAGCCCCAAAGCAACGTTTGGGCGGTCTTCCCATGGCTGGACTTCTGGAGGCACTTTCCCTGGACCAGTCAGCACAGGTGGGGTGTACTTCTTCATGAGGGGTATGGTCTCGAAATTGCCATTTAGCCCCCAGCTGCGGGTCACTGTGTGCATTCACCGAGGGCCGTTAGGAATCAAACACTGTACAGATTCAAGGGCAGCCCTGCCCTCCAGGAGCTGGCAGTCTGTAACGGGGAGGTGGAGAAGTGAGAGGGCGATCGCAGTGAGTGGGCCCAGGCAGCACTGGGACACGTGTGGGGAAGGGTGGATAGGGGACGAAAGGCGGGAAACCTGGGGGAGTCAGGGAAGATGAGGCCTGTGAAGAGTAGGGGTTGCCAGGCAAGCTTGTGGGAGCCAAGGAGACCCTCAGTCCTGCATGGGGGCATCCCAGGTAGCCCCAAGATTGTCAGGGACTCGGTCTTGGTACACCATGCTAAGGAGAGCAAAAAAAAAAAAAAAAAAAAAAAAAAAAATACCAAGGAGTATGTTTATCCTGACTGTAAAGGAAGAAACCATTGAATAATTTTTAAGCCAAAGTACAAATGAGTGGACAGATTTGAAAAGGTCACACTTGAAGAGATCAGGGTCATGTGGGGAATGGGTTGGAGGAAAACAAGAGGGTTTTTGGCTGAGAGAGAATTTAGGAAACCTTTGCTGACACGCAGGTGAGAAATGGAGCAAATGAGGACGCCAGCACAGGAACAGGGAAGAACAGCTGAGATGCTCTAGGAGGCAGGTCAGCAAGAAGGAGTCACTAACTGGTGTGGTACCTAAGGGAGAGGAAGAATCTAGGATGCTTCCAGGTTGCTGGGGGCGGGGGGCGGGGTTGACATTAGTGCCATGTGCCATGCTTAGTCAGGAATTTTAAGAAAGGATTGAATGGTCCCAGGATCATTAGCGCTGTTAGACACTGGGAAGGTACTATAAGAAGAGTAGGCACAGCTCTGAGTTGAGTCTAACTGGGGAGTTGTTTTTCTTTTTTTTAAAGATTTTATTTATTTATTTGAGAGAGAGAGAGAGATAGTGAGACAGCGCGAGAGGGGGGGTAGGGTCAGAAGGAGAAGCAGACTCCCCATTAAGCAGGGAGACTGATGCGGGACTCAATCCCAGGACTCCAGGATCATGACCCGAGTCTAAGCCAGTCCTTTAACCAACTGAGCCACCCAGGAGCCTGGGAGGTGTTTTTCTTATGAGAAACATGTAGAGACGTCCCAGTAAGATGTTGTTTAGTTTGAGAAACAAAACTACTGGGAGAGAATTAGGAACAGAAAGTTCCCTACAGAACATCTTTACCGTATGCTGCCTTGCGTCAAGGCGTTGCCCTTTACCACCTTGACAGGTGGCAATAATTCCTTCTGTTCTGGAAGATTAAAGGCACAAGCCATCAGCCCCAAAGGTATTTTAGTTCAGAAGGTGGCAGGGTTCTGACCAGAGTTCACCACTTCAGGGAAGTGGAGTCATGCCCTAGTTGGGGGGCTCCCCTGTTTCTGGCGTGAAGACTGCGTGCTTGGGAGGTAGCATGGGTCTAGTGAAGAGATCAAACAGGGACTTGGAGTGGGATGGAGTGGGAGATACGCTCAGAGTCTAGGTCCTGTCATCTGTTAGTTTATGACCTTGTCCAAGTTACTGAAGCTCCTTGTTCAGTTTTCTAATTTTTTGGAGGTGGCGGGAGGTTGTCAAACAGTGTTTATTGATTATAAAGTAATCCCAGCTCCATGGGGAAGAAAACTGCAAGGAGAAAGATTAATGCACATTACAGACCCACCTGTGCATTTCACACTCACAGGTGTACACATGCACTCACCAGCATCCATACCACATCCATATCTAAGCTCCAACAGTGACTAAGCAAACACCTGCCTCCCCCAGCCAGAGTGACATCTGTTAGGAGATGGTGCCTAGGTGGGGCTCCAGAATAGGTTCTAATAGCAGCAGCCTCTTCCTCCCTGGCCCCTGACCTGTCCGAGGGTTCCAGGGTGCCTAGGAAGTAGGTGGCAGCTCTTTCCCACTCTGCCACAGATCTCATTCATGGCCTCTTCAGTGGAGTGTGGATCCCTCTCGTAGGCCATGGGCACACGTAGGTCTTGTCGGACTGCAGCATGTGGGCTGCATCCTTGGCTGTCCTCTTGCCGATGAGGTGGCTGTACTTGTCCTTGTGGTCCCCACCATGGGCCCCTGCTGGGCTGCCTCCTCTCACTGCCTCTGGGCCAGCTTCTTCAGCTTCCGTGTCTCCTCCACCTTCTGTGGGTCCCATTCCTCCCCACGATGGCTGGAGTCCAGCTCTTCATCTGAGGGTGTAGACTCCTTTTTGAAGATCGTGACATAGTGACACTCATCATCTTTCCCAAAGGAGAAGAATGTCAGGCCAGCCCCTCCCACCGTATCATGTAGAATGCTCCTCTCTGTCTTGTTCATCAGCTGACACTTCTTGATTGGCCCACGTCTTGGATGAAATCTGACAGCTCTTTCTCTATCATTTTGTTTGTTGTTTCTCTTGCTCCTGTAATGTCTCCAGGTGGTGGCCTGCTCTCGGGCCTTGCACCGAGATTCCTGGTCCCCGAGGCTGCATTGCTTCTCCATGGGGCTCAGGATGGATCCTAGTGGGTCCGCCATCTTGGGAGTCCGGTTCTCCTATTTGACAAGAACGTTAGGAAGGTTAAATTGAACTTTGTAGAGGGCCCTAAGTGGTGCCTGATCTGTAGTAGGCACTCTGGAAATTGTCGATCTTCCTCTGTTGTTGATGTGTCACATGTCTGTACCACCACTGGACAGGAACCCTGGCTTTCTGCCTATGACCCAAATGGCACTTGGTCCTTAGGGCAGATAGCCATCTTCTTTCTCTTCTACTCCCTGCATCTGGTTTTTGGTCAGTAGATGGAAGGGGATGGGCCCCTTCTCATCACTTCTAGTCTCATATCATCTCATACTGTAATGTCTGTGTGTGTACTGTGTGTGTGTATCTGTGTGGTGTGACTTGAGGTGGGACGGTTGGAATATGAGAAGGCTCTGTAATGATTAAAAGAGAGGAAAAAATAAATACAGTCTAAATATATCTGTTGTTATATTATTTGTTAAAGACCTGCAAAAAGCTTTGTTAACTTCTAGAGAAACCATAAATAGAACCTAGTAAAACTGCTTTTTCAAAATATTAAACCTCTGCACCCTAATTTTTTTTTAAAGATTTTATTTATTTATTTGACAGACAGAGATCACAAGTAGGCAGAGAGGCAGGCAGAGAGAGAGAGAGAGAAGATGAAGCAGGCTCCCTGCGGAGCAGACAGCCCGATGTGGGGCTTGATCCCAGGACCCTGGGATCATGACCTGGGCCGAAGGCAGAGGCTTTAACCCACTGAGCCACCGAGGCGCCCCTCTGCACCCTAATTTTATCATGGCTTATGAGCATGACCTTCAATTCTTGTATTAAACATGATACATTTTTTTTTTAAGATTTTATTTATTTATTTGACAGAGACACAGAGAGAGGGGGAACACAAGCAGGGGGAGTGAGAGAGGGAGAAGCAGGCTTCCCGCCGGGCAGGGAGCCCAATGTGGGGGCTTGATCCCAGCACCCTGGGACCATGCCCTGAGCTGAAGGTGGACACTTAACAATTGAACCACCCAGGCGCCCCAACATGATGCAGTTTTAAAAAAATATTTATTCACTTGACAGACAGTGAGAGAACGCACAAGCAGGGAGAACAGCACCGGGAGAGGGAGAAGCAGGCTCCCCACTGAGCAGAGAGCCCGATGCGGGGCTCCATCGAGGACCCCAGGATCATGACCTGAGCCAAAGGCAGACACTTGACGACTGAGCCACCAGGTGCCCCTAAATGTGATGCATCTGTGTGGCTTCAGTTTCTTTTCTCCTTTGCTAAAAAGATAAAGTACAGTCCTTTTCTTACTAAGAGTGAAGTTTATCATGGTTATGTCTTTTCAGATTCAGTGGAAAAAATCAGATTTACTTGAAAATTATGAGATAAGAGGCGCCTGGGTGGCTCAGTATTTAAGCATCTGCCTTAAGCTCAGGTCATCCCAGGGTCCTGGGATTGGGTACTGCATTGGGCTCCCTGCTCAGTTGGGAGCCTGCTTCTCCCTCCTCTCTCTGTCTGCCACTCCCCCTGCTTATGCGCTCGCGCTCTCTCTCTCTCTCTCACAAATGAATGTGTAGAATCTTAAGAAAAAAAAAAGAATAAGAAAAAGAAAATGGTGAGATAAGACATCTGTAGGTTTTGTGTTTTAATTCAAGAGTCTCAAAATAAGCTCAGTGGCTTGGAGAATACAAATGAGCACAGTACCACAAAGACCCCGTTTAAAAAAAAAAAACAACCTTTGAAGGAATTTACTAATATGTGTGTCAAATTTATACCACATTGGATGGTGCCATTGGCAATGTTTTTCTCCATGTCAGAGTATTATGGAAGCATGCCGCAAGCAGGTGCTTTATCTGGGGATAGAGGTTTTTCTGACGGGAGCCAGTTTCCGAGTCATCTTCTCGAGTCCTGCGCTGTCTGTAGTCTGTCTTTGCCCCCTGTGGCCTCCCTCCCTTCTGGCTGGGCATTCAGTCCCATGGTCTTGGTTCCACGAGCTGTGCTCTCTGTGGTTTGGGAAGCCGAGACCCCATCTGCTGTCCTTATCCTCAGGGAGCTTATATTTGGGCTTTTCTGGCATCCCTGCCATGTCCTGTGCACCTCTCGCTCCTTGTCTGCATTCGTTTCTTCGATGTGGGTGATTTCACTGGCCTTCGGTTTCACTGCTTTTTTATTAATTACATTATTATTTTATTTTATTATTTTTTAAATTTAAGTTTAATTAGCCAACATATAGTCCATCATTAGTTATTTGTTTTTAAAGGATATTATTTATTTATTTGACAGAGAGAGGGAGATCACAAGTAGGCAGAGAGACAGGCAGAGGGAGAGGGGGAAGCAGGCTCTCTGCTAAGCAAGGAGCCCAATGTGGGACTCGATCCCAGGACCCCAAGATCACGACCTGAGCCGAAGGCAGAGGCTTAACCCACTGAGCCACCCAGGCGCCCCTCATCATTAGTTTTTGATGGAGTGTTCGTGCACTCATCAGTTGCGTGCAACACCCAGTGCTCATCCCGTCACGTGCCCTCCGTCACCCACTTATCCCCTCCCTCGACTCTGCTTCTGTATGGAGCGTCTTAGTGTCTTGCAGTACTTCCCTGAGAGGAGTCTCTGCGCTGATGCTCCAGCTCTCCCGGAGTCCTGCAAGGATAGGACGCCGTTCACCAGGCGTGCCCAGTGCTTTTTGGAAAGTCCACCGAGGCTCCCATTTTTTTTGTGTTCAGCGTCAATTGCCCTTTAACGTTCACAGCCTTTTATGTGATGTCCCCGGGTTTCCTCCGACTTCCTTCCTCCACCAAGAGGGCAGCCAGCTGACCACCAGTGTTTGGGGATCAGCTGGATTTCACAGATGTGCCTGAAGTGGTTCTTCAGTTTCAGTCCAGGCTGGAGCCACTTCGTGTTGGATGTGGTGGGTGGGTGTTGGGTGGGCCAGAACCCCACACCCGCACCACAGGCAGGAGCAGCTTCCCTCCATTTCGCTCCATGCAGGGGACTTTTTTTTTTTTTTTTTTTTTAAGATTTTATTTATTCATTTGACAGACAGAGATCACAAGTAGGCAGAGAGGCAGGCAGAGAGGGAGAGGAGGGAAGCAGGCTCCCTGCTGAGCAGAGAGCCCGATGCGATGCGGGGCTCCATCCCAGGACCCTGAGATCATAACCTGAGCCAAAGGCAGAGGCTTTAACCCACTGAGCCACCCAGGCACCCCATACAGGGGACTTTTATTTTCAAGTCAGCGTTGGCACGGATCAAAGTGCAGGATAAGATCTGGAGAAGACTTGGCTCTGAGGCAGTTCTGTTATCCTCTCCTGTCCTAAAGACTGTTCCTGGCTGTACTAACCGCCGTGCTTCTTCTCTTTGGTGGGATCATCTTGATGTTTTTTCTGTACGTGTAAGTGGATGATTAGTACTGAGTACATAGGAAATGAGATCATTGACTCTCAGATTTGGAAGAACCTTCCCTTTCTGAGGGGCTGACACTGGAATTCCTTCTCAAACCCGCCTTCGAGTCTGTGAATGAATGGGCAGCCCCACACTGTTTGTCTTCCTCCACTGACGGGGAACTCACTGTGTCTCCCAGAACAACTCATTTTATCTTTAGGCATCTCTAACTGTTAGAGAACTTTCCCCACCTTAGATTGAATTGGCATTTGTGTCCCTGGCACATTTAGTCATTGTTCCTTGTTCTAACCTTTGGAGCCATGCAGAGCAAGTTTAATCCCTTTTCACGTGGAGGCCCTTCTGGTATTTATATTGGATGACAGTTTTTCCTGTTCTCAGCCCTGATCTCCTCCTCTGCACCCAGTGCTTGCTCTTAGCTTCTCAGTCCTGAAATCATCCTGGCCACGCAAACCAGCCCCAGGCAGAGGGGGTCCCTAACTCACTGGGGAGTTAGCACCTGTTAGCAGGTCTCTTTTGGCTAAGGAGAGGCTCTTTCGTCCTTGGCACTCCTTGCATATTCCCCTGAAGCTGTGTCCTTGGGTGTAGAGACACACTTCTGAGGGAGTTTGGGGGTAGTTATTCTTGATCTGAAGGGAGTCTACAGTTTGTTTAACTGCCCTGCCCTGCTGAATCTGGATGTATAATTCCCAGAGATCATTGTGTTCATGGACGACCATCTATCTCATAGTGGACTTGTTGTCAGCTATGATCCCCCAGCTTTTTTTTTTTTCTAAAGAACAAGATTTGCTTCTGTGTCTTACCCATCCTGGAGTCAAACAGTTGGTTTCTTTGGGGCCTTTGATTCTCCCTGTTTAACTTCATTTTGTTAGGCCTGACCCATCGTCTAGTCTGCTGGTCTGTTTGGCTCCTTAACTCTCAACACATCGCCTGTGTTTCCTGGGTTTCTGTGGTTCTAGCGGTTCAGGGCATCTCATGTCTACCACCTACTGGGTATATGGTTTGGGGCCAGGGCACAGTGAAGAATCTTCTGGGGCAACTGGCAGAACAGATGAGTGGTATCTTAGGGACCCCAAGGGCAGGAGGGAATAGCCTCAGGAAATAAAAACTGGGGAAGCTGAAAAAAGATTTCATCTCGTCCCTGCTGCTTTCTGAACATTCGATTTTTTTTTTCTTTCCTGGAAGCTAATTTTTCCCTGTCCACTTACTTATGTGGCAGGCTGAGTAATGCCCCCCTCCCAAGATAGCCACATTTTAATTCTGGAACCTGTGAATATGTCGCCTTTCTTGGCAAAAGGGATGGGATGGAAATAAGGACCTTGAGATGGGGAGGCCCTCTTGGATTATCTGGGTGCGCCCAGTGTCATCGCAGGTTCTCATGAGTGCGGGAGGGAGGAGAGGAGATGTCAGAGGAGAGGCAGAGTCAGAAGAGGGTAACCAGCTGACTTTGGAGCTGGAGGAAGGGGCCAACGAGCAAAGCAGTGCAGCCGGCTTCTAGAAGCTGGGAAAGGGGTACCTGGGTGGCTCTGTTGGTTGAGCAGCTGCCTTTGGCTCGGGTCATGGTCCTGGAGTACCGGGATCGAGTCCCGCATCGGGCTCCCAGCTCCACGGGGAATCTGCTTCTCCCTCTGACCTTCTCCTCTGTCATGCTCTCTCTCACTCTCTTTCTCTCAGATAAATAAATAAAATCTTAAAAAAAAAAAAAAGAAGCTGGAAAAGGCTATGGAACAGATGTTCCCCTAAAGCCTCCAGAAGGAAGGCAGCACGGATGACACCTAGATGTTAGCCGAGTGAGACAGCTGACCTCCATTTACGGTAAAAATAAATGCGTGCTGTCGTCCTAAGTCACTCAGTTGCAAGTGCCTTCTTGTCTTCAAGTCTTCCCCATGCCACCCGCCCCCTTGCAGTAGGGAGCTCCCCACCTGCCCCTCGTTCCCATGCTGGACGCAGTGTGGGTTGTTCCTGCCTTCCCACCCCCTGCCTTCCTTCTTGTTGTCCGCCTCCGGGCCCAGCGTGCTCCCTCTGTGGGGTGAGTTCGTGGTGAATGTCTGTGGAACCGAAGACCCCAAGAGAGACCCGAAGGCGTCTTTCAGAAATCCAGCTGCTCCATCAGAGTTCTTGGCCTCCCCACTTACAGCCCTGCCAGAGAAGGAGTAAGGCCGGTCCCTCAGGATTTTCTCCCAGTGAGCCCGGCGTGGGCCTCAAGAGGGCCACTTCTTCCCTAAGTGTTCTTTCACCGAACTTGAATCTGCTCGAGAGCCCCTGTGTGCTGCGTCCACCTGCTTTGTAGGACTGAACGATTGCCATGTGTTCATAGTCTCCAAATACCAGAGGTTTGTTAAAGGAAGAGAAAGACCCACAGAAATATGGTTTTGATGCCTTCTTTTTCTTCAATGTAGTATGGTTGAAAAAGTGCTTCCACACTGGGGATCTCATTTAATCCCCAGCCCTTTTCCAGTTTGTTAAGTATGGGAGTGACAGCATCCAGCTCTCTGCGTGTTGGGTTGGAAACCCGCCCCCACCTTCCCATGGTCGTGACCCACCCAATCTCTCTCATGGGGTGGGAGATGCTCTATTCCCAGGGCTGCTGGAACCATGGCTCAGCTCCCAGCTCCATCTCTTTAAAGTTGTCGAGAATTTTTTTCTTCCTCTTAGAATGCCAGACAGCACTTTGCATTCTGCTTTCCCTTTTCCCTAAGTCAGCATCCCCTGTACCCTTGCCCTCCCTTCTGCTCTTAACACAGCTTCCTTGCTGTCTGGGAGCTGGACTGGCCTTGGTGACCTCTGGCTCTGCCACAGCTATCTGGGGGACCTTGGGGGAGTGATTCAACCCCTGGGAGCCTCAGTTGCCTCACCTGCAAATGGCGATACGTGATAAGCTCCCTGGCAGGGTTGCTGAACAATGTATTGGACTGCTCAGCACGGCGCTCTCTTCTTGGTAAATGTTCAGTGAGAGATCGGGATTATTTATTACTGACTATTAATCACGTACCTGGTGTGTTTAAAAGCACTAGACACCTAATCTCTATTTATACTGCCATTTCTATGGGTAGGCTGATTCCAAGGTCAGACTCTGCACTAGGCATCAGAATGGAAATGTACTTTTTTTTCCTTCTGGAGGTCTCAGACTGGGGTGGGGGAAGGAGTCTCCGTTCCTTGAGTCATTCATTCAATCAGTTAGTCAATTCACAAACGCACTGTCCGGCAAGCTGTAGGGCACTGGGGGTAAAATGGTGAGAAGAACCCAATACAGGCCCTGTTCTCATGGAACTTGCTGTCTGACAGAGAAGACAGACATTAATTTAAAACAAGAAAATACACTTGCTGTGGAGGAAGCTGGGCGAGAGTCTAGGGAGATGTTGCCTGGGTGTCTGGTGGACCTTGGGGTTGGATCTGTGTCACCGTGTGGCAGACATGGTCTTCGACTGGGTGGCGGTGGGCTTTGGCAGCGCTGGGTCCAGATCATAGCAGGGTGGTGATAGCCTGGGTCCCAGCAGGGGATAGTCCAAGGTGTCTGAGACCTTGGGGACGCTGTCAGAGGCACAAGCGTGTATAGGAGAGGAGCAGCGGTGAAGAGCTCTGCTGGGGAGGCACAGAGACTCAGGGCAGCTGAGTCCTCAGGTGCTTATTAAGGAATGTTTTAAATGGGGTTTTAACTTGGCCACTCCTTCTGTTCAGCCCAAATGATACCCTGGTCCGCATTTCCTGTCACAGTGACAGGAAACATGGACCAGGCTATCAAGCAAGTTTAATTAATATCCTTGTCTGTGAACATGCTTCCCTCTTATCTCTCATTTTTCACTACTACTTTCTTGCTCTCCATCCCTATTTCTCTGTCTTCTCCTGTTTGATTTCTCCTGTTCTGTGATTCACTCAGCTCTTCTGTTTTTCATCCAATTAACGTTTCTAAGGAGAAGCGTGCTCTTCTGCTCTGAGATAGAGGAGGAAGGAGGCTGAGTTCCGTCGTCCATAAGCAACACTGGGGAATGGGTTTGGTTTGACGGCTTATTTAAACTCTGCCCCATGCTGCCTTCTCCCCGGAAGGTATAGCTTCCATGTGTGCCCAGCCCTCGACGTGCTCGTTCTCCCTTCCACAATGCAGTTGGCAATTTTTAGTCATTTAGCTCTCCTCTGTCTTGTGGGAAACAGACTTTGTGTAGCCTTTCAGCTCAGGACCTTGTTGGGTTTCTCTCCACGTCCCTGTGATGGGATGCTCTGTGTTCACAGGGTCCTGGTGAACTATTTACCCTGTCTTTTCCTGGCAGAGCTACCATCCAGGAGCAGAGCTTTGAGACCTCACCAGGGAGGTATGCCTGGTGATGTGGTCAAGGACACGAGTATCTGTGTTCTGACCTCCTACAGGCCCGAGGTGGGAGATGATCAGGAATTACACGTGTTGGCTCTGGAGCGACCACAAGGACCACAGCAGTGGGTTGGACTGCCTGGTGGTTTCTTTTTTAACGTTACTTGAAAAAAAAACCCCAACAAACAAACCAACAACTTTTATTTTAGAATGGTTTTAGAGGGGCACCTGGGTGGCTCAGTGGGTTAAAGCCGCTGCCTTCGGCTCAGGTCATGGTCCCAGGGTCCTGGGATCGAGCCCCACATCGGGCTCTCTGCTCACCAGGGAGCCTGCTTCCTCCTCTCTCTCTGCCTGCCTCTCTGCCTACTTGTGATCTCTGTCTGTAAAATGAATAAATAAAATCTTTCAAAAAAAAAAAAAAGAATGGTTTTAGATTCATAACAAAATCGTGATGAGAGTATAGAGAGTTTTCATAGACTGTCCATCCACTTTCCTCTGTTGACATTATACATTTGGTTTGTCACAATTAAGAAACAAATACTGATAAATTATTATTAGTTACAGTCCATCCTTTTTAAAGATTTGCTTAGTTTTTATCTAATGTCCTTTTACTGTTCTGGGATCCCATCTAGGATACCGAGTTCCAGGCAGCTATCATGTCTCCTTAGGCTTCTCGGGGCTGAGATAGTTCCTGGGATGACTAATCAATCAGTCTTTCTTTTTTTCTTTCTCTTTCTTTCTTTAAGATTTTATTCATTTATTTGACACAGAGAGAGACACAGCGAGAGGGGGAACACAGAGAGAACACAGAGAGAGAGGGAGAAGCAGGCTTCCTGCTGAGCAGGGAGCGCAGTGTGGGACTCGATCCCAGGACTCTGGGATCATGACCTGAGCTGAAGGCAGATGCTTAACTGACTGAGCCACCCAGGTGCCCCACGACTATTGTTTCTGATAATGCTGACAGTTTTGGGGAGGACTGGTCAGGTATTTCATAGGATGCCCCTCTACTGCCGTTCGCCGTTTGCTTTTCTCCTGATTACACAGGGGTAGGGGCCTGGCGAGGAAGACGATGGAGGTAAAGTTCCATTTTCCTCACAGCACATACTGTCAGGATGACTTATCAGGGCTGATGTTGCCCTTGATGACGTGGGGACCTGGCTGAGGTCGTGTTGTCAGGTTTCTCCATTGCAAAGTTCTTTTTTCTTCTTTCCATCCTGACCTCTCTGGAAGGAAGTCACTGTGTGTAGCCTGCACTCAGGGAGTGAGGAGTTCCCTTCTCCTTCCTTTAAGGCAGATTGTCTCAGCCAGATATTTGGAAATCTCTTCTGCATGGGAGATTTGTTCCTCTTGTTCTATTTATGCATTTATTTAATCATTTGCTTATATCAGCCTGTACTCATAGGTATTTATTTTTATATTTTGGGTTTTGATACTTCTTTATCTGTTCCTCAAAGTATTTCAGCTTTGGCCATTGGAGACCCCATATCTCTTACATATATCTCCGTTATTATAGGCATGGTGGGTTTTAAAAAAAAATTATTAAAAAAATTTTTTAGAGCACTTTAATTTAATTTTATTTTTTCAGTGTTCCAAGATTCATTGTTTATGCACCACACGCAGTGCTCCATGCAATACATGCCCTCCTTAATAGCCACCACCAGACTTACCCATCACCCACCCTCCCCTCCAAAACCCTCAGTTTGTTTCTCAGAGTCCACAGTCTCTCATGGTTCCTCCCCTCCCCCTCCCCCAATTAAAGCCCATACGTTCTGTCACTACAAGATGCTCCAGGCCCTCTTGTATGTTTCCTGCCCCAGTCCTGGAAGTGGCCATTTCTTCAAGGAGCCCTGGTTCCTTTTACGAGATCATCTATTAGTGTTATAAACCAAGACCTGGGTGCTAGGTGTGTGCATTGCTACTGCAGTATTGTTGCTCCTATGTCATCTTGACTGACAGAGCGAGGAAAAATATGTATATACTGTATTTATAAATATGTAACTATTTGTATCGATATTGAGCTAAACAAGATCACACTGGTGTCTCCAAGTGGAATCCACTATCACAAGATCATTCTAGCCTTCTTCCCTTGCAAATCTGTAGCCTTCTACTCCCAACAGGGAGAAGTAAGACCCCCACCATCTGCCATCCATTGACTTGTCCAGTCTCAGTATACATGTATGGTGGTTTCAGCATTGTCGACCCATTCCTCTTGGGAAACAACTTTATCAACTACCCTAAAATACCTCTGTATAGTTCCTTTTGCTTTTGGGCTCCACTCATTTCTAGAGTTACTTAGATCATTTCCTTTTCTCCTCACCCACTTCTGTGAAGTTGTTTCATACGTTTGTAATACAGCTAGATTCAGTCTGATGGCTCTCTAGGAGAGAGAAATGGGGAGATGAAGACTCAGTTGTCAGGGAACAGAGTTAGAAAAAACTTGGGGATATTTAATTGTATCTCCCAAATGTGTGGGGGTTCCTTGCCACTGGGTGACAGGATTCTCATAATCTTTTCTCCCTCTGCTTTCCTTTGACCCTACCCATTTGCCAGGAACTGTTTGTGTTCCCTTCAAATGCAGATGTCAAGTCCTAACCCTAGATGTGATGGTTTTTGGAGATGGGGCCTTTGGGAAGTAATTAGGGTTAGATTAAGTTAGGTCATAAGGGTGGGGCCCTCTTGGTGGGATTGGTGGTTTTGGAAGAAGAGGAAGAGAGAGCGATCTCTCTTCCCACACAGGCACTGAGGAGGGGCCCTGTGCTAACCCAGGGAGAAGTCTGCCATCTGCCAGGAAGAGAGCTCTCATCAGGAACTGAATTGGTCAGTACATTGATCTTGGACTTCCCAGCCTCCAGAACCATGAGAGAGAAATTTCTGTTGTTTCATCCACTCAGCCTGCGGTGTTTTGTGGTAAGCAGGCTAATGCCCCACTCTCTAGAAGAAAGGTAGGCACCCCTGCACTGTTGAGGGACCCTTTCTTTTCTTTTTTTTTTTTTTTAAAGATTTTATTTATTTATTTGGCAGAGATCACAAGCAGGCAGAGAGGCAGGCAGAGAGACAGGAGGAAGCAGGCTCCCTGCTGAGCAGAGAGCCCGATGCGGGACTCGATCCCAGGACTCCGAGATCATGACCTGAGCCGAAGGCAGCGGCTTAACCCACTGAGCCACCCAGGCACCCTGAGGGACCCTTTCTTAAACCAAATCACTGATTGCCTTTCTACCTCTAAACAACAAAGGACCTCCCTTTCCGCCAGTGATCTAGAGTAAGAGATGGGTCTAGGTCCATTTACATATAAAGTCTCCAGGATAAAGCCTCTATTTCAATTGTCTGAGGCTATGATGGGACACTTTCGGCAAAAAATAAGCATTAGGGTCAAGGGAATGCTGCTCAGTGGAGAGATTATAATCACTTAGTTGGAGAAAAACATAACCCCGTTCCCCAAGCATACCGAGCCCATGAGAGAACAGGAGGGCCTGGTTTTAGAAGCAGGAAGCACACCGAGAAGGGTCAGAGGGCACACTCTCCAGGGGCTCTGAGCTGGACTCGAGTCCCAGCTCTTCACTGTGGTCAGCCAGACAGCATCACGTGCTGCTGTCCTGCCCGAGATCATGAGCTTGGAAGTGCTTGGTGAACCCTAACTTTGCAACGTGGATGTGATTGATAAAATTTCCTCATTAAAGACTGAAGCTTCCTTGAGGCTGATTTTTCTGTGGGATGCTGCAGTGAGTTCTCCACGTTTCTATTTTTATTGTGAGGTGTCTTTAGCTTCTTTAGAAGATCATCGTGTCTTTGCCTTACAGCTGTCTGCTCACGCCGTGGAAGCAGAAATCACAGGAGCTGTCACTGGCATAGGAAATAACGGCAAGCCTGACCCTCCAGAGAAATGTACCTGACGCTCCAGAGAAATGTACGATGGCCCTCAACTCTTCCAGATGGGCGATTTACTAAGCTGATGTAGACTAGGGAGCAGTCTTAACTGCCAGGGAGGGACTTCCTTTCATTGTTTTCCTTTTGTGTTTCTTCCTTTTTCCTCTTCATTTTTTCTCTTTTCTTTGTAGTGATCTTTTTCATGTCTAGGGTTTAAAAAAAGTTATTTACTTTTTATTGCCTGTTTCATTTCACAACTTGGCACCTGTGTTGATAGGAATGTCTGCTTCCTGCCACCCTCAGGACAGTCAAAGTGTACAGAGTGAATTTGCCATAGCTTCACACCATGATTTCCACCACAATGACTCAGAGAAGGTTCCAGCTGGGGAGAGCCAGCCAGAAAAACAAATTATACTTTGGGTTTTATTACAAAACCTTTCTAAATTGAGCCCCTAGGAGAAAAAGGAGACCTTTAAGTACGTTCCCTTTTTGTGGTATTTTTCTATACGGTCATCACTGACCTACCCAAATTAAAGTGTGTGTGTTAATGTTCAACATCAGGCTAACGTCCAGAGGTTAGTTTTGGACATGACAGTTCAGAAGGTTAATGTTTAGTATATGAGCATTTAGAAGAGTACTTGGTGCACAGTGTGAGTGTTTAAGAGTTAATTACATTATTGTCATTCTTGTGAACGCAAGGAGGGCTCCCGCTGGGTGAGTTGCGGGACAGTGAGACAGAGATGAGGGAACTAACGTCAATACTGGGGGCAGGCAGAGGAAAGTAAGCTGGAATTGCTGTTCCTGTGTTACTGGCGTAGGAGAAGTGGTAATGGAGGTGGGGATGGATCCCAGAGCAGCAGTTTGGGTCTAAAAGCTGAGAACTAAGGAGCTTGAAAGTGGTTCATCTAACAGAAGTCAGGGGTATGTTACATGGTCTCTGAAAGCCTTTTTACCTTCAAAACATGATTCTAGTAGGTTCTCCTCTGCTTGGGCATGGGCATGGATAAGTCAAGGGTCTTTGTAGAGGAGAGGGATAAGTAGTGACTTCTTTCCCTCTGGATTCTTCTAGGCTGGGTTTATTTCTGTCTTTTCTGGCATTCCCAGGGTGAAAAGGTATTTCCATAGGCTTCTACCGTTGGTCTAAATTAAATGCAGACCGTACCTCTTCAGCTGCTCTTGGCGCAGCCTCGGAGGTTCAGCCACAACCAGGACAACAGGCAACTGCCAGAGGGAGGGAGAGAAGTAATATTCCATAAAATTAGGGAAGGTCTGGCTCAGGATTTTTTGAGCGTGAATACCAGGTTTTGCATTTCATTGGCACCCCCCAGGCTGCAGTCGCATTCCTGGGCAATTGGGAGCAAATCTGCCTGAGATCTCTACTGGGGTGGAGGGGAGTGGGCTGGGCAAGGGAGGCATCTAATTTTTTCCACAACTGCCTATATTTTTATATTTTCATTTCTATGATAATTGACATCCCTTGAAAGAGTTGTCTTTGCTCTGTTCTGCTGCTGTCGGCTGTGGTCAGGTTTCCCTGCCTTCCTAGTCAGTGAGAGAGTTCTCACCAAGGTCACTTTGGATCTCCATGCTGCTTAAAACGGCAATGCTCCCTAGTCTACATCAGCTTAGTAGCAATGTTTGGCTCAAGGACCCTCCTTCCTTTTGGAAACACTAGCTTCTGCAGGCTTGTAGGCCACCACACTCCCTGGTTTTCTCCCTTCCCCTGGCTGTCCCTGCTCTGGTATCCGTCTGTTCCTTCTCTTCTCAGTGTTGCAGCCATGGGGCCTAGGCCCTCCTTGGATCTCCTTAAATGCCTATCCTGATTCGCTGGGTCTGCATGGGGCTCCCAGGGGACGCCGTGACTCTGGTCCAGGAGCATACTACGCAGCAAGGGCCCAGGGCTCTGTCCTCAGCCTCTCTATCTGCGTTACCTCCCAGGGGAGCTCACCCAGCCCCTGGCTTTCACGAACATTTGACTCGCATTGGTGTCGGTGTCCCACCACCTGCCTTGGGATGAGACCCAGAGCCCTCTTGGATGCCCGCACATCCCCATAATTTGGCTCCTGCCCACTTCTCTGCCCTCCCTGACACCATTCCTCCTCCCCTCTCAATTTGTTCTAGCTGAGTTGACTTTATTGCCAGTTTTCCAACTCCTATAGGACATCCCGTTCTTGGGAACTCTAGACTTGCTGTTCTGTCTACCTGGTGCTCACACAGCTTGCAAAGGCCTCCCCCTAGCCTTGCAGTCAACTCTTCCCCTCTCAGAGAGGCCTTCCTCGACCATGGTAGCCCAGGCGGGTCTTCACCACCACCTTGTTCTCTCCTTGCCCTGCCTCATTTTCTTCACAGCACTTGTCACTGTTTGAGTTACTTGTTTGAAGTTCTGCGGTGGGAGGGGTCCTAGCCCAGAGAGAGGCTCTCCGTGAGAACTTGGGTGTGACTAAACAGAAGGTTAGGGTCAGCATATCCTCAGTGACCAGGTCACCTGTGGATACCAACACTCAGTTCCAATGGCTATGTTTACAGGGGCTGGGTTTCAGGTATTATTAGCGTATTTTAATTATCATGACCTATCGGAAGAGAAACCGAGATACGGTGGGCACGTAAATGAGGCTGTTGCACCACAGGAAGACCTAGTAGTTTGTGGCAGGTGGCTCAAAGGAAGGTTTACGCAGTCTTTTGAATAAAGAAAGGGCACGGAGGCTTGTACAAGGTGACGCATGTGCCGTGAGACCAGGAGGACCTGCCTGGACTGTAGGGTCACTGTCTTGCTCCCACAATATATGGTGATTCAGTTTCAGCAAAATGAACTTTATCCTCAGTATTAAATTTGTGTTGTGAGTTTGAATTGTATTGGCTTCTTAAACATACTTTGTTTAATGTACAGATTTGGTTTGACTGTATGCTATCATAAGAATGATAAAAGTTTTATATTCGTACGTTAGGTTAACACCAAGGGTCTTTGAGAATTTTTTCTTTGAAGACATGTACTGATACAAGCTTGCAAAAGACTAAAATAGGGACACCTAGGAATAGGTTTTAACATCGCAAACTGCTTGTGCAAAGGTATTTTTAACACAATAAAGATAGTGTGGCTCTGAGTGGGCTTTTTTAGCATGCTTTCAAGGGAGTGAAATTTAAAAATACCCGTATTCTTATGAATACCAAAGAATATACTGACAAACCCCAAAAGGCTAAAAAAGTATTACTTTTGTTTATTTACGTAATGGAACCTTCTGTTTCTGGTGACTGCTTCAATTTCTAATTATTGAAGAGCATCCTGAATTGTGAAACTTCTGTACCCGAGACATCTGCATAAAGTGATGATATTTCTGTGTTTCTGCATAAACAAAGACAGCGGAGTTGATGACCTTTCCCCACCCGTGCTGGGGCTGGGGTTATGAAGGCTGGCAGGCAGAAAAGCTCCCTGTTCTGCCTTTTGCTCTAGGTGCTTTTGGCCCCTGGTGACTGGAGAGGGGGGTGGATTCTGCACTTGGGAAATGAGACCCAAGAGGAGACAGATTCTTTGCTTTGAAAGGAGCTGTGAGTGTTGGTTCCCCACACATTTCATTTGAATCTATGCGTTTGTTTATATCCTGTTCATTTCTGCTGTCGACCCTTCAGGCTGCTCTGACCCAGAGACTGGGTTGTTTATAAACCACAGAAGTGGATTCCTCACGGTTTTGGAAGTCCAAGATCAAGGTGCCTGCATGTGCCGTTCTGGTAAAGGCCCTCTTCCTGGTTCAGGGCTGATGCCTCCTTGCTGGGTCCTCACGAGGTGGAAAGGACTAGGGGATTTTCTGGGGTCTCTTTTAAAAGAACACTAATCCCATTCCTGAGAGCCTAAGCACCTCCCAGGGGCCCCACCTCCTAATACCACCATCTTTGGCGGTTAGGAATTCAACATGAATTTGGGAAGGTGGGGGAGATACAAGCATTCACACCGTAGCAGCTTCCAAATGTAAGTTGAGGCTCTCGGGCTAACGGGCTCAGTCACAGGGAGACTGGGGCAGAAGACGGAGAGTGGAAGTTGGAGGTGAAGGGGGGGTGGGAGTACTTCAGGAAGGGAAAAGGGGGGAAAGGACTTCAGAAATGCCCAGATTATCTCAAAGAACTTTCTGTTCTCCAGTTACCTGAGTAACCGGTGAGAGCAAGACGCAGCCTGTGTGGCGTGACTTTGGGCCCTGAGATAGTCCCCCTTCCCTTGCCGCCCATCCGGAGTTTATCTGACTTGTACCATCAGCCGCTGGGGGGTGAGACTGAATGACTAACAGACAACCTGCATTTATGCATGTGGAAATCTATCTGCTGGGTTGTTACTTCAGGGTTTTTTTTTTTTTTTTAATTTTTATTAACATATAATGTATTATTTGCCCCAGGGGTACAGGTCTGTGATTCATCAGGTTTATACATTTCACAGCACTCACCATAGCACAATGTCCATAACCCAACTACCCTACCCCTACTCCACCTCCCCCCAGCAACCCTCAGTTTGTTTTGTGAGATTAAGAGTCTCTTACGGTTTGTTTCCCTCCCATCCCATCTTGTTTCATTTTTTTCCTTCCCTGCCCCCATCAGCCCCGCCCCCCGCCCTGCCTCTCAAATTCCTTATATCAGTGAGCTCATATGATAATTGTGCTACTTTAGGTTTATTTTTATTTTATATTTTAAGATTTTGGGGTGGCTACCCAGTGTGATCTTCCAGTCCTGCTGTGTGGGACTCAGGAAGCTTCTGTGGGCAAATCCAGGTGCCAGTCACTTAGAGCCTTGCTTTCTGGGTCCTGTGCAAACAACTGAGGGGTGCATTTAGGGCACTTGGTTGGCTTAGGAATTGATGGGTGCAGGGAGGTGGGAAGGCTGCATGCCACGGACCCTTCCAGGGCGCCTCTGGGTTTGGCATTCGTTTGGCGAGATGTGCTCAGGACGCCAACTGCCGCCATCTTTTCCCTGAAGAGGAAAAAGACGGCCAGATTTCCCTGGTTAATCTTAACTTGAGTGACCAGGAGGAGATGCTTTGCAGAAGACATAACGTATATTCCAGGGGCGAATGTTTGGCTTTGGAATTCCCTTTGCAGAGGTCGTGTTTGAGGGGGTTCTGGGAACCGGGCTGGTTGCAGCTGGCGTTGTTGGAATTCCGGTGTCCCTTTTACCTCCCCGAGGAGATGCTTGATAACCCAGGGCCTACTTTCTGCTTTTGAAGTTCTTGATCTTATAAACATGGCTGCTGGGGGTGGGGGAAAAAGCCATAGTGATCTGATCAGGGTCTAGTGTGTTAAGTACTCGGTGACACAGCAGCACCTGGGTGGCCAGGGGATTAAGCATCTGCCTTCAGTTCAGGGTCCTGATCTCATGGTGTTAGGATCGAGCCCTGAGTCAGGCTCCACGGGGAGGTTGGGGAAGTCTGCTCCTCCCTCTTCCTTTGCCCGCCCCCCCCCCCCCCCCAGCCACAGTCCCTCCCTGATCATGCACACTCTCTGTCTTTCTCTCCAATGAATAAATAAAATTTTTAAATAAAAAACAGTGACTCATATAACAGCTGGAGGTAGGAGCACACACGAAGGGTGGGATAGGAGATTTGTTACGGGAAGGATTGGACTTTTTAAAAATTGTTCAAATTTTTTAAAAAGCCTATGTGCATTGTGCATACTTTATTAATTTTAGTTCATTTATTCGTTCATTTGGTGCCTGCTACGTGCAACACACTGTCCTAGGTGCCAGAGGAAGGCCTCCTTGGAGAGTAACACTGCTCCTGACATCTGTCAGTCCACAGAGGCTGGCTTGCTGGATGCTGGTGCGGTGGGACATAGGAGCGCGTTTTCCACAGCTGTCCAGTGACCACACCAGTGTGATTGCGTCAGATGCTGTGGGAGGCAGAAAAATGAAAACGTGATCCCTGCCCCAGAAAGAGCTCAGGTCTTTGGGACAGAGGGTCTGGGCTTAAATCCATCGCTGCCCCTGAGTGAGGTGTGACCTTGGGGGAAATCACTGGCCCATCAAACGTCGACACATTCCTAAAAGGGAGAAAATAGGGGCTGTGAGGCTCTGAACAGACAGGTACAGAGAAAGCTTCCTGTACCTGCTACGGCACGGTGCAGCCACCATGTGCATTTGAGAAACTTAAAATGCAGCTGTTGGGACAGAACCGATTAATAGAGGAGCCATGACCATGTGGAGCCGGGTAAGGTGGACTGTCCTGGAATCCAGAGCGGGCAGGCTTTGTGGGGGTAGCTGACAAGGTTTTTGTAGCTGAAGGGAGATCATTTTTAATGGAGGAAGAAAGTGTTTGAAGTCAAGGTCATAGTAACAGGGCTAGGATCGAAGCTTCTCTTGCTGGGTACCTGTGTCAGTGGTGGCCTCTTGGTGGCCGGGTAGAATGTTCTAATGGCAGTAGTGGGAATGTGAGCCTAAAGTATGCGCAGAGCTTGAGAGCACCCCAGGATGCGAAGTTGATTGTGACGTAGTGACAAGACTGGAGAAGTGTCTTGGGAAACGTAAGAAGGTGCCCCTAGGTTTTAGGAGGTGAATTTCTTGGATATTTGGCTTCGGTGTAGATAGTTGTAGGTAAGTGTCGTGTCAGGAATGGCAGGTAGGTTTTATTTTATGTCTACACGGATTGTCAGTGACCTTGGGAGGGCGGTGTTGAGGATTTGGGGGCTCGATTTTGGCTTATAGCAAAAAGCAGTGATAGATAACCTTGTGTCTGTGTGTTTGGGCTTCCACTCCATAGAGCAAATGTCATGGGTCTCTCTGATTAAGGTCTTTTCTGTGTGCCCTGCAACAAAGACATTTATTCTTGCAGCAATTACTTAGGAATTCCCACTATGGACACAGCACTGTACTTTAGATTCTCAGCTGTTGTCTGTGTTCCTAATTAGTTAATTATTTCAGGATGTTGGTGGTTAATGCTGTTTGGTGAACCAGTGGGGTTTTTAGCCTCTGCCTCGTATTTAAAAACATTTTATGATCCAAGTTAGCTTTTTAAAAAAAATTTAAATGTTTAAAATTTATTTATTTATTTATTTTTAAGATAGTGAGTGGGGGAGGGGCAGAGGGAGAGAGAGAATCTTGGTGCGGAAGGCAACACGGGGCTCCATCTCGCAACACGGGGCTCCATCTCACAACCCAGAGATCATGACCTGAGCTCAAATCAAGAGTCAGCTGCTTAACAGATTGCGTCACCCAGGTACCCCAAGAACTTAGCTTTCTTGTGGCCGTAAGCGCCATATTAATTTTTTTTTGCTTATTATTTTCTGTTATTTCCTTTAGCCTACAGTATATGATTTAATATTCTCTATTATCTTATGCAGTCATCATCAGTAATCTGACTCTAGAGATAGGGAAACACTCAGAGATGTTAAAGAAACTGTCCAGAGTCAGGACTGGACTGGAATCAAATGTCAGACACGTTCCCCACCCCCTGCACATGGGTGCTGGGCTCCATTGCTTGTCCTCACAACCGTCAGCTTCCGTCTCTTAGGCCTGCATTGTGGAGAGAACATTTCAGAAATCGCTTCAGGGTCAAGAGGTGAAAAAGAATGAATAATATATCTTCAACATTATTTAGACATGAATTCTGTATTTTCTTTCAGAGACCATGTCGAATATAAAATGTCACCAAATTTTAGAATTAAAGTTAGGAAGAAAAGGGACGCCTGAGTGGCTCAGTCAGTTAAGCATCTGCCTTTGGCTCAGGTCACCGTCCCAGGGTCTTGGGGCCTAGTCCTGCATCTGCCTCCTTGCTCAGCGGGAAGTCTGCTTCTCCCTCTCCCTCTGCCTGCCGCTCCCCCTGCCTGTGCTCTCTGTCTCTCTCTCTTTCCAACAAACAAACAAACAAACAAACAAATAAAATCTTTAAAAAAAAGTTAGGAAGAAAAGAACATTATAAATATATTGGTAACACACATGCTAACCAGGTAAGTAAGGAAAGAGGAGTGGGATCAAAATGGACAAAAGTGGAACAGAGAAGGATGTAATGGGACCATCCGTGGGGACAGGAGGGAGCAGACTTCCAGAGGAGACATGGGGGTCCCTAGAAAGCCGGCCGGGTGCCTGTGCTCCAGCCCGAGTGTGATCAGATTGGTTAGTCCTTGTGGCCCCCGATCCTTCCACTCCTGGTTGATTCTCCAAAACATCTATCCTTAGTATAAAAAGAGTCTTTCTATAGGCTTTTTTCCTCCCCGTTCTCTTTATCCACTTACTTTTTGTGTGAAGTGGGTAGATTTAGGGGGAAGCTGTAGCACACAGTATTAAAGATTTAATTTTTAATTTTTTCCCCCCAGATGGAAAACTTTTGGTCGTCATTCTCATTTTTTTTTTTTTAAGATTTTATTTATTTATTTGACAGAGAGATCACAAGCAGGCAGAGAGGCAGGCAGAGAGAGGAGGAAGCAGGCTCCCTGCTGAGCAGAGAGCCGGATGCGGGGCTCGATCCCAGGACCCTGAGATCATGACCTGAGCCGAAAGCAGTGGCTTAACCCACTGAGCCATCCAGGTGCCCCCATTTTTTTTTTTTTAAAGATTTTATTTATCCATTTGACAGAGATCACAGGTAGGCAGAGAGGCAGGCAGAGAGAGAGAGGAGGAAGCAGGCTCCTTGCGGAGCAAAGAACCCGATGTGGGTCTCGATCCCAGGACCCTGGGATCATGACCCAAGTCGAAGGCAGAGGCTTTCACCCATTGAGCCACCCAGGCGCCCCTCTTCATTCTCATTTAAGATGTTGCTTGTCCTTCTCATCTTATTCAAACCATACTGAACTCTGTAGGTTAGTCAGCAACTCTCCCTTCATTTTCAAACCTCAGAGTTTATTTTTGAAATGGTTTTCCCAGGGAGTTTTCCTAAGTCTTGACTGTGTGAAGACATTTCCTTCAAAACCTTAAAAGTTTGTTCAGTTTCCTATGTTTGCACCACAGAACTGATAGGTAGAGATAGGAAAGAAGAAAAGAAAGAATGTAAAGTTTAGTTTAGGTAAGACTGCCTCTTTCTGTCATGTTTGGGAATAAGCACATTTATTTATTTATTTTTAAAGATTTTATTTATTTATTTGACAGAGAGAAAGATCACAAGTAGGCACAGCAGCAGGCAGAGGGAGAGGGCAAAGCTCCCTGCTCTGCAGGGAGCCCCATGCAGGGCTTGATCCCGGGACCCTGAGATCATGACCTGAGCTGAAGGCAGAGGCTTAACCCACTGAGCAACCCAGGTGCCCCTGGAATAAGTACATTTAAAAACTAGTAAGCATTTTGCTAATCTTTGGCTTTTCTTAGTCTGATTTCTCACTTTTATCTAGTTGAAGTTCCTAGCTGAAGTGCTCTTTTAAATGACTTGTATGATAAAACGGGAGTTACTCATACCAAGCAGACATCCACAGAATCCCTTTCCCATGCCAGGAGCCTTGCTGGGTGATTGGGCCAGCCTGGCCTGGCTCGTGGGGACTGTTAGCCTCAGGAGGGAGGGCAAGCCGTGGTGGAGACGTTTCCGAATGCCTAACTCTGTTTCCATGGTAGCTGGCAGGGCCTTTGGAGGGGCTGGTGAATAGGCTTCCAGGTTTTGGGGGTGCCATGGGGAATTAGAGCAATGAGGTGGCGATGTGTGACCCAGCATTGTGACTAATCTCTGTGCCCAGATGATAAAATGTGATGTCCCAGAGAGAGGAACTGTTTCTGTCTGGCATATGTTCATAGTTCTTCCAAGTGCTAAGCTCTTTGTTCTTACTCAGAAACACACTCACTGATCTCGCTAACTAAAGCAATTATCATCATTTAATGGTCTTTTCTGAAAGCATTATTTCCACTCCAAAACACCACTTTTATTTGCCAAGTGCCACAATGTTACTTCCTGGCAATTGGTCTGCATTTATTGCCAAATTATGTAAGTCCTTGGTTGGGCTTCGGCCCCAGCCGAGAAGTGTGTTCTGCGGAGAGCATTAGGATTGTGGCGGGGCCTGGTGTCTGAAAATGAACAGCTGTCCTTGAATTCATTCATTAATTCAGTGTTTACACTGTGCTTGGGAAGGAAATCCACATTTGTTTAAAACACCAGTGCCCAGCCGGGAAATGTCATTCCGTGAAAATATTGGATTGAGGTTTGTTGTCAAGGAAATGTAAATTGTGGACATTTCATGAAATTCAAATATGCGGATTAATTTGCTAACAGGGAGCTAAGATTATAATAAACCAAGGTGGCCTTATTCAGAGATTGAAATGTAATTAGTGTTGACTGTAGTAGCAACAGCTAATGAAAGAGGCTGTAAAACCCTAGAAAAGAATTTTATTAATATTAGGAGGAATATTTTCATAGAAAACTCACAGTCAGCACAGAAGAGATTATTGGTGAGTAAAATGTGACCCCATTTAGCAAATATCATAAACAAAACATTGCAGTGCACACATTTGTTTGCTCAGAAACTCTTCTGTCAAAAAAAGTATTTGTTATAAACTTTAATGAGTGCAAACACTTGTAAAGATCCAGAATAACACGGGCCAGTGTTGCTCGCGCACAGGACCAGGACACACCCAGGCATTCTGGTCTTGGCCTCTGTGCATTGCTTCCGCAGTCTAAGACACGCTTGCTGTTGTTGTCCTAGTTTTGAAGTATTTTGTAAATGTTATTAGCCTTGTCAAGCTAGATCAGTTTACCGGCAGGGGATGTATCCCCTTTTCAGAATCCCACTGGGAGGATAGTAAAGGCACAAGAGTGTTTCGAGCTACGAAGACAAGGAATGGCAGACCTCATGGAGGAGAGCTAGCTCACCAGTGGAGGAGAGGCCATTGAGTTGGTGGTGGTGGAGAGGCGAGGTGGCTTCCCTGGAGAGCCGCTGGGAGGCTCAGAGATGGAAGGTGTCCGTTGCCCTAGGAGGCGGGGATGAGGGGCTGAAGCCTAGGGAATTATGTGAGTGCCTTGAACAGCCAGCTCTCCAGGGCTCTCTCTACACCCCGGTATCTAGACCTCCATCTGCCTCTGCTCCCCTCCCCACCCCGATGAGCAGGCTGGAGGTCTGTTCCCTGGAGAAACTGAACTGGAGAGATCTTGGAAGCAGATAGGGATGGCTGAAAACAGGGGGATTGAATGAGAGCTGGGACCTCCATGCTCTTCCCCTGCCCTGTCGTCATGACACCAGCAGCCAAGCTCGTGCAGCCGCAGATTCTTTCCTTGAGAAATCAAACCAGTCCAGAAAAAAATGCCCCAGATACAGAAATGACAGAAATGTGCGTGGAAATCTTAGTACACCCCATTCCTTGAAGCTCACCAGCTAATAACTCCTCTTCACGCTTGCAGAGGCTCCAGTCTGCTTTTAGGACTGTTCGATAGGATTGAACGGCCAGGGATCTGAGTCCTCTTAGGAAAGGCTTCAACAGGAAAGAAAGAACCAAAACAAACCAGCAAAGAGAAACCTTACAGAAGATGGACCTATTGCAGAAAGCAGGAAAAAAAAATATTTCTTTTGAAAAAGTTATAGTATCTTCAGAGAGAGAGAGAGAAGCTATTTCATGTCTAAAATGAGAATAGCATTTAGAATGCAACAGAACCAATTAGAGAATAAGAAGGAGATAATGGGGATTACAAATGAAATACTTGAATTTTAGAAGAAGTTGAGGATGTAGCTCTCAAAAGAGTAAAACTAAAAAGACAGAGTTGAGAAGTAGTTGAGGAAAAAAAAAATCCAAAAACTTGAAACTCAATGTGAAAGATGCAACGTTACTAATATCTTAGATGCAAAACCAAAAGCAAAATAAAATGGTTCTCTGAACATTATCACAGAAAAAACACCAGAACATTTAATAGAACTAATGACATAAATTTCCAAATTGGAGAAGTATATTAAGTGCCCATTTTTAAAAAGATTTTATTTATTTATTTGAGATAGAATGAGAATGAGAGAGAAAAAGCACAAGCAGTCAGAGGGAGAAGCAGGCTCTCCACTGAGCAGGAAGGCCAATGTGGGGCTCGATCCCTTGGCTCACATCATGACCTGAGCTGAAGGCAGACGCTCAACTGACTTAGCCACCCAGGCACCCCAAGCACCCATATTTTATAAAACCCTCACTCACGGAGCCCCTGGGTGGCTCAGTCGTTAAGTGTCTGCTTTTGGTTCAGGTCATGATCCCAGGGTCCTGGGATCGAGCCCCGCATCGGGCTCCCTGCTCAGTGGGAAACCTGCTTCTCTCCTGCCCCTGCTGTGTTCCTTCTCTCACTATCTCTGTCAAATAAACAAATAAAGTCTTAAAAAAAAAACCCAAAAAACCAAAATACCCTCACTCAGATACATCAGGTGAAATTTCAACCACAGTAGGGATGAAGAAAAGGTCCTAAAAGCTGTCAGAGAAGAGTACATAGGGCACACACAGAGGAAAGGCTGTCCTAATAGAAGAATTCTTTTTTTTTTTTAAAGATTTTATTTATTTATTCGATAGAGAGAGATCACAAATAGGCAGAGAGGTGGGCAGAGAGAGAGAGGAGGAAGCAGGCTCCCTACTGAGCAGAGAGCCCGATGCAGGGCTTGATCCCAGGACCCTGAGATCATGACCTGAGCCAAAGGCAGAAGCTTAACCCACTGAGCCACCCAGGCGCCCCTAATGGAAGAATTCTTAATGGCATCCCTGGAAGGTACAAGATAACAAAGTAATACTTTAAAAAATCAGAGGGAGAATTATTTCTAACCTAGATTCTATATCCAGTTAGACTCTCCATCATCAAACTAAGCATAGAAAAAAGACATTTTTCAAAACACCAAGGACTCAAAAAGTTTACTCCCTTGGACCTCTTAAAAAGCTACCAGAAGGGACGCCTGGGTGGCTCAGTTGGTTGGATGACTGCCTTTGGCTCAGGTCAGGATCCTGGAGTCCCGGGATCAAGTCCCGCATCGGGCTCCCAGCTCCATGGGAAGTCTGCTTCTCCCTCCGACCTTCTCCTCGCTCATGCTCTCTCTCACTGCCTCTCTCTCAATAAATAAATAAAAATCTTAAAAAAAAAAAGCGACCAGAAGTGAACTCCCCCAGACCAACTGGGTAAACTAAGAAAGAGGAAATTTTGGACACAATATAGCACAGAAGGAAGAGAGCAATGTAAGACCCTAATAAAAGGTGCAAGGATGGAAGGCTGCAGAAGGGAGGGCACCAGGGGAAAAGATCACCAAATTATCTGATGTTTTGGTTATTTTGAAATTAGTACTGGTAAGCATCTAACGTATGTAGCTGACAAAAGGATTTAAGGATAGGTAGGTGTATTGGGAAGAAGACAAGTGAGACTAGCAATCAGATATTAACCCTAGAAAAGTTAAAGTTTTGTAAAGAAGGATGGCCATAGCCTACAGTGTAGCTGTTTAGTGAATAAATATTTATATAATACTTATATATTATTTTGGTTGATTATTGATATGTAATCATAATATAAATATAGTTAATATTACTGAGAAGCTAACAGAATGAGAAATTTGCATGTATGGTATGTCATCGCCCATATGTAAAACTGGTGAGTTAGGCAATTGAATTTAGGCATATTACTGAGCAACATGGAGGTGAGTACTAGAGAAACAGCTAACATTTGCGCTTGGTTTCCTCTGGGGAATGTGATCGGATGGGAAAGGGAAGCTGGAGAATCCAAGTTTTCATTATATCTTGTTTAATGTTGATTAAAAATGAAATTGCCTAGGGGCGCCTGGGTGGCTCAGTGGGTTAAGCCTCTGCCTTCCACTCAGGGTTCTGGGATCGAGTCCCGCATCTGGCTCTCTGCTCAGCGGGGAGCCTGCTTCCTCCTCTCTCTCTCTCTCTCTCTCTGCCTACTTGTGATCTCTCTCTGTCAAATAAGTAAAATCTTAAAAAAAAAAAATGAAATTGCCTAATACTGTCAGAATAAGCCTGAAGATAAAAGTAGGCGTCATGAAATCATTGGGGTTGGTGAGTTAAAAATGGATTTGCAGATGAATGTCCTTCTCTAAGTTGTTCCCCTTTGTAAACCTGGAGGTGATGATGTCTAACATGTTTTATATTTAGAAGAACAATCATCAAACAGAAGAGACAGCACTAGGCCGGTAAGAGACAGATATATCCAGGCAGACTCAAGACAAATTAGAAAGACAAAGTAAGTCAGGATGTACTGTAGCTGAATAAAAAATTGGTAAAGTTATATGGATATATTTTTGAATTCCATACCCTGAAAAAAGAGACTATACCCATTACCCAGTAAATGTTGACAGAAATATCCTTACATTTGCCCACAAAGGAAACCTCAATATGTTTAAAAAGAAAGGAATAGTAGCAACTTAATTTTTTTACTATAGTGCATGTAGAAATTCACAACATACAGAAATAAGGACCCTCCAAGCCAAAACAACATAACAGCAGACTTACTGGATATGAAAAAACTTTTTCAAAAACAACTCATGGATCAAAGAAGAAATCCAATCCACAGATTGAAGCTACTTAGGAAATAATGATAAAAACGTTACTGTGGTAGAAATTATTGGCTGCCTTCCCAGTGTCAACAGGATACTGATTTTGTTGAGAGTGTCAGTGACCCCCTAAACATCCCTGTTTCTCAATCTGTCCTTGTAGTTGGGGGTGGCCATATGATTAAGTTCTCACCAATGAGATAGATATAAAATAATATTGGTGGGTTGGACTTCCAGGAAAGCTCCTTAAAAAGGTTGACTCAGCTGACCTAATGAACCTTTGACATATGTGATGCTGGTTAGCTGTTTTGTAATCCTAAGGTATCTAATACATGCTAAAAGTAGATAAATGGAAAAGTTGAAAGAGGTATTCCTTAGAACTATCCTGCCATCATCCATTCTGGCCTTGGACTTCCTGCCTCTGGGGGAAAAAAATTCCTAACTCTAGAGTTGCTAAGTTGGGTCTCTTTGTTAGTAGGAACCAATGCAATTCCTAACTGACACAGTCAGATATTGCAACTCATAGGATGTAATTAAATAGTAAAAATAAATAAATGAAGCATGCAAGTCAAGAAGTTGGAAACCAAACAACAAAGTAAAATAAAGGAAAGCAGAGGAAATAATAAAGATGAAGCTAGAACTCAATAAGAAAATTAAAAAAGGGAAATGATTGAGAAATCTTGAGAACTACTCTTTAGGGGAACAATTATTCTTAAAAATATATATAGAGAGATACACATTTTACTTGCTCAATCAAAAATTAGGTGAAGAAAGCACAAAGAAATGTAACTGGATAATGAGAAATTATGAAGGAGGTGAATTTGTAAAATTCTCTGCAAACAAACATGAAACTTTGGATCAGATAGTTGATTTTCTTGGAAAATGTGCTACCAGGCTCACTCCAGAATAGAAAGAAACCTGAAAAAGGCCCCTAGGAGTGAAAGAAATGAGACAGCTATTATGTGTGACCTGTTGCTATTGCTCTTCTTGGGGCTTCCTTCCTGTTGGAGTTCTCCAAGGGGGGGGGGGGGGGTGGAAGTGAATTTCTGGTGGGAGGCCCCAGGGTGTGGGGTGGGCTAGGCGTCCTGCCTAGTGATCTGTGTTTGGTCTTTGACGATGGTGGCCACGCCCCAGAGAGGTGATGGCACTGATCCTTGGCATTAGGACACACCCCAAAATAAGGGACCTCGAGTCTTCAGTTTTTTGTAATATTTTTCAGGTCCATGTGTTACTAGAACCTTTTTGGTAAGAAAAAAATGATGAAAAATTATTCTTAATCATTCACTCTCATTGTCAGTCTCAGGAACAAAGTAAAACAATGTTCTGAACATTATATCCAAATAAATAGAAAGATTTCAAAGCAAGATTGTGCATAAAAAAGGTAGAAAGCGCTCCAACAGGAAGGAGAAAAGAGAAAGTGGTGACCATCTGAATGCCTTCAGTCTTAATAGTTTCATGGAAAAGTACCTTGTTCTCAAATGCTAGTAACTGGAATATCCTATTGGTTAAAAATAAATAGCATAAGGTGTGAGGAAACCAACTAAGGGACAAAACAAAGCAACCAGAACGGCCTGTTAGCCAAAAACAGAATAAGGTGGTTAAGCCAAAGGTGTTGTCCGTCTTCCCCGCAGAGGCCAGGGTTCAAGCCCGGTGTTGACAACTCCATGGTCATGGAGGGCATCCAGAAAGGCCTGTTTGGATGAGCAGTTGGTTCCAAAGTGTCCTTGCTGGTTAAAGTGTTGCGTTTTCTTTGAACTTTCCCCTCATCATCTTCATTTAAACAGGTGTAATTCTAACCTAATGTCTTCTTTTTACCCCGTCTTTCCCTGGTCGCAGGAGCAGTGAACCATGGAGCTGTATTTCGGTGAATATCAACATGTGCAGCAAGAATATGGCGTCCATCTGAGACTCGCAAGTGATGATGGCAGAAAGTCACGGAATTCCCAACCCTTGAAGGCAGGCTCTTATGGTGTCAGTATCCGGGTACAGGGAATTGATGGCCACCCCTACATAGTCCTGAATAACACAGAGCGGTGTATGGCAGGCACATCTTTTCCTGAAAATGGGCCACCATTCCCATCTCCGGTGATAAGTAACCTGCCCCTGCATTCCAGCAACGGGTCTGTGTTGGAGGAGACCTGCGCTGAGGAATTGCAGCTCCCAGAAAATCCTTACGCCCAACCCAGTCCAGTGAGAAACCTGAAACAATCCTCTCTCTTTGAGGGCAAGAATGGGGTTCTAGAATGCAAAGAGGGGCCAGTGAAGCCATCCCACATGTTGAACTTTCAGAGGCATCCTGAGCTTTTGCAGCCCTATGACCCGGAAAAGAATGACTTGAACTTAAAAAATCCCCAGCCTCCTGAGAGTAATTGGCTAAACACTCGAACAGAAGAAGGTTCCAACAATAAGAAGGCTTGGACTCGCTTCCCGAAACCTAGTAGTTCTCAGCCTACCAGCCCTCCTTTGGAAGATGTGGGCAAATCCAGCGTGACGGCCATTCGTTTGTGCAGCTCTGTGGTCATCGATGACCCCAAGAAGCAGACCTCAGTGTGCGTAAATGTTCAGAGCTGCACCAAGGAGGGGCTGGTGGAGGAGGCCCTGTCGCCTAGTGGGAGGTCCCTAACAGCCCACAGCCCACACACCCATCCTGAGACCAAGAAGGCCAGGCCGGACGTGCTTCCCTTCCGGCGGCAGGATTCGGCGGGACCCGTCTTGGATGGAGCTCGGTCCCGGAGGTCCTCTTCCTCATCGGCAACTCCCACTTCGGCCAACTCTCTGTACCGATTTTTACTTGATGACCAGGAATGTGCCATCCATGCTGACAATGTGAATCGTCATGAAAACAGACGCTATATCCCCTTCTTGCCAGGAACTGGCCGGGATATTGATACAGGATCAATTCCTGGTGTGGACCAACTGATTGAAAAGTTTGACCAAAAACCTGGGCTCCAGAAGAGAGGAAGGTCTGGGAAGCGAAACAGAATCAACCCAGAAGACAGGAAGCGGTCCAGAAGCGTGGATAGTGCCTTTCCTTTTGGTCTCCAAGGGAATGCCGAGTACCTAAACGAATTTAGCCGGAACCTGGGCAAGTCCAGCGAACACCTTCTCCGCCCATCTCAGGTGTGCCCGCAGAGGTCATTGGCTCAGGAGCACCGGGGGAGACAGAGTGTGGGCCGGGCCTTCACGAGGCTGCAGGGGGCCCACCTCAGGCCTCCCCAGCAGAGCAAAGATGGGAAAGTTCCAGAAAACAAAGATGGTCAGGAGAGTACAGACACACATGCTTCTTCCCTCCCAGCACAGAATAAAAAGGAGGAGGAAATCAAAACAGCCACGGCGAAGCTGATGTTACAGAATCGGCCACCAGCAAATTTGCCCGACTCTGGCACCAAGAAGATTTCTGTGAAGACATTTACTTCCACCTCCAATACTCAGGTAATGCCCATGGGCCTTTCCTTCCTTGCTGCAGGAGGCTACAGGAACGCAGACCCTCACTAACGGCATATCCGATTTGTTTCAGTTTTCCTCTACAGAGTTTTCAACCTACTGCCAATTGTATGGTTTTCCAGGTTAACTCAGGTACAGCTAGAATCCTGTCATGGACTTTTCTGTCAAGGGATTTGTCAGACACTCTCTGCTTCATTTTTCCTGTTTGTGTCTGTGTGGCATCTGCAGGTGTGCAGAATTTGTTAACACACAGAGGTTCAGTGCTTAGGTTTGTGTCGATATATTGATTTTTCTCCTGACGTTGAGTGACTGGGTTAATATCTGGCCTGAGAAATTAGGTTAATTTTAATTTAGGTCACTCCTAAAGGGACGGAATTCACTTAAGTGGTATATGTAGTGTTTTGGTAGTACCAATAAAAAAATAATGATAGTGGTAAAAATGATGATAAGGTTGGTAAGTGTCAGGCACTATTTATTTGTTATAGATTCTAGGATTGCCCCAACCCTATGAAGGTAGGTACTATTAATCTGTCATTTACAGGTGAGAAAATTGAGCTGAGGTGAAGTTAAGTAAGTCGCCCAAGGTTATAGAGCTACTGAGTGGTGGAGCCATTGTAATGAGGATCCTTACCTGAGGAATTGTTTTTGGAAAGTAGGAATGTGTTTGGAAGCTTCTGCTTCAGGGTTTTGCCTTCTTCCTGGAAACTCTATCCTGTGGTGTAATAACTGGCTTTATGTTCCAGGCCACTCCGGACCTATTGAAAGGCCAGCAAGAGCTCACTCAACAAACCAATGAGGAGACGGCCAAGCAGATACTTTACAATTACCTCAAAGAGGGGTCAGTGATTTTCCTTAAAGGAGCAAAGTCTCATCCTTACTGATGGGGTTTTAATTTCCTTTTCTGAGACCTTCTGTTTTGCCCACCCTTCCTGCACTGTGTGAACTGTTTGAGGCTTAGGAGTCAGTGGCTGGAGTTTGCACAACAGTTTTTGAGTCTTGGGTGTGGGTATGAAGAGCAGGGGGATAATGAGTTTATATGTATATATATATATATACATATTATATATTATTTTTAAAGTAATTTCTACATCTACTATGGGATTGAACTCACAACTTCAGGATCAAGAGTTGTGTGCTCTTCCAACTGGGCCAGCCAGGGACCCCTGTTTTTCAAATGACTCTTTGTTTAAAAAGAAGTTCAAAGATGGGAAGAATGTCTCCTCCTCAGTTTTGACTGACTCTGCCACCTTGAGTTTGTCATCCATGCAGTAGTAATCAATCGTCCCTTATTAGTAGTGATAAATAAAACCACCTCTTCCCCTCCAGGGAGTTGATATTGGCCAGGAGCCCCTGCTTCCTTGCTTTTTAAAGCATGTATGAGTCATTTAAAAGCACTGCTTTTTACAGACTTATCTTGGAGGTTGAGTTTGAGTAATCTGGTTTCAGTCCTTGCTGAGATATTAGGTCAGGAATTTGCAGTTTCTGTTTCCATTGTCTCATCAGATAGGATTAAAAAGGGAAAAAAAATCTTTACAACCCGACGTGACTGCAAGTCACTTGGCAAGTACTCATTGGTATCCAAACTTCACATTTTTCCATCATACCTTACAATTATCGAGCTGACAAAATAGGTTCAGAATATAAGAGAGGGGCTCTTTTTGGCGTGGGGTTGGGGGGTGGGAACGAACCGAAGAGATTCTTCTAGCCAAGAACTAGCTGTTGGTGTCTCTCTGTGAAGGGTTTTACCATGATAAGATTCAGGGAGAAGAGCTTTCGATTTTTAGAATACTTTCTCTAAATTCTTTTTTTTTTTTAAATTTTATTTTTTATAAACATATATTTTTATCCACAGGGGTACAGGTCTGTGAATCGCCAGGTTTACACACTTCACAGCACTCACCATAGCACATACCCTCCCCAATGTCCATAACCCCACCCCCCCTCTCCCAACCCCCCTCCCCCCATCAACCTAAATTCTTTTATATATATATTTTTGCTCATGATTTATTGAGAGACTGGTGAGACAGACGTTAACAGGAGGTGACTATTTGAAGGGACTTATTTAAAAATTTTTTCCTCATTGCCAGGAATGTGTAATAGAAGGTGTGGTCGAAGTTAATAAAACTGTCTGGGGCTCCTGGGTGGCTCAGTCCGTGAAGCATCTGACTTTGGCTCAGGTCATGATCTCGGGGTCCTGGGATCAAGCTCTGTGTCGGCCCCCTGCGCAGCAGGGAGTCTGCTTTTCTCTCTCTCTCTCTCTTGCTTGTAAATAAATGAAATCTTTAAAAAACAAACAAACAAACCTCTCTCTCTGATCATTATCTGTGAACATGTAGACGAAGCTCTGGGGTTGACAGTCTCAGCTGGGGTGATTTATTTTTTTAAACACAGGCTAAAAAGCCAGTTAAGGTCACTGTAGATCATTCTTAGCATAAGATTTACAAGTAAAGTGTGGCTGTGGGTTGTGTGTGAGAGAGACACACACACAGAAGAAATTCCTTGCTGGAATGAATATAAGTCATTTGAGTCCAACAACAACAAATTACTAAATTTTCACTGTATGTTTTCTCCAGGCTCAGAATGTGGGTGCCTCTCTTTTACATTCCCTCTTGGAAATGGGAACCCTCGTCCCAGATTGAGTGTTAACATAGAGCAGCTTATTTGGAGAGAAATACATCATCCATCCTGCTCTCCTCACACTGGCTTTGTCTGTAGCCTTAATTAATTCATACCTCTTGCCATCGATCTTCTTAAACGGGTCTGTTGTTTGTACGTCATGGCACTTCAGGTATCCCGAGACCCATGGTCACACCCCTCACTGTTTTTTCTGCTCCCTCTTTCCCAGAAGCACCGATAATGACGACGCCACTAAACGGAAAGTCAACCTGGTCTTTGAGAAAATCCAGACTTTGAAGTCTCGAGCAGCAGGGAGCACACAAGGAAATAATCAAGTAAATTGGAGTTCTGTATTCTGCAGAGGGCATTTAACGTGGAATGTGGCAAACAAATTGCTGTTCCTTCAGCCTGTACATGGGGTTATTGCAGTAAGTGGGAAGTTACCCGAGTAGTGAGCAGGACCTAAAATGGGAGATCCATGTTGTAAATATTATGGTGCGCCTGCCTTTTTTCAGAAAGGTGTTTAAGAGATTTGATTTAAAAAATATGTAACCTGTAGCAAGATGAAACAGAAAGGTGGTGAAATTTAGAAAGAGAAAATAAGAACAGGAAGGACGGGCTGAAATCAGGGACAGAGAACCCTAGCGTAATCCGAGGTCCCGAAGGAAGAATGTAAGTGTGACCGGATCCAAACTCCAGAACGTCAGAGAATAAGGACTAGAGACTGGTGAAGCCAGCAAGCATGGGTGGAAGAGAAAGGAAGGAGTACAGTGGGGCCAAATTCTTTTTTTTTTTTTAAACTGCCCATTCCATTTATTGTACTAAATCCAATTGGCACGTGGAGATTTTTTTGTTGTTGAAGGAGTCGTTTCATGTTTGATGAACATTGGCTACGTGCCCGACACACCTTGTACCCTGAAAGGAAGCAACATTTGGTAGGGATGACTAGAAGCTTGTTCCTCAGTCCTGCACCGCCTTGAACTGGGACCCATTTCTTGCTTGTGTGTGTGTCTTCTCTGTCCCTCCCGGGGAATTCTGCATGGAAAGGAAAGAGTATACCCGAGACAATTCACAGCAAGTTTGTCTAAATGCATATGAAATATACAGGATGTTCTAGGCCTCAGTTCCCTCTTTTCTCTACTGGTCAACGCTCAGCTAACCCATGACTGCTGCTATGGCATCCATTAAAACGATTACATACACATGCACACATGCGCTATTCCCCTGGGGGAATCTTTAAATTATACGCCTAGCTTATAGGCAGGCTTCAGGGGCTCTACATAGTTCTTAAAATTGGTTTAGAGGTTTTGTGCTAAAACTCTTAAATCCAAATTACAAGGATGACTCTTGCTTTTCACTCAACTGCATATTTTTCGGGTGATACATCCTTTGGCCTTGATGTGAAGATTATCTTTGTGGGTCACAGGCTATGGGTATCCAGACCAAACTAGGGAAGTTAGGTTAAGCCCTCTGGAATCCAGGACACTAACAGTGTCTCTAAAGAAGGCTCTGGGAGAAGAAGGGAAGTCAGGGTGTCCTAGGTGGAGGGACCAGCATGAACAAATACAAGAAGGCAGGTGTCGGTGATGCTTAGGGGACTAGAGGCAATTTAGTGTAGCTGGATCAGAGAGCCAGGATGTGGGAGGAAGTGCCAGATAGGAAAGACCTCAGAAATCGTAGAAGTTTCCATTTTTAGCTGAAGGTGCTGGGCCATCACTGATGGGCTTTGAAGAGGAATGAATAGTGAGGTATTTGCAGAAATTCATTCCTTTTGTAGCTTTTGGAGAGAGGTGAGATAAGAGGAGGGGAAACCCGTTAAGCCAGAGATGATGAGATGAACCATAGCTTTTAGACTTCTTGCTAAGATCAAAGCACCATGACTGCTTAATTGCCCAGACTTTTCTACTCCTGTTCTCTCCCCATTATTTTCTGAATGTGATTATTTGTGGGCAAAGGCTTTGGAGTTTTATCTTTTTGGTGTCAGTGGAGTGATTTCCTCTGAGAGAAGGAAAGACCATACTGGAAACAGCAGAGTAGGTAGAGTTTTCATTCGTGTGACAACAATGTGCAATTTCCCTCATTGGGTTGGATTTAGAGTTCCATAATGGATTTTTCTCATTTTGCCTAAGAAAATAGGAAATCCTGTGTTTTTGTGGATGGTTGGGTTTGGTTAACTTCACAGGAGTAGTGAGGAGGTACCTCATTCCAAGTTCATCACACACAACTCACACCTGGGTTCAGGCCCGTGAGACCCAAGACATGTCTTTTTCTAGTTTTGATTCCTGCCTTTTATCCTCTCTCCTCCCCTTTTGTGGCGTTCTAACCACTTCTCTGTAGAGTTTTAGCCATATCCTTTTGAGAGCATTATCCTGTTATTATACCCATGAGGAAAAAAAAATGAGATCGTTAATATTAATACTCAGATCAGAGTCTGTTTTCTAATAGACTCTCTAATCAGACCCCTCTTTGTTATATCTCCCTTCTTTATGGACATGCAGCCTCTAAAAGAAGAGAGCCAATTCAGCCAACATACATTTATTTACTACTTGAATACAGACATATGCAGAGAGTGAGAACATCTCAGGTTCTGGAATAATGATTCCCAGTGTAATGGAAGTTTTATAATAATAGATTTTACGAAGGGCCTTGGGAACACAGAAACATGGGCTTTGGGTATAACCTTAGGCAGAGGAGGAATCTTCAACAAATATTTATTTTTTATCTTTTTACATTGTTTTATTGGGGTATGATGTCTATTCAGTAAATTGCACAAATCTTAACTGGTTCATTGAATTTTTAATATAAGGTGTGTGCAAATGCACACACCACCCTGATCAAGGTCCAGAGCCCTCTGGTCACCCCTGGAGGGTTTCCTGGTGCCCCTTTCTTTGGAGGGCTTTACATTTGAATTGGGTCTTAGGTTTTTGATGTTACTGCTTGGATTACATTTTGGAAGAAAGAGAAAATAAAGCGTCTTGAACATGTATATTAGGGTATCTCTTCAATTAATTACAGGCTTCTAATCCTTCGTCTGAAGTCAGAGATCTGTTGGAACAGAAAAACAAGTTGACTACAGAAGTGGCTGAACTTCAGAGACAGCTTCAACTAGAAGTCAAGGTATCTGTTTTTTTCTTTTATGTCATTTTAAAAATTTCTATCTTACAAAGAATATTTTAAGCAAATCTGGATGCCTAAGTGAAGCCAAAGCCAGTCCCCACCCCCGCCCCAAAGAAACATTCCTCTCATCACTGAGTAAATTCCTGTATATTTGGCTCCTGCTGTCCAAAGAACTTTTTTTTTTAATTTTAAAATTTTTTGAAGTAACTGAAACCCATAGACACTGTTTGCTTTGATAGAGTAAAGCGCTGTTGGATTCGGGTGGGTCAGTAGGAAACTAAATGCATATAAAATATCCAAACCGAGTAATAGAACTAGCAGACTGAACCTTAGCTGCCTTGGTATTTCTTTTAGAAGTCTTACAGCTCATTCAGTATTTAATGTTCTTTCTAGTTGCAAACTCCCAGGCCTAATTATGTGGCTTGATTAAGTTGTTTAATAAATGAGTGTAAAGACACGGAGTCCATGAGAGTTTCAGGGTAGCCTTCTGTGGGATTACATGAACGTTCCTTGGAGATGCTTGAAAATCACACGCGTTCATCTTAGAATCAGCAGAACATGAAAGAAGAGAGAGAGAGAATGAGAGCAAGCTTGGAAGAGCTCCAGGGCCAGCATGACAGTAAAGTGGAAGAGAATTCCGTGTTGCAACAGCGCCTGGAAGAGAGCGAAGGGGAGCTCCGGAAGAACCTGGAGGAGTGAGTTCTGGGCGCGGAGCCTGGGTTCTTGCATCCGGTGGAGCCAAAACCTTCTTGTCTGTTCAGTACTACCCAGCCTTCCAAATATTTAGAGGGGCTACTGACCCATCCTTTTCTTCTTCTTACCCTTGTAAAATTGCGAAGCTGGTGACACACGCAGACTGTAAGCAGGAAGGCTAATAATTCAACAAATTCGTTGTATACCTTAAAGGATGCCTTGTAAAATTTCAGCCCTGAGAGTGGCTCCTAGAGCCGGCAAGCGAGAAGCAGGGAATGCTGAGTAGGGATGTCTATAGACAGAGATCTCAAGGAGCCTGGCCCTAGCCTCCAAAAAGCACATGTCCTGTGACTTCTGTAATCTCCCAGTTTGTGAATTTTCTTCTGAAGGATGCTGACCGGTGCTTATGCCTCTGTTGAGTCTGCAGAGAGGGAGAGTCAAAGCCAAGATGGCCCTGTCATTGCATCATTTTAAAATCTGTGACATAAGGCTCTGAAACCCAGCTCTGCAAATGTACAGTGCTATGAAGCTCTGCAGACACAGTGGAGGTCTTAAGTGAAGGTTTAAGCAGGAGGAGATTCAAGAAATATACAATAAGATCATTTGATTGCCTTTGCAGTTTTGATGATGTAGTTTTTGCTTTTGAAACATGCCTGGAGGTTAGTTTTAGAAACATTGGTGAGAAAAAAAAATAAAATTAGGGTGTAGTGAAGACTTTACAAAATCAAAAGGTAAAACAGTTGTGAGTTTGATTTAGAGCAGAGGTTGGCAAACTTTTTCTGTCAGATGGTAAATACTTTATGGTTTATGGGCCATATGGTCTTCGTTGGACCCCTTCAGTTCTGCCATTGTATTGTGCAAATGACCATGTGTAATATGTAAATGAATGAGCATGGCTGTATTCCGATAAAACTACTTAGAAAAATTGGCTGTGGGCCAGATTGGCCAAGTAGGCCGTAATTTGCTGGCTCTTCTGGGGCTGGGGGCAGGGTGGGGGGTAGGGAGTGGGATGGCTTTAGTGAAAACATTATCAAAGAGGTTCTGCTTTTTTGGGTCAATTTCTTTCTCGTCATCTAAATTCTTGTACACTATGGTCTCCTTTTGGGGAGAAACCGTCACTGTATAACCTTGCCCATTGGTTTGAGTTCTCACTCGCCTTCTTGGGCAAATTAAACCGCAGACATGAGTTCTTACCAGTTCCTTTTCTGGTTTGTGATTCCTTGTTCAGTATAGAACACAGAGTGGGAGGCTCCTTGGGGCTTCTGATGACTTTGCTTAACCATCTGAATGTTTGAAATCAGACTGGATGGAAAAAAAAAAATGTAAGGCTTAGCACAGTCTCTCTGACGGGCCTCTTCCCCTGCCAGACTGTTCCAGGTGAAGATGGAACGGGAACAGCACCAGACCGAGATCAGGGATCTTCAAGACCAGCTCTCAGAAATGCATGATGAATTAGACAGCGCTAAACGATCTGAGGACAGGGAGAAGGGAGCTCTGATTGAGGTAAGGAAGGTGGTGGTCGGGGGATGAGGGATCAGGTGGTAAGGCAGGCCCCATCTGCCTGGAGAGGATGGGATGGGGCGGGGGGCGGAGTCTGGATACTACAAGCCTTATTCCGTTATGTGCATTTGCTCCACTCTGCCTATGGCTAGATTCCATAAAAGCATCATCTGTAATAGTTTTTAAACTTTGTCTTTGGAAAAATTTTAACCATACAGAAAAGTAGAAAGAGTAATTCATTAACTTCCATAGAGCCCCAACCCAAATCCAACAGTTGTCAACATTTTGTCATACTTACCCCATTTCTTCATGTCCATTCATTTATCCTATTATTTTTTCATCTGTCCATCTCTTCATCTTTGCTGAACCATTTCAAAATAAATTACAGATAACGCCACACTTCACCCCTAAATTCTTTGGCATGCATCTTTTAAAAATTAGGGAATTTTGTTATAACAATATTATTATCATACCTAAAACAATGAATAATTCCTATAATATAACAATAATTCTAATACCTCGTTCTTATTCAAAATTTGCCAGTTGTCCCTCAAGTATATTTTATAGTTGTTCCCTCCAGCCCCAAGCCGGGATCCAGTCAAGAATCCCGTATTGCTTTCATTGTTCTCTTTCTCTGAGTTTATTTATCTTAGTATTCTGCCACCAATTTCCTATTTCCTGCTCCCTTTCCATTCCATTGATGGAATGTGGACCAATGGCCCACATTCTGGATTTGTCTGATTATTTCCTTATGGTGTCCACTAACTTGTTCCACTGTCTCCTACATTTCCAGTAAATTTGAAATTAGATCTAAACACTAATAGATTTGGGTTAAACTTTGGGCAAAAACACTTTGTAAGTGATGCTAGTCATGGGAAAGTTTTTTAAAGATGCTTATGCCCGTGTAGCACTTATCACAGATTTTTCCAAGGCCCCCATAAGAATGTAAGCTCTAGGAGGCAGGGTTGGTGATGGTTGGCTTGGCGTTTTATCCTTATCAGCTGTTCCAGTGCCTGGGACATATAGCACTTGGCAAATAATTGGCGGATGGTTGGATGGATGCATTATGAATAAAACAGTGAGTAAATAAATGAATGGAATGCATTTGCTATGTACACAGTCTGCCCGTCTGGCTTCTGCCCATATCAGTATATTCCCTATAGACTATTTAATTCTTAGCAATCCATGAGTCAGTGAATGAAGCTGACTCTTTCTTCTGCTTAGCATTTGTTAATGATTGTGTGGTTTCTCAAAGACAGTTATCTCTTCCGTGAATTAGACTGCCATCCTATTAATGTGGTAGATACACACATAGGCTGTGATGTCTACTTTTTTTTTTTAAGTTGGAAATGGGTATAATTGAAGATCAGAAATAGAACTTTTATCTCTGTGCGCATTTAGATGTCTTGATATTGGCTATAATTATCATAACCTGTATTTTTGGCATAGTTTTGAAGCTTTTTCCTTATAAGCTTCAGTTTGTAGGAACAGCCGACGAATAAATGATACACAATTTAGAACAATGCAAAACAAAGAAGAAGAAGAAGAAACCATAAAAAAGTAAAACAGTAAAGGTACCATGTCAGCATTTACTTCTCATTTTCTGCAGCTTTCCCCCTAAGGGCCTGGGTCTTGTCTTTGTTCTGGCTGTGGAGTTCAAGTTTCTGGCTGCTTCTGAGTCTCCGCTGTCAAGTGTTTTCTCAGTCCCTTCCTTGTTTCGTGTTGGGAGTAATTCCCTGGAGGGATTTTAGATCTCGCTCTTTGGAACTTAGAGTCTCTTCCCTATGACTTGGTGGTGGCAGCCACCCAGTTGCAGGTGCTCTCATGAATTCATTTTACCATACGGGCAGAGGGGAATTGTTTCCCTTCTCCTACATGAGCATCTCTCTGTCTCCACTTAGACCTTTCCTCCTGAGAAGGCCTTGGGCATGTTCCTTAGCACCTGTTTCTCTTTTTTTATCCAATGGCCTTTATCCTAAAAACTGCCATGTTCGTGATATTATATTCTTCTCATGGCTCCGCCTTCTTCTCGGGGCTGAGTTACAAAGACAAGATACGTTAGAATGGGGTTTGAAAATGGTGTATTTGTCACTGAAATATTAAAACATCATAAAATGGGGGCACCTGGGTGGCTCAGTTCGTTAAACGTCCGACTCTTGATTTCAGCCCAGGTCATGATCTCAAGGTTGTGAGATGGGGCCCTACATCGGCTCTGTGCAGAGCATGGAATGCGCTTAGGATTCTCTCTCTCCCCTCTCTCTGCCTCTCCTCCCCTGCTCACATGTTCACTTTCTCTCTCAGAATAAATAAATAAGTAAATAAAATTTTTAAATTATAAAATGGAATTTTAAAACAGAGGGGTGGTGAAAACATTTTTATTTCTATATTTTCTATTTTAATATCTACATTTATTTCTTCATTGTCTCCCTATCCATTGATAGCTTTCATCTACCCTTCTATAATTTAGGGACAATTATAGTGTCCCTACAGCTTTGATACCTGTTTTTTAAAGTTCGTTTGTCAGGTGCATCTGGGTGGTATAGTCGGTTGAGCATCTGACTCTTGGTTTTGGCTCAGGTCATGATGTTGGGGTCATGAGATTGAACCCTGTGTTGGGTTCTGCACTCATTGCAGAGTCTTCTTGGGATTCTCTCTCTCTCTCCCTCTGCCCCTTCTTTGCACATACCTGCTCTCGCGCTCTCAAATAAATAAAGAAATCTTTTAGAAAGTTCATTTTTCCTTTATTATAATCTAGATTCTTCCTATTTCATTTTTTAGGGAGATAAGCCATAATAAATTATCATCATTCTCTATTTATTGTTTTTCTCTCTCTCTCTCTTTTTTTTTTCCAAATTATGTAAAAATGTGTTGAATGTTTTTCACATGTATCCTTTTAGTTCTTTAGAAAGATTTCCTAAGGGTAAGTTCCCAGAAATGATGTCAACTGAACAGTTTATGGCTTTCAATAAAAATGTAGCTTCACAAACAAATTTAAATAGAAGACTTCGCCATATCCTATGATTCTTGTGTGGACACTTTATTGATTCTAAAAGGAGAGGGTGTTATCTTTGCTGCTGGGAAGTCTTTTAAGTTGCTGGATTTTCTCACTAACTGAAACCTCTAATGGTTAGTTGTCGTCCTTTCACCTGAAATCCTGTTTCCTTATAGGTTCATTTTAGCACATTTGACCTTGATCCATTTTATATCTGCCCCTTTCTTCTGCTAGCCAGTTAGTTCAAGAACATATCAGTTTTGCTTCTTCCCCCATTTCTTGTCTCACACGGTGCCAAGCAATAGAGCAAATTAATAAATAAATTTCAGTATTTAAATTATTTTAGAACTGTCACCATTTAAGAAAAGGAAATAATTCTGAAGTGAGCCACATGCTTCTTTGTCTTTATAAGCACAATGCACTGAGCATATATGAATGAATATAATTTAATTAATTAAATAGTTTATTTATTTATTTATTGTTAGTGGTCACTAGGGTAAGGATATGAGCCTCAGTTTTAGTGATGTGTTTTCAGGCTGGTGATGAAAGACACAGAAAAGGAAACAGAGCACATCTGCTCTGAAAATAGCTGATATTGTTGGTTTTCTGATTATTTGCCTCTTTCCTGTAATGGGAGGGACAGTATCTACTGCTGTCTTTCTGCAAGATGAGTTAGGGCACAGTTAGTTTTTCAGTGTCAGAGTGGGTTTCTCTGGAGGTTCATCCTCACTGTTTCAATCAGGTGCCTTTGACTTGTCAGCAGTAGTGACCCATGGTTTCTATACCACTAATAAAATAGATCCTATCTCCTTGTCACATTCAATTTATTCTTCATATCTTTATGAAAAGTGGCTTGGGGGAGTCTGATAACAGATGATAGTTATGGCCAAGTTTTCCATGGCATTTGGCTTAGAACAGGTTCTTAAAAACAACGAACATTAAACATTTCTATTTTTGAGTGTTTGAAAAAGGCTGAAGGCTTTTTATTTTGGGGAGGCTTGCCAAATGCACAAGATTTTTCATGAAAACTCTTTTAATGTTTTGCCTTTTGTTAAATAACATTGGACATCAACACAAAATCAGAAAAGTAACAGTAAGAGAGAATAAAGTTAAAAAAAGAAAGGAAGAGTAAAAAATATCATTCTCTTAGGATAAACCATATAATTGACCAAAAAGAGGTGACTTGGTTATTCTGTTAAAAAGTTGATGGTTCTGGGCTTTTTTTTTTTTTTTAAACTCAAGTTACAAAAGTGATTACAAAATAAGTTTTCAACCACTTCTTTGTCGGTAAATTCATTCCCCTCCAGTCTGGGGGTAATGGGTGAATATGAGCCCTTGCTCTAAGTGCCATGATGGGGGAGTTTCCTTTTTTTTTTTTTTTTTTAAAGATTTTTATTTATTTGACAGACAGATCACAAATAGGCAGAGAGAGAGAGGAGGAGGAGGCAGGCTCCCTGCTGAGCAGAGAGCCCGATGTGAGGCTTGATCCCAGGACCCTGGGATCATGACCTGAGCCGAAGGCAGAGGCTTTAACCACTGAGCCACCCAGGCGCCCCAACGGGGGAGTTTCAAATCACCAACCATCGTCTTTGATGGGAGCCTGTGGTGCTGATGGATGGGCCTCACTGCAGCAGAGGCTGGTAATGGCTTATCTCTGGCATTTGCTAAGATGTGAGTACTTAAAATATTCTGGTATTGAAATTGTATTGATCTGAAGATAGACTGTGTTCAGAAATGAGGTCTCTAACAGTAAAACCCTGGTAGGACAGGACTGTACATCTTACAAATTTTAATTAAAAAAAATAACTAGAAGTACATTTTTCATCAACTGTAGTATGCTTTCTAGGCCACTCTTTTGGGGGAAAAAAATCACATAATTCCCTATCAGCTACAGTTTTGACATAAGACCTTTTCTGTGTCCTTTCAATGAGTGTGGGCCTCTGATAGAGACCTATAACTTCTGGGAAACATGCACACAGAGGAGATCAGCATGCTTCTCAGTTTGGCGTGGACTACCGGTGAGTCAGTGGGTGTGAAATGAGGCTTTCTATGGGCAAGTGAGCTGCTGGCTTGGTATTCTGGTGTGTGGGTCTCAGTGCACCTGCTGTTGGGATAGCTACTTGCTGCTGCTAATAACAGCCAGGTGCCAGAGTGTACTTTCCTTTTTCTTTCAGCTTTTTTTTTTTTCATTCAGGTTCTGGGCTTGTCCCTTTTCTTTAAGGAGAGGGACCTCCTTAGAGCACTTCCAGCCAGACACAGTGCTCTGTTGCGTGTGCTTCGAAGAGACTGAGCACGGTGTAATTGTTTGCCCCTCTCCTCGAGTGTGTAGGCTTCAGGGGCTGCATGGTAAAGAGAAGGGCAGCAGTCTCCAGTCTGTGTCCCAGACTTGCACATGTGAGCTGTGCGGTCCTAGGCATGTTAGTTTCTCAGAGCTCTGGGTTTTTTGTTTTGTTTTCCATTTAAGAATGAGAATGCTGTTAATCGCCTTGAATATTCATCTCCTCGGAGTTTTGGAAATGCTTAGCACAATTCTTTTTACGTTACTGCATACCAAGCGCAGTCAAATTTGCAGCCCCTCCCTGCCCACATACACACATACACACTCACTCGGTTTTTATCTCCCGGATGGTTTTGTATCTGCAGCTAGCCCGGATGCATAGAGGTTTTGAAAGTGTTGATTCTGACTGACCAAGACCTCCCTTTGTTTTCTCTGATTGGTGTCCCTAGAGAGGCATGCTCATCTCCGACGGTTACTTGTGTTTTGAAATTTATATATTTGAGATGATTGGCAGTAAGGCTGCTGAGGTGGTGAAGTAAGGTTTTTGAAATCTCTCCTGCCTTTGGTCTGTACCCTGGACAACTTCCAAGGGCTGCTAAGTGATACGGTGCGGCGTAATCTGATGGGATCTGTGCAACACAGGCTGCCCAGGCGACAGCCACAACCACAGATAACAGCACGTCGGTGTCAAACAGACTGTGAAAACCTAGGTTCTTGACATGCGTTGATGACATTCCACAAAAGGCGACACAAAGCACAGCTATATCCTGGAAAAGATAAGTGTGGGAAGAGGAACTGCCTTATCATCAAAACAACTGAGAAATGTGTGAGAGTAAGAGCAGGAAATGGGGGTTAGAATCACAGGGGCTCTACGGAGAGGCTGGCAGAAGGCCCAGGAAGACCTGCAGGGGTAGCCGGTAACAACAGTGATGGAGGCATCTCTGGTCCTCCTGAAGGAGGGGCCGGCAGCCTTGCACCAACCAGGATGTCCCCCTTTGACAAATCTCAGGATGGGCTCTGTTTTCCTAAGACTGGCTCGTGTGTTCTGTGCTTGGTGCTTTGGAGGCACTCGAATTACCATAGTGACCTGGATGAATCCCTCGGCATTTCACCGAATCCATCAGTGCCTGCCTGCGAGTTTCTGGAAGGGTGAAGTCTTGGTTTCTGCAGCGTGGTCCTTCCCTGGGACTGCGGGGGTTCCCCTGGTTCAAAGATGTGCATATCCTAGAGAAAAGGAAAGAGATTCCATTGCCAGTTATATTTTCATCCCCTCACGAGTCACATTCTCTTGGAATGGAAAATAGTTTCTCATCTCTGAGGCCTCGGGTCCCCAGGTGGCAACCGTTCCTCTGATTCCGAGGGAGCTCCAAGAGCACAGGATGTGTGCGTCCTGTGAAAAAAAGACACTCGTTTAGAATTCTGTTATCTGCAGACTTCTGGGTACTGCACACGTTAATTCACTTATACTCAGAACAGACACATTCCCGATATCATTGATCTGTGCACCAAAAATACGATCAGATCGATATCCTTCTTTCAAGGGGCTATAGTCTAGCAGGGTAGAAAAGAAAATAGTCTGTATGGACTACAAAGTAAAAGAATTATGTGCTCTGAGACGTCCAGCTAAAGTGAGAAGGATATCAGGAGGGGCACTCAAGGAAGACTTCTTGGAGGAGGTCCTGCTGGATCTATGTCTTCAGAGATTTTTCTGAGAGGCAGAGAGAGGCGGGACTGAGAGGGAAGAAGGGCACTTGAGACGAGGGAATGCGTGTAGATAATGTCATAGGGGCCCAAGCTGAGTGGCTGGACACGGGAAGCAGGTGGGTGGTGGGAGAGCCTAAACCAGGGAGGTGAGGCGAAGGATTTAAGATGTTAAAGAACTTTTGAGTGGTCAAGGACAAGGACAAGGGCAAGAGAGGTCATGGATGCTTCCAAGCTCCCAAGCAGGTGGTGCCATTTATAAGAATAATGAACAGAGGAGGAGGAAAGGAAAGAACTTGATGAATTCACCAAAAAACATAAACTTCCTGAGCCTGAGGTGCCCAAGGGACATCCAGATGGATGTGTCTGGCAGATCGCCGCAAGTGCAGGTCTGAACTCAGGTAGGAGTCGGAGGTAAAGGTTTGGGAGTTACTTGCTTAGCATTAATAGTTGGGGAAAACATAGATGAGCTTGCCAAAAAAGAATAAAGAATGCAAGTTGCATTCTTGGGGATCATCTTAGCTTTTGGGAAGAAAGAGAGAAAAGCCAGAAGAAATTGTGGTAGAAGCAGCAGCCTGAGGGAAGAGAACAGGCGCGGACTGTCTTTGAACTGCAGCGCCAAAGAGAATTTTAAGGAGACGGGGTGGGGGGCAGGGTGAGTCAAAGAAGGGTAGAGAAAAATGAGGACTGGGATGAAGCCTGGATGTGGTGATTAAGAGGTCACTATGACCTTGGAGGGGACAGTCTTAGTGCAATAGGATCCAAAGCCATATAGCAAGAGATTGAGGAGTGACTAGGTGGTCAAGAAGTATAGTGAACAGAAATTACACTTTCAGGAAGTTTCATGGAAAAGCTTGTTTTTGTTTTGTTTTGTTGCCTTTGACCCAGGGGATTCTTATGCCCTGAGGAAAAGGACATAGATCCAAGAAACAGAGGAGAACAGAATGACAGAAGAAAGATCACTGATGGGGGCGCCTGGGTGGCTCAGTCAGTTGAGCTGCGGCAGGAAGTGATCTGTCCCAGGGGTGGTGTGGAGGCAGTGAGTCCAGCCCATCAGCATGGCCCCCAGTGAAGCGACAGCACGCAAAAGCCCATTGACTGCAAAGGCGACAGACCATTCACTGCACAGGAAGGAAAGGAGGTGGAAAAGGCAGACGTGCCCCTTCAAAACAATGAAAATGGAATCATTTCCCCTTTTTCTCTCTCAAATTAAATCAAACTCAAAGAAGCCATGACAGGGGCGCCTGGGTGGCTCAGAGTGTTAAAGCCTCTGCCTTCGGCTCAGGTCATGATCCCAGGGTCCTGGGATCGAGCCCCACATCGGGCTCTTTCCTTGGTGGGGAGCCTGCTTCCTCCTCTCTCTCTTTGCCTGCCTCTCTGCCTACTTGTGATCTCTCTCTGTCCAATAAATAAATAAAATCTTAAAAAAAAAAAAAAAAAAGCCATGACAGACAAATCGAGGGGATGATGGCCTCAAAGGAGTGAAAGGGAGAGGGGGCGATGGTCCAGACTGGTGGGTGGTATGGGGAGGAGAGAGTCGGAGGATGGCTAGGGAGTAGGGTGGCCCGTCTGGGTGGCCCCGCTGGGGAGGACCTGCATGGCCCTCAGCAAAGAGGTTTAATCCTCACCTTCCCTTCCGTGCTTCCTCTCTCCAGGAACTCCTGCAGGCAAAACAGGATCTTCAAGATCTGCTCATTGCCAAGGAGGAGCAGGAAGAGCTCTTGAGGAAGCGGGAGCGGGAGCTCACCGCCCTGAAGGGAGCCCTGAAGGAAGAGGTCTCCAGCCACGACCTGGAGATGGACAAGCTGAAGGAGCAGTACGACGCGGAGCTGCAGGCCCTGAGGGAGAGCGTCGAAGAAGCCACCAAGGTGAGGCACTGTGCCAGGTCTGGCCGGACCACGGGCGTCGGCTTGGGGACAGACGAAGGGGCAAGACCACCTGGCCCATACCCGTGCCAGTCGTTTTCCATTACACAGTGAGCTCATTTTCATCAGATCATGGAAACAGAGCTTGGCAGGGCTGCTGTGAGTCTGTGAATCTAAAAATTGTTACATGGGTGATGCTTTCACTCGAGGTGAGATTTGGAGGCCCATGCGGGAGCCTCTCGCAGAAGAACCCAAAGCTGGGCCCCTCCAGCTGGGCCTCAGGGTCGGAGGCCAGGGGTACCATATGGCTTTGCTAACGGGGCAGGGTGGCAGGTTGGGCCCAGATTTCTGGAATCCTTCACCCCCTGCCCCTGCCTTGGCCGGTTCCTTGGGACGCGGGACGCCTCCCGTTGAGCGGTTCACGTTCTTTTCTCAGCAGAGTTCCACGAGGGTTAATGGGCTGAATTGTCCAAACCCTCGCGAGATAATTTTTCTCTTAATTGAATTCTTGGCTCCTGCAAATAGATGGAAAAATTATGTTGAGGTCTTTTGAAGGGGAAAATGCTCCGAAATATCATGCCGTCTTGAACGAGAGAAGTGACAGAGCATGAAGTTTTTAGAGTCTCTGCAATGCACAGGTTAGAGATGTGAGGAGAGAACTCTCCATGTTGTTGCTGTGTCGTTCTGTGATGATGACAGTGACAGCTCTGAGGGAGTAGGGGGAGTAGGTCCCCCCTCTCCCCGAAGCTCCATAGTGATTCACTGGTTTTCAATTACAGCATGGTAATTGCAAATGACAAGAACTGAAAGATGGTTTTGTTTGTTATAACAATAAAAAGTCTGGGAAATAGTCTGTTTGGGGTGGTTATAACCGCGATTGTTTTTTTAAAGCTCTTCTCGGTGATTTGCCTTAGTTGTTGTTGTTTTTGTTTTTTTGTTGTTGTTGTTGTTGTTTGCTTTTGTGTGTGTGCTTTTTTTGAGATTTGCTTTAGTTTGGGGGAGAAGATGGAAACTGATTTAATTTTTTGTTGCTTTGAGAGGATGTGTGTATTTTCCCATCTTCAGTTCTTTCTGGGCAGCAGCCTGGTGTCCTCGCTCCAGGCCTTTCTGGGCTGTTGTTTCTTGGGGGACATGCTAGGAGGCTACTGAGTAAGATGCTTCTTCTTTGAACCCGTCATGTGTTCATCACCTCCAGACCTTGCATCAAAGCTCGAGTTAACATGGGTGATTCACTGAAGGGTATTTGAGGATGGGGTTTGGGGCATGTTTATAGTGATTTAAATATAAGGATAATTAAGCTTGTGCCACACCTGGGAGGCAAGGGGTTTTGTTAGAAGCTTCTGCGTCCTCTCAGAGACACTGGAAATGGGGAAGGGAAGCAGGGTAGGTGAGTGGAATGGAGATAATCTGTAGAAACCTTGCCTGTTGCATTTTGACCCTTTCAAAGGTCAGTATTGAATATTAATTTACAGCATTTTCATTGTGTCTGTTGAAGAAAGATAACTTCATTGACCCGTACCGGTCTGTGAAGTAACAGGTGAGTTCACCAAGATACCTATCATGGGCAGAGAACATAGGGTTACTGAGCACCTGGAAACCCACACAAAGGGGTTCCCTGTAGCATCCAAAGGGGCGCATGCCAGCAAGCTTGGCCCAAGGTCATTTTCTACAAGGCTTTCGGCATCTTTTCCTGAAAGGACAAATCTGATCATGTCAGCCTCTGCTTAAAGGCTCTCTTGGCTCTGAATTGCCCCAGACATAAGTTCAAAGTTGTTAGTGTAGTAGGTCCTTTCTCTGCCTAACCCTGTCTCCGGAAAACTCTGTATTATTTTAGTCCTTTCACCTCTGTGCACATGTGGACCTACTTCCTTCCAATTTTCTGCCTGACCATCTTCTCATCCCTTAAGACCCTCCCCAAGTGTCCTTTCCCCTGTGATGGTGACTGGGTACCTCCCTTCTCTCGGTGGGGTTAGTGGCACCCTTCCATAGGGTTTTGGTTGCTCTCTGCTTATTCCTCTACTGTAGTTTATAACATACCATGTTGTAATTCATCCTGTCTACCGACTTCACTAGACTCTGAGCTTCTTAAGCCAGGGGTCATTTATATTCCCCCCTCTTTTTTTCTCTAGAATGGGAGTGGCAAACTCAAGTACCTCAGGGCCCAAAAGGGACATAAATGAGTGGGCCTCTGGGTGTGTTGTTGGGGTAATAGTAGGGCACGGTGGAGACTGTGGCAAACTAGGAAGTGTGTAGGGTCTTCACTATAGGGTCAGTTGCTTCTGTGCTGCAGTTGAAAGTTGTCAGTGAAGGGATCCTGGGCCCATGTTGCAATCTCTCTCTCTCTCTCTTTTTTAAAGAAGCCAGATATCTGGATGTTGATGTGAGATTTCCTGGCTTTTAAATCAGCAGGAAGAGAATGGTAGGGACCAAACTCAACCCATTGGCACATTGACAGCACGTGTGTGATCCTTGTCTCTTGAGTTTAGCACAGTGTCTGGCACAACAGCTACGTCTGTGTGATGTCTGATGAGTGAAAGTAAATGGAAGACAAATTCCCCTCTTAACTAGATTATCAGTCCTTGTGGCATGGTTCTTGTTGGGTTTTCTTCAATGGTGATGTGAAAGGTCTTTTAAGAAACCCTGCTATGACTCTGTGAATCTCTGTACCTTGCTTTTGTGTTTCCATGCAGTTTCTTAAAGAGCATCACGATTGTCTCTTTGCGACGGTTAGCGTTTGCTTCTGAAGGTGGTTGCTGAACAAATGTGACAGAATCAGATCTTTTTTTTTTTAATTTTTTAAAAATTTTTAAAATTTATTTGACAGAGAGAGATCACAGTAGACAGAGAGGCAGGCAGAGAGAGAGAGAGAGAGGGAAGCAGGCTCCCCGCCGAGCAGAGAGCCCGACGCGGGACTCGATCCCAGGACCCTGAGATCATGACCCAAGCCGAAGGCAGCGGCTTAACCCACTGAGCCACCCAGGCGCCCCTAGAATCATATCTAATGGAAAAAATTATGTCAGTCTAGTGGACAGAAGCTGCCTTTTTATAAAATGATTTACATGTGGGTATTCTAGAATAGAATTTTAAGATTATTCTATAACAGAATTTTAAGATTATTCTATTAACTACTTGGAGGAGAGTGAATTGAATATATTCTTAAATATATTTAAAATATATTTAGTGAAATAAATATATTTTTAAACTTGGTAGAGTGTCTCTTAAATGTGCATGTGCACAAGCCTTTAACCTTTTCTTGCCCCAGGGGAAGGACTCCTCCCACCACTGTGACTAAAAGACTTACTTGGTAAGTCTTAGGAGGCAGCCCAACTGTCTGGCATTAGTGTTTCTGATTTTTGCCAATGTCCTGGGGCCTAAAACCCCTTAAGTGCTATCTTATAGTTGTCAAATAACAAATATTTCATCCTGGCCTGAGCTTGAGCACTTAAAGTTTTACATTACTGGGAGATTTGATGAAAACTGTCAAGTTATGTTACAGACATTTTACAGGTATTCCAAATAGGAACTCTGTAAGAGTGGTTTGTGTAGACTTAAGCAGCTACGCCTTTTTAAGAACAGGTTGACTGCTTCCCGGACGAGAACTCACAAGTGCGGTGGTTTGGGGGATTTCCTCAAGCAGAATGAAGCAGATCTTTCCCTCCAAGCCGTGGTGGTCTGGGTCACTGGGTGAGCTACTTGAGTTCTCCTCCCATAGAGAACTGGATCTTCATGTCTGTTGGAAAGGTGGGTTCTGTCCATCAAACATTCTTTCAAAGGACCTTTAAGGACTTTGACACCATATTTCCTGACATACTTTTTGGGTTATAAGACTTGTTCTAGTTTTGAAAAGGAGATGTCCGGGCACCTAGGTGGCTCAGTGGGTTAAGCCGCTGCCTTCGGCTCAGGTCATGATCTCAGGGTCTTGAGATCGAGTCCCGCATCGGGCGCTCTGCTCAGCAGGAAGTCTGCTTCCCTCTCTCTCTCTCTCTCTGCCTGCCTCTCTGCCTACTTGTGATCTGTCCCTGTCAAATAAATAAATAAAATCTTAAAAAAAAAAGAAAAGAAAAGAAAAGGAGATGTCCTTTCTGTCCTTGAGTCTGTGGCCGTGGCCAGGATCCAAGTGAAGAAATGGACAGTGAGTGGGGTTGTGAGTGACTGCTGTATGAGAGAAAAATGAAGCATGTCCAGAGCATTAGTTTTTCCTTCCCACCTGCAACTCCTTGTGCAAAAGAGAAGGGCAAATGGTTTAGTGTTTTCAGGTTTTCCAGAGAGTGGGCTTAGCTCAAATTTCCAGTTCTTCCACGAAGGGCCCCTGGTTGCTTCTTGGGCCTCACCATTTCCAGGGACCTGTGAATGCTGGAAAGTTTGTCCTGGGTTTTATCTCCCCTGTCATACTCAGGACTGTCATCATTTCCCATTCAGCATTCCTCATGTGTGTGGCATTTACTTGGAGGTCAGTAAATGTTTGTGGATCACAGGAATAAACAGACAAAAGAGGAGATTCCCTTTGAGTCCTGGCAGTCCTAAGACATTAGGCTGTTTTGGGGTCTCATGGATGAATTCGAATGGTTTCTTGTGGAAACGGCCAAATCTTGTCTGTGGAGAGCACTGTCATCATTTAGTGTTGATCTTCGAAGGACTAATATGTGTCTAAAAGACACAAGCCTTTTGAGGATGTTGAAAGAGCTGCTTTTATTTTTGTATTGTGTGGTATGACTTCTGGGCCAGGAGGCTGTTTTACGACCCCAACAGACAGCAGATACCTCTGACGTGAGTGGATGAGGGGAAGTGGAGGGACAATGAAGATGTGTGGGAGACTGTTGCCATCCTTCACTTCTCCATTTGTGTCATTTGTAAATCGAGCATTTACAAATTTACTTACCGAACCATGGCCAAGTGCAAGGTGTTACGAAGGTTATGAAGATAAATCAGATAAATGTACCTTCCAGAAAACTGTAGGGGGGAGAAGTAATACTCGAGCTGACTACAGAGTAGGAAAGAGCAGATGCCCCAGACATCAAGTGCTGTAGGAGGTGGCTTGTGCTCAGGAGGGGCAGCATGTAGGGGAATGTGAGTGGTGTTCAGTTGTGGAGGCCGAGCACGCCCAATGTACTTAGTCCAGCATATTCGGCACCTTGTAGGTGGGAAAATGCGATGCGGGTTTGGGCTGGAGCCTTGTGGAACAATACAAGTTAAGATGGGTACGGATTAAAAGAGACTTTGGAGAGGCAGAGTCCCAGATCCAAAACGTGGACCATGTTTGGATCCCAATTCAAACAAACCAATAGCAAACACACACACACACACACACACACACACACACACACACACACACACACACACACACACACACACACACACTTGAAATCATTGGAGTTGGGGCACCTGGGTGGCTCATTGGGTTAAAGCTTCTGCCTTCGGCTCAGGTCATGATCTCAGGGTCCTGGGATCGAGCCCCGCATCAGGCTCCCTCTTTCTGCCTGCCTCTCTGCCTACTTGTGATCTCCATCTGTCAAATAAATAAATAAAATCTTTAAAAAAAAAAAGAAATCACTGGAGTTTTTAAACACTGTCTCTTTATTTAAGGATATCAAGAAATAAAGTAACCAAAAGTTTTAGGGGTGACAATAGTGTTATTCTTTTCAAGAGTCCCTTATCTTTTAAGGAAATTTACTGAAGTATTTTTAGGTGAGATGGTAGGCTGTCTGGAGAATTTGCTTTAAAATAATCCACTTGGAGGAAAGTATGTGGAGGTGTGGAGGAAACAAGACTAGTCGTGTGTTGCTATGTATCAAAGCTGCGTGATGGGTAAGGAGCTATGTGCTCTACTTTTGCTAATGTTTAAAATTTTTTAAATTTTTTATAATAACACATGTTTTTGTTTTTTGTGTTTTTGTTTTTTTTTTAAGAACACAAAAAGACTTTAAGATAGAAAAGGTGAGGCGGAGAGGGATGGGAGGACTCATTGAATGCCATAATGCCATGACACCTGAGTGGTTTTCAGTTGGGGAGGGAACATTTACTTGGTGTTTGTTCTAGGGACCTAGGACAGGCTTTCCTAGCAGTGACATGCAGGTAGGGGAAGTAGGCAGGTGGAAAACTGGTTAGGAGTAAGCAACGAGGAGGATGGAGCCTCGGGTTTAGGGGATGGTGGCCAGGAGAGGCAGGACTGGCAGGAGAAGACCCCACAGGGCTGCCATGACTGGGCTGAGGGAGAAAGAAGAGACAGAGCTAAGCCGCAGGTCTTCCCTCAAGTGCCGAGGCCTTGCTGGGGATAGGAGAGTTCCAGGTGGGGCCCCTGGAAGAAGCTGTTGGTGAGAGACTGGGCAGCCATGTTGGCTGGGGTGGTGAGCCACTCCACGAGGGTGGGGGCCACTCGGGGCAGACTGGGACGGCTTAGGGTAGGAGAAGAGGGGGATGACGCAAGTGCGGACAAGGACAAGGACGTGAGGACAAGCAGCCAGGTCCAGTAACAGGAAAGCAGGCAGAAGAGCACTGGATTTGATTTAATGAATGATATATTTGAGAAACTTCTAGAAGCAACCTGTTTTTGCATTTACATATTTATATACAGATCTCTGTGCTTTCATCTTGGATAGGGGTGCCTGGGTGTCTCAGTCAGTTAAAAGCCTTCGGCTCATGTCATGATTCCAGGGTCGTGGGATCGAGCCCCGCATCGGGCTCCCTGCTGAGCAGGGAGCCTGCTTCCCTCTCTCCCTCTGCCTGCCTCTCTGCCTGCTTGTGATCTCTGTCTCTGTCAAATAAATAAATAAAATCTTTTAAAAAAGTAGCTATATAGGAGGCATGGTGTGATGTCCTGGCATGTTTGTTTGGGAGCCACTGTGTAAGCCCTAGATGTGCCCCCTCCCCACTGCGATTCTGACCCCAAGTGCTGGGGTCCTTGGTGAACAGGACATCTCTGCACTTCACTCCTGGTGCTTTAACCGAGCTGCCAGATTCACTTGCTGTGTTTGTGGAAGACAGAGTAAGAGTCCCAGAGACAGCCATTCCCTTCTCATCAAACGTGTGAGTGTGCTTTTGCGGTGTCAGTCACTGAGAGTTCAGAGGTGGGCGCGCCATGGTCTCTAGCTTCGAAGATCGTTTGCAGTCTTGTAGGAAGAAAGACTTGCAGGTAGGAGGATGATGAAGTTTTGGTGCTGTGGTTGAGTCGCAGGCAGGTGGGGAGAGCAGGAAAGTTTTACTGCTTTGGATGGCAAAATACAGGAGAGAAGTGGCACACCCATCCATTCTGTACCTGGACACCCTAAGTGTCTTCTGCGTACCAAATACTTAAGAATTAGAAGTGAAAAAGAGAACTTCCCTCCCCTAGGACCTCTTCAAGCCTTTCTGGACATTAGCACCCCTTGAAGCTGCTATCTTTGTACACAGCAACTTTTAATAAACTCGTAGTTGACAATTAGAAATCCTAGACATTTAAATGCCCTAAATGCAAGACCAAGAAAGAACGTTGACCTGGGAGAGGAGCTAAAATAGATTGCATTTATTTAAGGAGTCAATTAGATTCCAGTTGCAGTTAAGATTTCCAGAGGCGGGGGGTGGGGGTGCCTGGGTGGCTCAGTGAGTTAAAGCCTCTGCCTTCGGCTCGGGTCATGATCCCAGGGTCCTGGGATCGAGCCCCACATCGTGCTCTCTCCTCAGTGGGGAGCCTGCTTCCCCCTCTCTCTGTCTCTCTACCTGCTTGTGATCTCTCTCTCTCTCTCTCTGTCAAATAAATAAAATATTAAAAAAAAAAAGATTTCTAGAGGGGAGGACCTCATAAAATAAAGTGCTGGGGCGCCTTGGTGGCTGAGTGTTAAGCCTCTGCCTTTAGCTTGGGTCATGATCTCAGGGTCCTGGGATTGAGCCCCATATCGGGCTCTCTGCTCAGCGGGGAGCCTGCTTCGTCTCTCTCTGCGCCTGCCTCTCTGTCTACTTGTGATCTCTCTCTGTCAAATAAATAAATAAAAATTCTTTAAAAAATATAAAGTGGTTACAAGGAGGACCTCGATTTCCTGGTTCGGACAGCAGCAGTAACGGAGATCTTCTCTCGGGAATCACAAGTGGATTTGGCTGCTGCTGTTCTGTGGAGAGCATCCCAGCGCCAGAGGAAGAAACGATGCCGGATTGCATTAGGAAGGTTCCTCACACAGGGATGGGTAGGACATTGGCCAGGCTTTAATGATGGTACCTCAAGGTTTCATGAGTGTGGTTAAGCAGGAGGGCATTTTCCTGCAGCTCCAGTGGGAGGGGTGGTGGAGGCAAGGCTTTCAGGACACCCAGAGCACTCCAATGACCCAGAAAATTGCAGTGAATTCTCATGCAGTGTGAAGAGAAAGTGTTGAACCTTAATTGGGTGGGGAAGGAAGTAAAGAAAAACCTTGCCCCGGCCTCAGGAAGGGTGACACAGCAGCCTGGTTTACAAGTCATTCTGTCCCTGCCTTGCCTGCCTTGTCCGTTTCCCACGTGTACTGAGGCTTGACCAGAGGACGAGGCTCAAGTAATTCAGGAGATTTGACATTGGCCTCAGTTCCTAATCTTGGGAGTGGGTTGTTGATCTAGCCCCCCAAGTGTCCCTACGGTTGCATTTTTAATGGAGTTCTTACCTGCCCCTCTCTCTGCTGAGGGGCAGAAGGGGAAAGGAGTAGGATTGTGAGGGGCCCCACTTTTTTGGGGGGGCGGGTGAGGTTTTGCTCTTTGCCAGTACTAGTTGCTTGGATTTATAGTCTGTGTCCATGAGCAAGTGCATGAGGGTGGATAGGGACCTTGGATTGAAGGGAGAAGTTTGCTCCCTGGGTGGTGAGGTTTGTAGGAGGGAAGTTCTCATTTGTTTCTTGTCTGCTAAGGTGGTTCAGTGTCTCAGTGCTGGAAATGCCATCATGCATTTATAGAAGTAGTGAGAATTTCTCTGTGGTGTGCTTGCCTGTCTCCCCAAATGGAAGGAATATTTTGAGGTCTCCGAGGCACCCATGGACGCTACCCAGAGCTCAGGTATGTGAGCGAGACCGGAGCAGTAGCCACTCACTGAGGGCCAGTAACCAGATGCGTGCCTGGGTATGAATACGGTCAGCCCACGAACTGGGCTGTGTAATGAGAAGGGCTCTTTTCAGTAGCAGGGACCGTTGCAGCCACTAGAATGTTGCAAATAGTTAAATCCTTAACATCTGAAAGTAAAAACACTTTAATTTTATTACCAGAAATCCTACTTAATCTGTGTTATACTTTCCCTGATCCTCTATACTCTCTCTGACCCTCTAAACTCTGCCTGATGAACATTTTTCTAAAGACCTGCCAAGATCATTAAGTAGATTTCTACTTGGTGGAAAAATTTGGCAGTATTATTTGATCACGTTAAGCAGAAAATGGAACATGTCATAAGCTTTAAGTCCATTAGAGAAGGAGCAGTGTGGACACAGAAATATGTACAACGTCCAAACAAACCAGGATATACAAGGCCGTAGTGGTAGCCATCCTCTGAGATGACCCCCAGTGACCTGGGCTTCCCGGTACTCTTGCCCCTTCGTAGTCCCCTCCTGTGTTGAATAGGGGTGATCTGGGTGACCAGTAGGAAATGGTAGAGTATGACTTCCAAGGCCATGTTATAAAAGACACTGTAGTTTCTTCCTTGCTTCCTTTTGTGTCACTTTCTCTGGGGGAAGCCAGCTACCATGTTGTCAAGACCCACAGGCAGCCTGTGGGAAGTCCCTTGCAGTGAGGGACTGAGACCCTGTCAACAGTCATGTGAGTGCACCATCTTGGAACTGGATCCTCTGGCCCCACTCCAGCCTTCAGATGACTGCAGTTTTGGCTGGCATCTTGACTACAATTTTATCAGAGAACCTAAGCCAGAACTCCCCAACCAAGTCACTTTGAGATTCTTTACCTTCAGAAACTCTGTGAGCTAGTAAATGCTTAGTGTTATTTTAGGCTGCTGAGTTCGGGGCCAGTGTGGTGTCTAGTAATAGATACTTAATACCACAGTTTGACAAAGCCATCTCTTCTGTGTTGCTTTTCCTAATAGCCTACTGACTCTAGCAAAATACAGCACCCTGCCACACTGCTACTCTACTTCTTGTGTCCTTGGACCGTTCCTGTTAGGTCATAGGTCATTCTCCTCAGCTGGAAGGAGGAACCATCTTACCCTTTATATTTCTGATACTTTGTGGAGTGCTCACTAAGTAGTCTCCGTGTGAATGAATCAGAATGCACAACAGCAAAACAGAATACCAGCTTAAGGAGAGGTTGGGGTTCTAAGTCTGGGTCTGCTATGGACTTTCAGAAGTTTTCTGGTCCCTTGTTTTTAATTCCTTTTTATTGTAAATGGAATACCATTCGTATTAATAGAAACAAGCCCAGAATGAATGCATACGTGTATATGCTTGTACAGGTACAGACCAGCTCAGGAAGGATACAGAGCAGTAAATGGTGATTGCCTTTGGGGACAAGCAGGTGGATGGAGTGAGAAGAAAACTCTTTAAAAATTGTGTATAAAACCTTTCATACCGTTTGAGTTGATCCCATGTACAATGAAATGGGGGTACGGATCTGTGCCTCTGCTAGGTGGGACACAGGAACCCCTGAGTTTAGTGGGAAATGATTACTTTTTGTCCCTGGGGTCTCTGTCCCTGCCTTGTCCTTCACCTTCCGTCTGCTGCCAGGGTCCGTGGCTTCTGCGCCCACGGCTTCCCTTCCATTGGCTCATCTCCTTCCCCATGGCTGCCGCCACAGTTCAGCCTCCTTACGGTCAGCCTGGGTGGTTGGTGATGCTCTTCCTGTTTCCCCTCCTGACTTGGTCCCTCCCCATCACTCCCTCCTGCTGCAGGTGCAGCTGCCCCCCTGCAACCCCCGCACGGCTTCCCTCCTGCTACGGAGTACTGCGTAAGCTGCCTCTCGCTTGCCTTTTCGGCCCTGGTCCTCACTTCACCCTTTCTGTGGTGAACCCAGCACCAGTCACACTAAAGCATCTCTGTTGCCTCCAGAAAACTGTGTGTTTTTGTCAAACCCCCGTGCCCCCAACAGCATTGCTTGCCGCCTCTGGGCCTTTGCTTTGCGGTCTCCTCCAGCAGACAGAGTAGAGACATGGGCTTGGTCTCTACTGTTTAGCAGCAGGGAGATCCTTTTTTGGGGTACCATATTTTATTTTGTAGAGTAACATTGCATGTTTTTTTAAATTCAGTTTCTGTGGGGGCGCCAGGGTGGCTCAGTGGGTTAAGGCCTCTGCCTTCGGCTCGGGTCGTGATCCCAGGGTCCTGGGATCGAGCCCCGCATCGGGCTCTCTGCTCAGTGGGGAGCCTGCTTCCTCCTCTCTCTCTCTCTCTGCCTACTTGTGATCTGTCAAATAAATAAATAAATAAAATCTTTAAAAAAAAATAAATTCAGTTTCTGTGCACCAATCAGCAAAATACCCTCAATTTTTCTCCTCCTCCCTATCCTTGTAACTCCTGACCTCTTTGGGAGGTGGTCTGTGTTGGGAGTTCTTAGCTGGGCATGATTCTGCCTCCATGCCCTGGGGGACATTTGACTGCATCTGGAGACATTTTTGGTTGTCACAACCAGGGCAAAGCTGCTGGCATCTGGTGGGTGGAGGCCGAGGATGCTGCTAACCACGTTGCAGTGTGCTGGACAGGCTCCTTCACCATGTGTTACTGTTGAGAGACTGGAATCTGCGTGTCCAGTATGTGTGTGGGAGTGTGCGCGCGTATAGATTCTTTTCTTTTTACACAGATGAAGGCTGTGTGACTTTAAGCATGGCAGGTGAGCGATGACTGTGTCCTTTGGCAGACCACATCCATCATTCCCAGAATCCTCCTTTCTCTGTGGAGAAAGCAGTACTAACAGAGCCTGTCTCCCAGAGTCGTATGTAGTCTGGCGTCAGTCTGTCTTTTCTGATTTGCTTTCCTGTGTCCTCCTCCTGGACTTGCCCTGTGTCCCCTTGGCAAGCCCCTGCCATCTGTCCCCTGTTTCAGGTCATGTTAGTTGCCTGTCTCCAATGCCTTTCCTGCCCCAGACCCCCTCCCTGTCTCTGCCAGTTAGAACCCCGCTGTCCCTTTGGACTGAGCTCATATGCCCTCTTCCTGTGGTCTCATAGCTGCTGCCCTTTTCTTTGAGATCCCCAGAGCCTCTGTCCCTCTGGGAACATGTATCGTTTCGCCTTGCCCATAGCTGTGTATTCACTAGGCATGATGAGAAGTGAAGGCATCTGGCATTTTATTCAGAAATACAAAGGGGCTGATTTTGTCCCATGTAGGTGGGCCAGGAAAAGGGACTTCCCCAAGAGGGCATGAGACATGGACATGTCTTGGGAGCAGTGAAAGTCAGTGAGGTGACTTATAGGTGGGAAAGGGCATTCCGGATGGAGGGAACGTCATGAGTTGGAGATGGGACACTCTGGGGTCGTTGTCTCCTGAGACTTTTAGGGATACCCATTTTCCCTGTTCATTTTGGTATCCTCCGTAGTCTCACCCTAGGCAACTGATAGATGTGTTTGCATGTTCACGTCCTTCCTTACTCAACAAAATATTTTTGAGGGCTTCTATATTTGACGTGAATGGATTGAGGCATATCGTCGGTGGCAGATGGATCGCAGGAGAAAGCCATTGGAGGGGTAGGTGTCCTCTGCAGTGATGAGACGTGACCTAGTGAGTTCTGAGCTACCGATAAAGTCATGTGTTCGTGGTGACCACACACTCGGATCCTGGAAGTGTGTGTAAGCACAAGTCAGAGGCAGATGTAATGGAAAACTCCTCCTGCCCCAGGGATCACTGGGGAACAGAACTTGTTGGAGCCAGCATTGTTCGGCTGGTTTCATGAGAGACAAAATAAAGGGCAAGATGTCTGTTCCACAGGGTGATTGCAGCAGTTTTCGTCGTGAAGAACAAAGTTAATGCTGTGTTGTCAGCAGCGATTAGGAGTTGGGTGGGAGAAGGAACTGGGGAGAGGTTGGTTCCTTTCCTGGGAAATTCCAAAGTCGCAGATGGGCCTTATCCTCAGGGAATTACAGACGAAGGGGGAAATATGGCCAAGGGCACATATTTCTCCTTTTAACACTTCTCCTCGTTTTCTTTCTTTTTGTTAAGATTTTTTGTTAAATTTCTGCATATGTTTCTCAAGTGTGTGGTCCAGAGAAGGAATATTGGCTGCGTCTGGATTTAGGGAAACTCTGAGTCCACTTGCGGTTAGAAAAAAGGGCTGGATGTGCATCAGAGACTTTTGGGAACAAGACAGGAGAAAGTCAGGCAAGTAAATGGCAGAGCCCAGAAGAGGTAGTGCTGAGAAGGATATGAAAGTATTTGGGCAGATGTGGCATAAGAGGATGTGAAAACTTTGCCTTTTCCATCCCTGCGTTGCCCAAGAGCCTAAAGATGTCTGTCCTGCACCAGGAGAAGTGTGGCCAGATGACTAGGCAGACAAGCCTCTGATGCCTGCAAATCCAGTTGGAAAGCATGGAGTTCTTCATGGCTTTGGAGCAAGAGCCAAAGCATTAAAAAGCTCTGGAAAGTAGGCACTGGGGTTGTCCTCCAGAATCTGTTCGGGCAAGTATCTAGAGCCAGCTGGGTTTATAAATAGGACTCTGGACTTGAGTCCAGCACGTGCCAAACCCAAAGGAGCGGTACGCCGTTAGAATCCCACACGCTCACTGATCTACAGGGTCCTCTCTGCCTGGCCAGGTGTTTTCCTTCTTCGTCTCTCAGCCCCTGACTTTGTGCGAGGAGCAGATTCCCACTGCTGCTTTGGGACTTTGTGTCTTGAGGCTCCAAGCTGCTGGGCGCCGACCTGGCCTGCTCAGCTTCCTTCTCTCCATCCTGTTAGGACCAGTTTCCCTTACAGCCCCAGTTCGCTGCCCTTCCCCGTCTCTGTCTCAGTGACCCTTCCGGGCAGAGGCAGATGCGTGTGCTGTGTACCGTGAACTTGCCGCTGCTGAACTGGGGAGAAAACGTGGCTGGCAGGTGCTGACCTCTGTGGCTGGCTTGGGCCCCATGGAGAACCAGGGTTAATAATTTACTGTACTTCTTTGCAGCCACCAATGTTGACCTTGACACAACTCTGGTGGAAATGAGTCAGAGCCTGGCTTGGCATTGAGCTAACAGGATAATATGACCCATAAATAACTTCTTGTTGAGAGGTGGCTGCTGTCTCCGTGTTTACAGTGGACATTCATCTACATAGGTCCTGACTGTGTCCAGCAGGGGACAACAGTTTGCTCACCATATTCATGGTGTCCATGAGATAAAGATGTCATCCCAGGTCAGGAGACCTGCTTCATGTGGAGCCACTCCTCATGCTAGAGAACAAGAGCTACATTGAGAGCTCGGTGGGAAGGCAGGGGGAGAGGCTCCCCGCCAGCCTACACCACACAGCCTTCATTTTAAATTCATAGCCTCTTTTCTTCCTTTCTTTCTTCCTTCCTTTGTTCCTCCCTCCCTCCCTTCGCTCCTTCCTTTCTACCTACCTTTCTTCCCTCCTTTCCTCATCCCCTTCCTTCCTTAAGATTCCATTTATTTATTTGTCAGAGAGAGAGAGAAAGAGCACAAGCAGAGGGAGAAGTAGGCTCCCTTCCCCGCTGAGCAGGGAGCCTGATGCAGGGCTTGATACCAGGACTCTGGGACCATGACCTGAGCTGAAGGTCAACCCACTGAGCCCCCCAGGCATCCCCAGCCCCATTTCTTGAGCAGGTCTTAATCTTTTACCGCAGATGCTAGGTGAAGGTAAAACTGTGTAAACTTCCTAATGTCAAGTCAAAAGCATGCCTGCTTCTAGAGGCATTTTGTTTGGGAGTGGGGGAGCTCTCACTGTAGAATTTGCTCTCTCCCCTCCCTGAAATGAAAGCAACCTCAGAGCAATAAAGAAAGTGGGATTAGAAGTTCTAGTTAGCTCTTGGATAAGCCTAGGCTGTTAGCAAATACGTGGGGAGCCAGAGGCAGCCTTACCTGTCAGGGAGTGGTCCAAATGACCACGTGTTGGGTCGCGTGTCACTCTCTGAAGTAGGAATGCACTTATTTCCCTATAAAGAGCTGCACGATGCCCTAGACGGCCAGCTGCCCTTCTCCTTCCCCTAGACCTCCAGGAAGGCACCATGACTTGGTTAGAGATGGTTCCAGCACATAGTTTTTGGTTCCTGGTCATACTTTTTCTAGCACACTGGCCAGCAGTCGTCTGCAGCCAACCCACACGAACTCTGTAAATACACACGGACTTTTGGGGAAGGCAGCTGGGCCAAGATGGGAGTGTGTGGAGGATGGGACTGACAAACACAGCAAGCCAGAAAGAAGGAGAGGAGGAAGAGGAAGGATAGGAGCTAGAAGGGGCAGGACTGGGGATGGGGCCAGTGCCCAGCTACAGGGAAAATCAGCATTAGAAACAGGCAAGAGGGACGGTTGTTAGTTGGAAGTGTGATGGGCGCAGTGAGGTGTAGTGGAGGCAGGAAGGAAGAAGGATGGCAGGGGGAGGGTGAGAGGGTGGCGGTGGTGTGGATAGGAAGTTGGGGGGCTGGGAACATCAGGACATGAAAGACAGAGGACTCGGGAGTTTGAGCCGTGGTCTAGAGAGTAAAGGGAGGAAAAATGGCTCTGAGAGACCCAAGCAGGGCAGCAGAGGATGGAGCCTAAATGAGCTCTGTGCCATCCCGGGCAGGATTTCTGCCCCAGGGTTATTGGCCCACAGTGATCCTAGGCACAGAACAGCTAGTGTTGGCTTCACTGCAATGTTAAAAACATGTGGTTACTAAATAAAGGGCTTTGAAAATAAAATGGGAGGTGTGAGAAACTAGAAGAGGATAAATGGACCTTTTGTCACCCAAGATGGATGGCCTCTGCCTCCCTATTGTAGGGACTGTCGGTAGCATTGAGCATAGGTGTGAAAATATGCATTGGATTTAAGGTTTAAAAGAGTTCCAAGTGGCATTTATGGGTCTGATGAAGATAGGACTGTAGTCCAATAAGTGGTAGCTGTCTCTTTTGGTCTTTGAGCGGGAGTTTGAAGAGACACCCCTGGAAAGATGTCAAAAGAAGAATTTTAATGATTCACACTTAAATACTCACTTTTTAAAAATTTATACTCTAGCCGAGAATTCATACAGCCTTTTCAAAAGGAGGAGGACACATTCTTGGTTCCCAGTGGTCCGTCTGTGAGCTTGAGGCATTGCTCCGTGCGTCTGGGAACTTGTTCTTACCAGCTGGCTTAGGCCCATTTCCCTTCCTCATGAATCCAGCTTTCTTTGATATGTTCTCAAAGATTTTCTCTTTCCTCCAAGTCATTTCTTGATGAACAATACTGTAACAGCTTTCCTTTTGTACCTAGACATCAGATCAACCAATAGTATCTTAATTCTTAATTTTGGCGGGGAGTAGTGGATTCCTTGGGATTTTCTATATTGACAACCACATCATCTGGGTTAGTTTTATTTCTTCCTCTCCGATCTGTATGCTTTTTTTTTTTCTTTTTCCTGCCCTACTATGCTGGCTAACACTTCCACTACTCTGTGGAGGAAGAGTGGTGAGCATGGGTATCTTTGCCTTACTTCTGATCCTAACGGGAAGGCATTCAGTCTTCTACCATTAAATCCAGTGTTAGTTATAAGCCTTTTGTAGGTGCTCTTTATCAAGTTTAGGATGTTCCCCTCTAGTCAGAGTTTTCTGGGAGTTTTTATTTTTGTTTGTGGTTTTTATGAATGGGTGTTGCATTGTGTCAAATGCTTTTTCTGCGTCACTGATCTGATCATGTGATTTTTCTGCTGATTTGCAAACATTCAACCAGTCTTGCCTTCCAAAATAAACTCTACTTGGTCTTAGTGTTTCATTCTTTTTATATATTGCTGAATTCTACTTGCTGTTATTTTGTTTAGGATTTTTGTGTATATACTTGTAAGGGATATTGGTCTATAGTTATGGGGTTTTTTGCGAAAGTTCTTTTGGTACCATTTTGTCTGGTTTTGGTTTCACAGGGTAACACTGACCTCATCAAATGAATTAAGAGTGTTTCTTTCTCTTCTGTTTTCTGGAAGACATTGTGTGGAATTCATGTTTATTCTTCTTTAAACACTTGGTGGAATTCTCCAGCAAAACCATGTAGGCCTGGAGATTTCATTTTGAGAATTTTTATATTATGAATTCAATTTCCTTAATAGGTATGGGACAGGTAAGTGATCTGTTTTATCTTGGGTAATCTGTGGTATTTTATGCTTTCGAAGAATTGGCTTATTTCTTCTGACTTGTCAAATTCACGTAGATAGAGTTGTTTGTAGTATTCCTATAGTATCCTTTTGATGCTTGCAAGGTCTGTGGCAATGCCCTGTTTCAATCTTGATATTACTAATTTGTATTTTATCTTTTTTTCTCATTTTGCCAGAGGTTTGTCAATCTTACTGATCTTTTAAAAGAATCAGCCTTTTGTTTAATTTACTTTTCTTCCTGTTGTTTTATGTTTGAAATTTCATTGATTTCTGCTTTTATCTTTATTATTTCCTTCCTTCTGTTTGCTTTGAGTTTATAATGTCTTCCTCTTTCTAGGTATTTGAGGTGGCAGCTTAGATCATTGAATTCAGACTTTTCCTCCTTGAATTTCCCCTCAGCACAGATTTAGCTGTGTTTCATAAATTTTGGTATGTTGTATTTTAATTTTCATTCAGCTGAATGTATTCTTATTTCTTTTCTTTCAGGGTTTTTTGAGTCTTACATTATTCAGAAGTGGGCTGTTTAACTTCTAAGTGTTTGGGTATTTTCCTCTTGTCTTTTCTTTTGATTACAGTCGAATTCCATTGCGGTCAAAGAACACACTTGCATGATTCCACTTGTTTTGAATTTGTTGAGATTTGTTTTATAGCCCAGGTTATGGTTTATCGAAGTATATGCTCCATGAGTTCTTGAAAAGAATGTATATTTTACTAGAAAAGGACTTTAAAGATTATTTATTTTTTGAGAGAGTGAGCGAGCATGAATGAGGGTGGGGGAGTGGGCAGAGGGAAAGGGACAAGCAGACTCTCCGCTTAGCAGGGAGCCTGACGTGGGCTGTATCCCAGGACCCTGGGATTATGACCTGAGCCGAAGGCAGATGCTTAACCGACTGAGCCACCCAGGTGCCCCAGAAAAGGACTTTAAAATAGTAAATACAGATAAATCTCGGGGTTAAAAATAAATTTTTTTAAAGATTTTATTTATTTATTTGACAGACAGAGATTACAAGCAGGCAGAGAGACAGTTAGAGAGAGGAGGAAGCAGGCTCCCTACTGAGCAGAGAGCCCGATGTGGGGCTCGATCCCAGGACCCTGGGATCATGACCTGAGCTGAAGGCAGAGGCTTTAACCCACTGAGCCACCCAGGCGCCCCTAAAAATAAATTTTTTCTTTTTCATGGGCAATGGATTGTTTCTAGTTGGACAAGCCACTCAACCACTCACAGCCTTAGTTATATCATCAACAGAATGAGAATGCATCCTTTTTATGGTTTACAAACCCATCTATATTTGCAAGTTAAAATTCAGTGGTAGAGGATATATAAATTATCATATTTGCCATTTTTCCCATTCAGGTAATAATTTTAAGGAATTTTTCTGTTTTATAGTTGCTTTAGTAAAAGAAATCTTAGAAAAAGCTTGCTTTAAAATAATTTGAATAATGTATAAGAGCATATAATAGGAAAAAATAAATATATGTTTCTTTTTAAAAAATTTTATTTATTTATTTGACAGAGAGAGATCACAAGCGGGCAGAGAGGCAGGCAGAGAGAGAAGAGGAAGCAGGCTCCCTGCCAAGCAGAGAGCCTGATGCGGGACTCGATCCCAAGTCCCTGAGATCATGATCTGAGCCCAAAGCAGTGGCTTAACCCACTGAGCCACCCAGGCACCCCAAAAATAAATATGTTTCAGGTCATACTTTTGACAACACATATTTTCCTCTCACAATATATCTGGAATGTCTTTAGGTGAATAAGTGTAGAACATCTGCATTTTCTTTATTGGCAGCGACATAGCCCCCTGGACAATGATTTAATAAGGGTTTGGCCACCTGCTACCTCTTCTGGTGCCCCAGCCTCACGGAACTCTAGCCTAGCATTCTCCTTGTAGAGAAATCAAAAAGCTTGCCAGGGTAAGTCAGCAAACCAGGCCAGAGTCGGGAGAGCCAGAATGAGTTTATGAGCAGCTGAGTCAGGGGACTGGAATCAGAGGTGAGGGCTACTTAGACAAGCTGAGAGGATGACCATGTTGGGTCAGCTGCCTTGTTGATACTACAGGACAGGGTTGGGCTCAGTTGTGCTGAAGTCTGAAACTTTATCTCCCACAGGGCTTGGCTACCAGATGTGGCCAAAAAATTTGGCCCAGGTCAAGCTTCCCTCCCTCTCTTGTATTAAGTTACCTGTCAGAAAAATGTAAACCAAACCTTAGGGTTCTGTGACTTTCTCTGTGGAAATGGGAATGGTATCATTGCAAGTGTCAGGGAGAGGTTCGGGAGGGAAGAAAGAAGGAGGTGGTTAACAGTGAGTGAAAGAGAAACAGTGTTGAAAAGCAAGAAAGATGATAGATGCTTCTGGAAGAAGTAAACTGTTATGATCATGATGTATGCTAGCTTCTACCTCTCGGGTAAATCTGCCCAGTCCTCCTCTGCCTCATTTCTATCATCTGAGTCCTTAAACTGGAGTCCCTGCCTGTAGCCATGGTTTGATTGAATGGGTGAGAACAGGTTGTCAGGCGTGACCTTTAGACATTCATACCAAATGACCAGATGAGTACTGGAGACATTGAAAATCCAGAGAAGTCGAGGTCTTAGCAGACTGGTAATTGAGTGAGGACTTCCATCTAATTTATATTGAGTGTGACCATGTTGAGTTTGAAGGGCCTTTGGGACATCCAAGGAAAGGTCTTTGGTACAAGAGAGAAACTAGCTGGAGTTACCAATCTTGGTTGGCCCCAATGGGCACTTGAAATAGTTAAATGATCCTAAAGAAGAAACTGTTTGAATTCTGCCCTAGTTTTATATTCCCACTGAGAGGATGTGTTCTAGAACTTCTTACTGATGTCACAGCAATTGTAGGCCTGGCCTTGCCTGCCATGCTTGAAGTACTATGGAGATAATTCACATCTTTGGCACTGTTTTTCCCAGAGCAGTTCAACTGTTTCCTGGTGCAAGCCAAGATTTTAGCAGAGGAAAGCTTTTGAGTGGATAGACTTAAAGGCCTTTGTACCAGCACAACCACACTAAACTCTAATTGCACAACACATAGAAAAGACTAAGGTCAGATACCCTATATCATGTGCGTGTACTTCAGAGAAGTCAGGTTGAGTTTGGAAATTCATATATATTATGAAGATCTGAACCACCACTCCTTGGGGGATGAGTTTTTCAAGATAATAAGTGAGTTCCAAAGAACAGCTTTTCCTTTCTCTTGAGTTTATTCAACCTCCTTAGTTTTCTTTCCCTTGAGTCAACATTACTTTTTTTCAGGTATGCAAAGTCAAAAAAGTTATTAAAGAAGAAGTTTGGTTTATTTTGTTTCTATGGGCAAGAATGATGCTTAGTGGGAATATTTGGCATACTGGCTTAGACTACTTTTTTTTTTTTTTTTTTTTGCTTGTTTATTCTGTTGGCTGTCTTTCTCATTCTAGACTACATTTTAAAAAAATACTAATGTTCTTAGGAATTTGAAGGGGGTGGTATTCTCTGATAATTGGTAATAATATAATTTGTCATTGGGTGTTACCAAATAAATCTGTATACTTTTTGTTCACATGATTTATATTTTTAAGAGGGCCCAAGGTGGGGGCACCTGGGTGGTTCAGTTGGTTAAGCATCTGCCTTCGGCTCAGGTCTTGATCTCGGGGTCCTGGGATCGAGCCCTGAGTGGGGCTTCCTGCTCAGTGGGGGAGTCTGCTTCTCCTTCTCCTTCTGCCCCTCCCTGCCCAGCTCATGTGCATGTTCTGTCTCTCAAATAAACAAATAAAATCTTTAAAAAAAGAGAGAGAGAAGGCGGCCCAAGATTGATTGAGGCAGGTATCTATATGGGACTGGGTGGTTAGAACTGTGTTTAGTTGCTAGCTTTGTAGATAGTGTTATTGAGAATCTTGCCTGTACTGGCTTCTTTACTTCTTATAATGTACAGGTCTAGAATTAGAGGTCATGTGTCCAAATGAACTAGAGTTAGGTCCAAGTCCAGATGCTGCCAGGTATGAAAATAAAAGCCTTAAGATAGTCTTTCTTAGGGCACCTGGGTGGCTCAGTGGGTTAAGCCTCTGCCTTCGGCTCAGGTCATGATCTCAGGGTCCTGGGATCGAGCCCCACATCGGGCTCTCTACCCAGCAAGGAGCCTGCTTCCTCCTCTCTCTCTGCCTGCCTCTCTGCCTACTTGTGATCTCTGTCAAATAAATAAATAAAATCTTAAAAAACAAAAATAAAAAAAGATAGCCTTTCTTAAAAGAGTCTCCAGTATTCTACAGTCTCTGTGTATAAATACAGAGTATATGAAGTATACAAGTTTTTGTAGCAAAAGATGTTTTCATTTGTTTAGGGTATGTCTCTAAGAGTGACATCTTTGTGTCATATGTTTATGTCTATGTTTAAATGTTTGAAGAATTGCCAGACTGATCTTCAAAGTGGTTGTGCCATTTTATATTCCCACCAGCAATGTGTGAGGGTTCTAATTTCCTTACATTCTCCCCAGCACTTATTATTATTAATCTTTTGTATATGTGCTGCCGAAGCGAGCACTATTATTAATCTTTTGGATTATAGCCAATGTAATGGTGTGAAATGGCCTCTATTGTGGTTTTGATTTGCATTTCCTGATGACTCATCTTTTCATGTACTGATTGACCATTTGTATGTCTTCTTTGGAGAACTGTCTGTTCAGGTCCATTGCCCATTTTTGAATTGGATTTTTTAAAAATGATTTAATTGTAATAGTTCTTCGTAGATTTCAGATATTAGTCTCTTTTCCAAATATGTAATTTGTAGATTTTTCTCTCAGTCTTTGGATTGTCTTTTCACTTTCTTGATGCTGTCCTTGGAGACACAAACGTTGTAAATTTTCATGATGTCTAGTTAATTTGTTGTTGTTGTTACTTGTATCATATCTAAGAAATCATTACCTAAACCAAGGTCATGATGACTTACTCAGCTAAGGGTTTTATCATTTTAGTTTTATAGTTTTTTTTTTTTAAATATTTTATTCATTTATTTGACAGAGAGAAATCACAAGTAGGCAGAGAGGCAGGCAGAGAGAGAGAGGAGGAAGCAGGCTTCCCGCTGAGCAGAAAGCCCGATGTGGGGCTCGAACCCAGGACCCGGGATTATGACCTGAGCCGAAGGCAGCGGCCCAACCCACTGAGCCACCCAGGCGCCCCAATAGTTTTTTTTTTTTTTTTTTAAGATTTTATTTATTTATTTGACAGAGAGAGACGCAGTGAGAGAGGGAACACAAGCTAGGGCAGAGGGAGAGGAGAGGGAGAAGCAGGCTTCCTGCTGAGCAGGGAGCCCGATGCGGGGCTTGATCCCAGGATCCAGGGATCATGACCTGAGCTGAAGGCAGATGCCCAACAACTGAGCCACTCAGGCACCCCTAGTTTTTATAGTTTTGACTCTTACATTTAAGTCTGTGATCCATTTGGACTTAGTTTTTGAGGATGGTGTGGGGTTAAGGTTCTAATGTCTTTTTTTTTGCATGTAGATATCAGGTGTCCCCTCACCATTTGCTGAAGAGGCTATTTGTACTCTAATGAATGGTCTTAGCCCTGTCTGTCCCCATTAAGTTGTACTTCCCAGGCCCCTTACCACCTAAGTTGTTCCCTGGACTTTAGGTTTGGTGATGAGGACTGGATGTGAGGAAGTTAGCGCATTTCCCCAAAAGAGACTGTTCAAACCAGAAGGGAGAGAGGCAGCACAGGAAAATTCAACTGTTGTGGAAAATAAAGAGTGCCATGTTCCTGACTGTCTGAAGGTTCCATAGGCACATATTTGACCCTGCTCAGCCTGCAGCCTTACTGAGGTCCCTTGGTTACCTGGAGAGATTCAGTGATGGACACGGTTTCTCTGTGTTTGACTGGGCATTCACACATGGGCAATAGTAGGTAGTGAGAACAGTGGAAAAATAAGGGAAATGAGCTTAAGTAATAGAAAGCAGGGGTTCCTCAGAAGGGCTCTGTGACCTCAGGCATTGAGGTGACCTGAGGAGGTACTAGATGAACAACTCTGAGGTCCTCTCTTACATTAAAGCTCTCTTTACTGTCTTTGTGCTGGTGTGCTTAAAGATGTCAACATGATGGGACTTTGCTGTTTAGAAGCCATATTATAAAAACCTACCTGGTAGTGCCAGAAAGTTTGGAAAGACACACACACACATGTTTGGAAAGACACACACACATACACGCATGCACGCACACACCGTATTGTTGCAGGTATGGCTAAGGGACTCAGGAGCCAACTGAAAGAGCTCTTGAACACTTTTGAGCAGTAAGATAAAATAGTATTGGGTATAGAAAATAAATATCCAAGGGTCCATACAAGTATCCGTTTGTCCATAAACAAATGACTAAATAAATAAATGAGGAAGAATAGACAAATCTCCCTTACAGAATTTCAAATAATTTATATAGGTACTTTGCTTTCAGGCAGGTCATTTAACTCCCTATCCCCTTAAGTGTGAGCTGTACGTCATGGCTTCCTTCCACAGAGGACAATGTGGAAAGAGGGAAAAAGAATAACTTTTTGGGGGGGGTCAATGGAGAAATGTGACACACACTGGTGATCAAGGTCAACAATAACAGTGATTGATCACGTATACCCTTGGTCTGATGTCATGAGAATGCACTTACTTCTGTGGTCTTCCCCCAAACCCATAACCCTAGTCTAATTATGCAAAAAGCATCAGACAAATTCCAGTTGAGGGACATTCTGCAAAATATATGACCTGTACTCTTCAAACCTGGACAGTCTTCAAAAACTAAGGAAAGTCTTTGAAACTGTCCCAACCAAGAGGACCTAAGGAGACAGGATGTTATGTGGTATCCTCAGTAGAATCCTGGAACGGAAAAGGAGCATTAAGTAAAAACTAAGGAAAACTAAATAAAGTATGGACTTCTGTTAATAATAATACTAATGTATCAATACTGGGTCATTAATTATGACAAGTGTACCATACTAATAAAAGAGGCAATCTTAGAGGAAACTGAGTATAGGGTCTATGGAACTTTAAATTAGCCAAGCAACCTTTCTCTGATCTGAAACTTCTGAAAAATAGATTTTATTTGACAAAGTAAACCTATCTGGGGAAATCTTCTAACACCCAGTTCAGCACCTGTTCCTTGAGGTCATCCTGAACCACCTCTTTTCGATGGCACAACTTTCTCCGTCGCATGCCCCGTGTACCTCTGTTAGCTCTCTTGAACATTGCACTGTGGTTTATGCACCCTTGTCACCCCACTAGACTATGCCCTCCTCGTTCATGTTTATGCAATCCCTCAGGCACACAGCAGGCACTCACAGGTTTGTTAGCTGATGGAATGAAGGATTGAGCATCAGAACAAATACTTCATGGATCTACCGTGTGCACGACTGTTTGCTGTACTTATGGTCCTTGTACCCAGAGGTGCCCACATCGTGGCCAAGAGGGAAAAGAGGAACGGATACCGATGCCATGATGCAGTAAGAGAAATGTCTGCTCTTTCTGCCTTCAAGCCCAGCATAAATTCACAATGAGATGCTCTTGGTAAAAGTGCTCTCAAAAATGGGGTTCATCCTGAGTGGGGTTCACATGGTACCAGTGATACCAGCTCTTCCCTCCCCACCGCACCAGCTTCATGCCCAGGGATTCTCCTAAAGAGGCTTTATTTCTTCATTTAAGGCTTTCACTCTTTGACATCCACAGGTAGGAGAACTAATCTGGAGGAGCCCACTTTATTTATCAACCAAAGACTTCGATTTCTTAGACTGATGAGGGCAGAATGAAGGAGAGCTGGCAGGCAGGAAGATAGGCACCCCTTCCTGGAGGACTTAGAGGGTCTGACCCTCTTAGTGGTCCCAGAATATGAAATAGGTCTGATCTGATTTCCTTCCTCAGAAGACCACTTGCAATTTTACCAAATAGCACAGTGCAAATACTAAGGGTGGCCAGGCTCGCATTTGGAAGGGAAATTTCCCTGAGCAATAGCTTTGCAACTTTGTTTACATTCTGATATATTTTATAGGATGACTCTGACACCACTCACAAAAGCATGTATGACAAAATAAAAAACTATAGGAAATAGAAATTCAAATAGAGTTAATCCTGGGGAAACTGGAGACCAAATAGAGCCCACCCATGTTGTCTAGAGATCCCTGAGATTCCTGGTGGTCAGAGTGGAAAAAGAAATGTGATCAACCTCATGATGTTTACTGTTCATACTGAGGTAAAAATGGGGAAGTAAAGCTTCTTTTGACATACAATTTTGAAAATTATACCTACATTTCTTTCCTAGCCCGGAGTTTTGGGGACTCTGAGCAGAGAGAGAGGATAGATGCTAAGATACACACATGCCTGCTGTCATTTGTACTGGCTTTAGGCTCACCTGTGACTGAGAGAGAAATCAGTCATTGCCCTGGAGCTCGAACAGCCCTTGTGGTAAGGGCATTGTATTTCCAGATTTACTTTCACACTGAGAACTATGGTAGCACATCTGTCCTTCTGCACTGGTGGGAAAAGGGGACCAGTCAAGCAGGCAGATGTGGGTTTGAGTATTTGTGATTCTGAGATCTGGTTTAATATCAGGAAAAAAGGCAAGAAAAGGAAGTAGATTAGGCTAGAACTAATGCTTTTAATAATGAATTCATGATTTCAAATTTGCAATGACATTAATGGCAATAAAGGTCAATTGCGTTGATCCTTTTGTCCTTCTTTGGAAAATAATAAACATTTGAGTAAGCGCTGAAGAAAGAGGTAATCCTGGAAAGTCATAGAAAACTCACAGAAGTCATGTGCTTTATCTTTTAACAGGGTTACTAGGCAAGGAGATTGGGGTTACACAGAGATTTGGAAGACGTTGCCTAGTGATAGATGACAGGATTCTTGGCCCTGTTCTGTGAACTTGTTTTCCATGACCAGAAAACCTAGAGCAGGCAGAGAGAGCCCAACTACTAGACCATGGATTCGAGATTCCAAATGATCTCGACAGGCAGAGGCAAAGGATTAAAAATAAGCTTGACTGGGGCACCTGGGTGGCTCAGTGAGTTAAAGCCTCTGCCTTTGGCTCAGGTCATGATCTCAGGGTCCTGGGATCGAGCCCCGCATCGGGCTCTCTGCTCGGGGTGGGGGAGCCTGCTTCCTCCTCTCTCTCTCTCTGCCTGCCTCTCTGCCTACTTGCGATCTCTGTCTGTCCAATAAATAAAATCTTTAAAAAAAAAAAAAAGATAAGCTTGACTGAACTGAAAAGAGGTAAAATGACACCTCTTGTTTCTTTTGCTTTCAATTTTGGGGATTAAGTATAGAATGGAGGATTGAAAGCTCTGGAGGCCTGCTGGAGGGCCATAAGCTCCACTGCGTCAACCCTGACGCGGACACAGATAGCCTCACGTGTGTTAAGTGAGCACACCGTCAAACTCCAGAATCCTCCAAAGCACCATTTGCTGGATGCAGTGAGATTGCGAAGTCTGGACTTCTGTTCTTGCCCTCTGCTGTGGTTATCACAGGTACTTAGTAATTTTCCCCACTCGGGGGTGTTTGGCAAATGGCAAAAATCTCTGGAGTTCAGTTGTTCATAAGACACTGGTCCAGGCACGGTGGCTGAGAAGAAAACTGAGACGTGGTCTCCATCTCCAAGAAACGCAGACTTCTGTCCTCAGTCTGTGCAGGTGAGGTCTGAAATCGTTGGCCACTGTTGGGCTCCCCCAGACTCAGAAGAGTAAGAGAAATGGTAACCACTCAGAGATGCAGGAAGCACTGGTTGGGGATCCCAACCTAAAAATCACTTAAATCTTACAAGTCAAGGAAGGCTCCAAAGACCATCCTTTTTACAGGCCTGTGCTCTTGCCATGGAACAATTTTACATTTATAGGCTCATCTAGTGACTTACTGTTTTAAATTTTTTTTTTTTTAATTTATTTGACAGAAATCACAAGTAGGCAGAGAGTCAGGCAGAGAGAGAGGGGGAAGGCAGGCTCCCTGCTGATCCTGAGATCATGACCTGAGCTGAAAGCAGAGGCTTTTAACCCACTGAGCCACCCAGGTGCCCCTACTGACTTACTGTTTTAAAGGCGTAGCCGTCACGTGCATATTTGTAACTGCATAGTGTGCAAGTGAGAAGGCTCTGTGTTCCGAACTGGAGGCCAAAAAGCCTTATTTATGATGGAAATACAAAGAATTCTCTTTATTCTCTTCTCATCTCTAGGTTCCTGCCATGGTTTTTTGTTAAGTCCAGGGTGTGAAAGAGCTTGTCTCGGCTGCTGTCCCATCTCTTGGTCTTTTTTCCCCCCAGCTGCACCCAGATTCAGCATTTCGCACTCCTCACTCATGAGCGGCTTATAATAAATGACTCGTGTAGATGATTAGGCCTTTAAAAATAGAAATACAAAATTAAGAAGCATTAGGAAGGGTGGATTTTATTTTGGGAAAGGCCCCAATCCCGTGAACTTTCTGTTCTTTTTGTTTGGACCTAAATGGGCCTGATTCTTTATTTTAGACTAATTGCAAACTGGTGTGTATTATATTTTCCATCCCAGAGCAACTGGATTATGTGTTTCTCTGTTCGTTCCTGAACTCCGGCCACTGGTGATGGTACGCTGCATTCAGCCAGCATCCCATCCAACAGATTTTGGCCAGGGGTGTTCCCTGGAAACCTGAGTGTCTAGGCATGAGCTCACACACTGGCACTTTTGCCATCCCTCTGAGTATCTCCATGTGCTTCTTGTAGAATACTGATTGTAAAGGCAGAAGGTAGCTCCTCTTCTTTGTAGGTAGTCGCTTTCTCTTTCCTTTTTTCTTAGGGATTTATCACCCATTGGTTATATAAAAGGAGCTGGGGGGTGACTGGGTGGCTCAAGGGGTTAAGCCTCTGCCTTCGGCTCAAGTCATGGTCTCAGGGTCCTGGGATCGAGTCCCGAATCGGGCTCTCTGCTCAGCGGGGAGCCTACTTCCCCCTCTCTCTGCCTGCCTCTCTGCCTACTTATGCTTTCTCACTCTCCGTCAAATAAATAAATAAAATCTTGAAAAAAAAAATAAAAGGAGCTCTGAAGATGGTTGTCATCACTTCAAAATTCTTTGAGGAGAGGGTCTTATTTTTTTTTTTTTTTAACATCCTCTCAGGGGCTTTGTAGGTTAGAGAATCAGCTAGGTGATACCCTGTGTGCCATGAACCATGGACCTTCCCTGTTGTCTCTAGAGGAGGGTTTTCCTGCAAAGCCGCTGAACGAGCTTGCCTGTGTCCCCCAGAAACCAGTTGTCAGCAGCTCATTTGCATCATATCATTAATAGTCTTCTTGCTTTGTCAGTCAGCTTGTGACCACTATGGCTTGCCTCGTGTTGGTCTCATTACCAGCTTCCTCATGGATTGTAAACTCGCAGCTGCCAGTTCTCATGCCTTGAGGATGTTTTGACCTGTCTTCATAGAAGGCCTCCCTTCCATGTCAAGAATTCCTCATGCCAGTTACCTCCTGCTTTCTTTAAAACCAAACTTATTGTATAACCTGAATTTCTGGTTTTATGCCTTGGTGACTCTCAGAAAGGGCTTTACTTTGGCCTTTTGACCTAGGAGCACCGCCAAGGAGAGAAGGAAAGGATTATGGTGATATCAGCCTTCTGAACGGTCAGTCTGTCTGGGAAAATAGGAAAGTAGAGCCAACCTCCTGTCCTCAGGTTCCGCATGTTACAGCATCGACAAGCAGTTCTGGGGGAGGTGCTTATAAACACCAAGAAAGAGAGTTAAGCTAGTGCCCATTCTTTTGGGAAATGTTTAATGTCACTTGGATGACGACCAGCATTATTTTTCCCGGTATAGACTGACTTTAGTTTAAAGTCTTAAGGTCCCGTTCTGTTGCAGCTTCGGTTAATGCCACGTGAAGGGTGAGGGAGTTTGGAAGGCATCTATTTTCCTAGGAAAGCGTAACTTTGGAAGCATCTAAAGTAACTAATTGGCAAGAAAAATGAAAGCATATTTCTGGAAGGCCAAGAATGTCTTAGCAATCTAGAGAAATGTTGCTTGTAGAAGCAAAGCTGATAACCAGGAGTGACCGTGGAGGGAAGCCTCATGAGCTCTGGGGAGTGGAGATAAGATAAACGGGTGAGAGACAAGAGGAGGAAATGTGTGTTTTTAGGGAAAATATTCACAGGGTTGACTAACGTGTAATTGGATACACTCCCAAAGGCAACAAATATATTTAAAAAGAGAGACCAAACTCAAACCACCCACTTCTTTGTGGGGTCTTAAAACCAAAATGTGACTATTTCCAAGAAAATGGTTCTAATTATCAATGGAATTGTTCACTGAACCGACCGAGAGTTATGTTTTACCCAACGTTTAGGTTTAATACAGTCCTCCACTCCCTAGCAGGTCCCTTTTGTAGAGGAATTACCAAGGCGCTCAAGAAAGTGGCCGGTGGCCTGGGGCCTGTATTCAAGTAGACCCAACTTGAACCCTGGGCGTGTATGATTTGGGGCATGTCGCTTAACTTGTCCGTGCCTTGGTTTTCCCATCCATTGAATGGGGACAAGAGCAGAGCCGCAGAGCTGTGGCGAGGGTGCCATTGGATCGTTGGCTGCACGGTCCTTGGCACTCTGCATATGTGACAGACGGATGCCTGCAGGCCAGGGAGGAGAGGAGAGGGGAGGCCTGGGCAGGATTGCCGTGCAGGGGAGTAGGCTGCACTTTTGGTATGAGCAGCACCCCAGCAATCACAATGGCAGCAGATATCCCGGCCCCACAGGCTGCTTGGTTGGGTCCTCCAGGGGTAGCAGTGGAAACAGAAGGGCAGGGAGTGCTATGCCCAGTGACCACAGGTCCCCATGGGTGTCTGGCACAGCCAGTGACTTCAAACAGAGGGTGCCGGTGACCGCATCAGCCCGGCAGGAAGGAACGTCTTGTGCAAGAGGGTCTCTTTGTTTGCCCCGGTGTGTGTGCACCTCATCTTCCCTGGCAGGCGGAACCAGCTGTTTGCTTTTGTGGAACAAAGAACAGGCCTGGTGAGATTGGGGGCTGGGAAGTGGAGGGGTGGGAGCGGTTCCTGATGGGATTCCTCTTGGCTAAATCTTGGAGGAGTGTCTGGCATGTGTCTCCCTGCTGCAGATAGGGAGCGGACCGAAGACACGTACACACATGTTTGAACTTGGAAACAGCCAAGTCAAAGCCCACAGAAAAGGGTCACGTGGGACCTGATCCCTCTTAATCTAGGCTTCTTATTCTGCCTCAAGAGGAATATTATGGAGGACAGGGGCCAGCCATAAAGTGGGATCAGAGAGAGGCTTGCAGTTTCCAGAAATGGGGCGGTTCCACTGGAGTAGGAGGGTTAGGAAGGGCGAGGCATGGGGCAGGCCCCAAGGAGTCTGCACACCACAGCTTTCATCTCTGGGCCACCGGGAGCTGGGTGTGTGCACTGTGCAGCAGAGACGGAGGCTGGCCCACGTACGCATGTGGGGGAGGGCGGCCCTCAGGCTCCCCTGATGTAATTTAGCCCTGCTGACCTATAGGGAGAGGTTCACTTCTCACTCGGGAGCACTAGGCTTTGTGCTAGAGGAGATGGTTTAACAGTCTCCTAGGGCAGAATCAAGCAGGAAGCAGCCAGCCATGGCTGGCTTCCTTGCCTTGGTGTGCACAGCCTTTCCCTTCCCTTCTCTGTGTGGCACTGAGCACTTTGCAGCTTTACCCGCTCACCCAGGTGGAGTTAAGGCTCCCGTGCCTCCCGTCCCATCGGATTTGGTTTCTGTCTGCACTACAGAATATACTGTATTGTACTTTCTTTCTCGCGTCACTTGCTCATGCCTCCGATTGATTGCTTCAGTGTGTGTGTGTGTGTGTGTGTGTGTGTGTGTGTGTATGGAATTTTGAGTATTTATTTTGGGCCAGACACTATACTAATCCTTTTGAGCAGAAGTGGACATGTGCTCCTTGCTCTCAGAAGGTGTACAGCCCACTGGGAGAGAATATACAAGGATAAAAAAAATTATATAAGTAGATGAAAATTGCAACTTTGTGACAAGTGACAAGGCTCATGGAGGGGAGGGGCCAGGATTTGACCTAGGTCAGGGACAGTTTCCTTGAGGAAGTGATGATTGGGCTGAGTAGGAGCTAATGTTTTGGGGAGGCAGAGTCATCCAGGCAGAAGTGCAAAGGCCCTGGGGTAGGAGCAAACATGGTTTAAAAAGGCCAGTGGAAGGATGGGGTGAGTGAGGAGGAATGTGAGATGTGATGGGTCTGGGAAGGTAGGTAGACCATGGAAGCCCTGTCGGCCAAGTTAAGAAGATTTGCTATTTGTTTTTGTCTTTCTCCTTAAGAGCATGGGAAAGCCATTGAAACATTTAAGCAGGGGATTCAAAATACTCTCTCCTGCCCTTATGTGTGGGGGATAGATTGGAGAGAGCAAAAGAGGGGCTGTGGGCACACCAGCCAGGAGGTTTCTGCTGTTGTTCAGGAAGGAAATGGTGACAGCCTAGACTGGCATGGTGGCAGTAGGGATGGAGAGCAGAGGATATATCAGAGACAAATTTGAGGACTCCCGAGATAAAGTTCTAAATGGCTTTTCTTATTACAGGACTTCTCAAAACCTTTAATATGTGGGCTAAATGTGGGTTATGGTTACCCAAGAAAGGACTCAGCTGTAAGAATTTCTCAGATTATATGCCCACAAAAGTTGTTTTTTTTTCCCCAAAGAATCTTCCACAGTAGTTGGATTTATAGAATACTTTGGGAGAAATGCTGTATTACATAGCTCTCTTTTGGATGGTACTTTTTGAAGAGGGCTCTACATACTCTTCAGAGACTTGTCATCTGAGACATGGAGTAGAGAGTGGGGTCTGATACAGGGTTTGAAGTCTCAGGCAAAGTCAGATTGAATTCAGGCTGAGATCTGGAGGCCAGGCTAGGAGTTTGAATTCAGTCTGTTCTATGTCAGGAGTCACGGTTGATGCTGAGTTGAGTTGTGTGGTGGTGGAAGGATCCTTTTAGCAAGCCCATCTGGAAGACATACCGTAGACGAGTGGAGTGGGGACATGAGTGTTAGAACCAGGTGTCCTAGTTTTCCAGACGCCAGGAGGTAAGAGCCTGGCCTTGGTGGGTGAGGGGAGGGATGGGGAAAGAAACCACATCTTTTAGGTTGAGAAGGAAACGGAAGGATGTGTTTCTTTGTACCCTTTCTCCTTGGTGACTGCTTGGTGGCAGGAGGCTGAAACAGAGTCTTTTCTGTGTTTTTCTGAGGCCAGATGGACACAGGACTGTCTTGGACGGCTTGGGTTCTCAGGCAGTGCTAGAGGGAAGGTGTGTGTTCACCTTGTCCTTGTCAAGAGCAGGAGAGGTACGACCAAGGTTAATAGATAATGCTGAGTCCACCAAGTTCCTGCCACGGCAAAAATTCCATTGTGTGACTTTAAACACGTCACTTAACCTCTCCAGGTCCTGGTTTGCTCATTTGGAAAATGAGTGGCTACAAGATGTCAGACCCTTTCCAAGCTGAACCTTTTAGCCATCTCAAGGAACTGAAAATTCATTTTTTTCTTTAAAAAAATTTTTTTTCTATTCCAGTATAGTTAACATACAGTGTTTTATTAGTTTCAGATATAAAATACCGTGAGTTATTCAACAGTTCCATCAAACACCCAGTGCTCATCACGACAGGTGCCCTCCTTAATCCCCACATCCCATTCTCCCCCCACACAACCCCCCCAGCCTACCTCCCCTCTGCTCCCTTCTGGTAACCATCAGTTTGTTCTCTATAGTTAAGAGTTTGGTTTTTTGGTTTGTCTCTTTTTCTTTGTTTGTTTTGTTTCTTAAATTCTACATTTGAGTGGAATCATGTGATGTTTGTCTTTCTCTGACTGACTTAGTTCACTTAGCATCATACCTGTTAAATCCATTTAAGATTCACTAATTAGGAGAATCATTTATCAGGTTAAGCGAGATGCAATGCCTCTCAGAACTTACAATTTTGTGAAAAAATTCATATTGAGAACGGGGCCTTTGTGAAAACTGTGAGGAGTATCCAGTTCACACATTCCTTTGAAATTCAGGCATTTTTCCTGAGGCAGAGTCAGTGACAAGAAGCAGGCTTGAGTCAGGACAGGTCTCTTAGTAATGTGAAGGTAAACTGTACCCTAATGAAGGAATCTGCTAATTGGGGCCTCGGTTTAGGAAATGAAGGTGTTAAAAATTTATTTTTATGCAGGGTGTTTGGGAGGATTTTCTCATGGCAACATTGTTATAAATTGGGGGTTAGGTTCTCAGGTCAGATAACAAAAGTTGATGTAGCACATGACAGCGGAGGTAGTGTACGTTAATGATAAAAAAGCAATATAAAATAAATGTGCACTGGGGCAGTGTGTGTGTTGGTGACTGCCATCAGATACAAATATACTTAGACACTGAAGAACAGAGAGAACCAATTGATTCATTGAACTTGAATTTGAGTGCAGTGTGTGCCAGGCACGGAGGTGGGCCCAGAGGGAGATGCAGTCTTAAGTCTGTTGGGCTTTCAAGTCAGGTCTCCTGGGATTATATCCTGGCTCTACTGCTTTCTAGCCTTGAAACCATGAGCAGGTTACTTGACCTCTTAGTGTCTCCATTTCCTAGCTTCTAAGTAAAGGAGTTGACAGTGTCTCGCTCAGGAGGGGAGGGGTAATGTAGGAGTTGAGTGAGATGCCCTTGGAATGGCCCAGTGCCAGCAGAGAGCGAGTGCTCAGTACATGCTGTTGTGCCTGTCTGGCCTGGGACCTTGTCCTGTGGGATGCCACCAGCAGCTCACTTGGGGCCACTGGGGAATTGGGCCTCTGGTCCAGTTCCTCAGGCCTAGCCGTGGAATGGGATGGGGTAGAGGGTGTTGGCCATAAAAAGAGAGAAATAGGGAAGGGAAAGGAGGCTAAGGGAAAAAGAGTCCTTTTTCCCTTCAGAAAACTTACAAGCAAAGAGAACAGTGTTGGGGTGACAGGGTGAGCTCTGGGGCTGTCTGAGAAATACTGGGGAGCCAGAGGGGTGGTGGAGATGCCCTGGTGGGGTGGGGAAGTGGAAAGGGACTAGGAACCAAAGAAGGGATGGGAGCAGGAGTGGAGCTCCTGCGGGGATATCCCGACTGTCACCGTGGGTCCTAGCAGTGTTGCTCACAGGGGTTCCAGGGTGGGGTCTCATGGGTGTCTGTAGGTTTCCAGGTGGTGGAAGCTTTCTCTGGCTTGTGGGCTTGAGTAAGCACCCATTTCCTCTTTGGCCTCTGTGCAGACCTGTATCTGGGAGGGATCCGGCTGTTTTATTTCCTGTAAGGCTTTGTCTCCAGAGCCTGGGGTAGATGGTAATCAGGGGGACAGCAGGCCAGACTCTTCAGGGAGCATTGTTTTGGTTTGGGGACGCACACTTGAAAGAGTACTTGATACCATGCCCCAGTGGGTGAGGACGGATCTTTGAAAGTTTAGCCTGAAGAAGAAAGGACAGGAGAGAGTGGTGTGAGGGAGGTATGGGGCCTCACATGTTGGAACCACTGTCATCATGAGGAAGGACTGTATCATTCTTGGTTGGTTCCAGTGACGTGTAGGAACGTAGATATCATTAGCTCAGCATGAAGATGTTTCCATGGCTGAGAGCTGTCAGAAAACGGAAGGGCCTGATTTGAGAGGCAGTGTGTTTCCAGCCCCTGGAAGCTGAGACTGATGGCTGCTTATCTGCTAGAGACATGGCGGGGGTGGACAGAGATGGGGGGTATTGGAAATTCAGATAGGGCTTTGAACCAGAGAAATTGGGTGTCTCAAATAGTGCTGACATTGTACCACTTTATGAGTCAGATATGAATGAATGAATAATATCCAGGTCTGTTTTAACTTATCTGGAGAAATGGAAACTTTGGTGGGCCAGAGAGAGGAAATAAACTTTATCTGCCCTGCAGGCGCCATGTTCTTAATCACAGAGACAGACGCGGTCTTGGAGGCCATGAGACCGTCGTGCTCACAACCCTCTCTTCAGGCTGTGATTACTTATATTTCATTTTGTTTAAAAGATTTTATTTATTTATTTGAGAGAGAGGAGGGAGCACAAGCAGGGAGAGAGAGAGAGAGGGAGAAGCAGGCTTCCTGCTGAGCAGGGAGTCTGATGCGGGGCTCGATCCCAGGACCCTGGCATGACCTGAGCCGAAGTCAGAGGCTTAACCCACTGAGCCACCCAGCCGTCCCATGATTACTTATATTTTAATTGTGAACATGTTTAATGCATTTGTGGCACTTTAAACTCTTTAAGAATGGCACCGTGCCCCCTACGTACAACTCGTGTAATTATCCAGTGTAGTTCATCAGTGTGGGTGCTTAAATCCGTAATTGGATTGTCTTGCCCTGGACATTTGATGGCTGTGGAAAGGAGGCTCAGGGAGCTTGTGACTTGCCTCAGGTTGAACAGCAGGCAAGGGGCTGCCCTGGGACCAGGCTGCCGGCTCTGTCCTGCCTCCAGCATTCCTTCCATGTAGGCCACTCTCCGAGCCTTGTGAGCATTTGGGATGTGTCAGGACCCACGATAGCATTTCATTGAGTCACTGTCCACGGACACTCCCTCAGGACCCTCCGAGTGTTTGGCCGGGGCTCTGGTGGCAAACGGCAGATTGTCCTGTGTGGCCAGCTGTCCTAAGAGCCTTGCTCGAGCGCTGTGTCGATGTTCGGGCTGGGAGGGCCCGCCAGGCTCCCTCTCTGAATTTTCAGTGGGAGTCCCGGGGAGGGACCTCCCCTGACCAGGGCCCAGATTTTTGTGGATAATGTTCAAGGTGGCTTCTCAAATTCATGGGTCACCTGGGCTGGTGGGGGGAACTTCAGGGGGCAGTTCAGTAGGTCCCCAAGTTCAGAGTCCCTAACAGAAGCAGTGCTTGTGCTCTGGTAAATGGCAACCAGTGGGTTGGCTGGGGCTGGGGGATGAGGCCAGTGCCCAGAGAGCAACTGGGAGTCCAGGGCACAAGGCCCGTCAAGGACTGGGCCCTCCAGGCACCGGGGGTCACAGCCTGCCTGGCCCTCAGTGCACTAGGGCTCCCTCGGGACAGGCTGGAGGAAGGTGGGGTAGTCTCACTTTCTCAGCAGCTGCCCCTAGACCCACTCACATGGAGCCCTTGCGGCCACCCTGAGAGCGGGCACGGCACTAGTCGCCCATTTTGCAGAGCAGGAAGCAGAGGCTCCTGGTGCACAGCTGGTAAGTGGTCAGAGCAGGGCGAAGACAATGGTGTGTGGGTTACTACGTTCTCTGCTGTTTCTTTAGTGCATACTGCATGGCTGGTCACGTGCTGTGTTCTTCACATTCGTGACCTTTCATCCCCACCATGACCTCGGGTGCCAGGTAATAGAATTGCCATGTCAAAGTTGAAAACACTGCAGATCAGTTCAGGGCCAATGGACTGGCTCAGAGTCCTGTGGCCAGTGGGTGGCAGGGTCAAGATTTGAACCCATGTCTGCCTGACTCCAGAACCCCGTGCTCTCTCCTTGTGACAGCCCCACAGGCTCTTTGGGATGAAGCTTGTGCTAGACTCAGAGTTTTCTTCTCTGGGGACTGGAGACTGGCAGGCTGAACCTGTATGTAGTAGGGCTTTCCCTGATGTGATCGGCTGAGTTAGGTTGCAATAACCACATCTCAGGGGCTTAACGAAGAAAAGTCTATCTCTTGCTCATGTTACATTCCTCCTGGGGGTCATGGCAGGATGTGGGTAGAGGTTGGCTCATCAGAGTTATTGGGGGACCCTGGCCCGTGATTGCTGCAGCAGTGGGAAGGACATTTGTGAATCAGGAAGTGGCTCTTAGAGCTGGGACCTGGCCAGCTCTTCTGACAGGAAAGGTGACATTTTGTTCTTTCTTTAGTCTGGGACCGAGTGAGAGTCGTGCCAGCAGCCAAGGCTCAGAGACAGTTGGTCCAAGGGGAAGGAAGCCAGAAACTCACCACGCCTCCTTCAAGCCTCTGTTGTGAAGGAAATCTGCGATTTCTGTTCTATAACTTCTGGGTGGTACATACTCTTTCCTGGACACTGCTGTTTATACAGTGACTGGTGTTTGGACACTTGGCACCATTATTTTTCATTTTCCCTGATCCGGGCAGTGAATGGAACTGTAACACCACCCCTGCTTGTAAGAAAACCAAACCGTGATTCAGAGAAGTTGTTATTGGCGCCAAAACTCCCAAGCGGGCTGGTGACCCTAGCACCTGGATTAGGACATCCCTCTTTGGCTGTGCTCCCTCTCTGCTTGTCAGAGCTGGCTGCAGACCCCCGGCAGGCGGGCCAGCAGAGAGGGGCCCAGGGATCCTGCGTAGGCTTGATAGGAGCTCAGTCTGCTCACCCCTGTTCCAGGAAACAGGCAACATCTTTGAAGGAGGAAATAAATAAAGGTCATCCTTGTCGTATGTCTTAATCCTGGCTATTGTGGGAACCAGGCTCAAAGCTTGGGGAGAGTTTTGGTCCAGCCAGTTGCTTTTCTTTGTCCTGTCCCTGTTGGCTTTAGCCCTACAGCCACAGAAATGGGCGACAAAGGGAGAAGAGGACAATTTTCTGCATGGAAATTTGGTCTAGCTTGGGGGCTAGAAGAGGCACATATGGGAATGGTCATCTGATTGAGAGTTCTTGGTCTAAGAATTTTTATTTAAAATTTTTAAATGGAGTGATTTCTACAATTTCAGGTTAATCCTTTCCGTATGTGTAGAAATACAGTAGCAGCAAAATGGAAAAGTTGAAGGCTCAGCTTTCATAGTAACTAGATTTCTGGGAAGGGAACAGTATAGAACTGTGAATGCAATTAGGACCTACTGGCTTCTAGATTGAGCCTTTGGTTAATCTCGGAGGGGTCGCCATAACTCTGCCTTGGCAATGCTCTGGAGAACCTGCTTGTTTATCTTCTCTCTTTAAAAATCCTGTTCAACCTGTTGGGCATGTGTGTGTTGACAGCGAGCTGATTTTAACCATTTGGAAAGCTGTCTGGCCTGTCAGTGACAAAATAACTGGGTGCTTTTATCCTGCCCCTACCCTCCCCCCAATATTTTCCCGGTGACACAGAACTCTAGGTGGATGGCACTGGGTGGGGGCAGTCCTGTCGGCCAGCTAGCAGCTCCCCGCAGGGACAGCCACACGGCGGGAGGATGTTGGGTTCCATAAACAAGAACTGCTACATGCTGGTTCCGGGATCAGCTTAGACAGCGGCCCTCAGGGTGAGGGAAGTGGCATCTTATAAATATGACGTGAGGCTCCTTTTATACCCTGAAAACTGAGAGGACCCAGGGACGCTGGGGAAAATTTTGTAAGAACTTTCTAAGGAGTGGTATAAAACAAGAATAAAGGCAAAAGCATAATTAAAAGCTATAGCCTGGGGCACCTGGGTGGCTCAGTGGGTTAAGCAGTTGCCTTCTGCTCACGTCATGATCCCAGAGTCCTGGGATCAAGTCCCGCATGGGGCTCTCTGCTCAGCAGGGAGTCAGCTTCTCCTTCTGCCCCTCCCCGCTACCTGTGCATTCACGCCCCCCCCCACCATCTTTTTTTTTTTTAAAGATTTTTTATTTATTTATTTGACAGAGAGAGATCACAAGTAGGCAGAGAGGCAGGCAGAGAGAGAGGAAGGGAAGCAGGCTTCCTGCTGAGCAGCGAGCCCGATGCGGGACTCGATCCCAGGACTCTGGGATCATGACCTGAGCTGAAGGCAGCGGGTTAACCCACTGAGCCACCCAGACGCCCATCAAATAAATAAATAAAATCTTACAAAAATTAAAAAAAAAAAAACCACAAAAAAACAAAAGTTTATAACCTAAGGCTCATTTAGAGAAGCCCTTGAAACTCTTTGCATGATATAATTGCATATTCCTTTCTCTTCCCACTGGCTTTAAATCAGGGTAGGTGTGTGGACATTGCCAAACCCCCCAGTTGCCAGGTATCGATCTTTTCCTTTCTCTGGCTGAATGAAGCTGCTGCTCTACTTGGAAGAACCTAGAAGCAGGTAGCAGAGATCAGAGACAGGGATTTGAAGCTGGATATAACTCCTGGTTGTGTGACTTTGGGTTACCTGAACTTACTGTTATTATTTTTTTTAATTTTATTTATTTGTCAGAGAGAGAGCAAGAGAACGAGCAAGCACAAGCAGGGGGAGCAGTAGGGAGAGGGAGAAGCGGGGAGGAAGCTCATCAGGGAGCCTGATGCGGGGCTCGATCCCAGGACTCTGGGATCATGATCATGACCTGAGCCAAAGGCAGATGCTTAACCGACAGAACCACCCAGGCTTCCCTTGGCTACCTGAACTTAATGTGCAGCTGTCATCGATCGAATTCTTACCGTGTGCCCAGGGCATTGCTCTGTGCTTGGAGCAATGCCCCCTTCGTGATTAGAACAACAGGAAAACCAAGCTTAGAGAGGAGCAAGAGGGGCTGGGTCAGGTCAGCTAATGCCAAGGCCAGAATTCTTTTTCTTTTGTTTTATTAACATATCACTTACCTAGCGTAAAATTCAGCATTTTCACTCTTTTAGAACGTACAGTCCATGACGTTTATGTATTCACAAGGTTGGACACCCATAGCTACTGTCCATCACCCCCAGGTGAAGCAGGCCCCTTACATCATCTGAATCCCCCCTTCCCCAGTCCCTTGGCAATCACCAGACTACTCTCTTTCTCTGTGGATTTGCCCGTTTTGGACCTTTCCTCTCTGTGCAATCATACTGTATGTCAAAGCCTAAACTGGTGAGCATGTAGCTTTTTGGGAAAAGCACTTTACCTATCTGTGGGCAGAGTATTTTTATCAGAGGTGTTTTTCTCCCCATCTCAGGTATCTCTCTAGGCTTGTTGCGTGGCTTAAATGAGAACCTACGTCAAATGCAATCTGTGAACAAATGTGAGGTATTTTATTAGTGTAACTTCTGTCTGGGACCTGTGTCTGCACGACAGGCCACGTCTGAGAGCAAATCTTGCAGGTTTCTTAACTATTTAAAGGGAATTATATTGACTTACTTCACAAGGATATTGTGAAGAAAACCAGGGATATTTTTAACCTCTGTAATCACACAGTTACGTAGAGAAAATTGGGTAATTGACTGTTGAAAAGGGAGTATCTCTGAGGTGGTTTAGTAAGCAAGAAAACTAGCACCAGGGCAGTGAGAAAAACCGGATGTAAACGGTATCTTCTTTAAATATAATACATTTAAACTCGGTGAGTCAAGGCAATGAAGTGACGCTTTGTTCCACTCGGTGGCCAGAAGTTGCCCGCCTTTGGATAAGGGTCCTCACTTCCAGAAGCCAAGGTACAGACACCAGTAAAAAGGATCTGAGATTAGCTGACAACATTTGCAAAAATGAAATTGAAGCATGATGTTAAATGAGTAAAGCCTCTGGAATTCTTTAATTCCACGATTGTCTGATGATTGCCCCAGTTTCTTCAAGTTCATTCTAGAATCCCAGACTGTGAGAGCCGGCGGGACACTGGAATGAGCCCAGTCATGAACGGGGGAGCCAACTGCAGGCTAATGAAGTTAAAGGACTGGCCTGAGGGCCTCACACAGCGAACTGTTAGCCGAGTCTGGTCCAGAATCCACATCTTCTAACCACTGTGCCTGCTGTTGGAATCAACTCTTCCTTGAAGATATTTGGGGTTTGGGTAATGAGCACCCTCTACTTTTTCACTGTTCCCTTTGCCACATCGATTCCTGTGTTACTCGTGTGCTGTTCCCTTGCCAAAACACAAACAAACCTCTCACGGCGGAATCCAACTGTATAACCGATTCCGTTCTGAGCAGCAGATACGTGGGGAAGGAATGCCGTTGGCATTTGGGAAATGTAGTGAGAGAATTTTCTCAAGTTCTGATGTAGAGCAGGGGTTTAAGAGATGGTGTTTTTCAGTGGCTCAACCCCACTCTGCCCAAAAATTGGTAAGTAGGCAGTCAGCAAGGAAGAAGGGAAACCCCATCACTTTCCGTGAGTGCAGGGATGTTCGCTTTTTCAAGCTTCCCTACCTCTTATCTTGTTTTAATTTTCTGACCTATTCAGAGCTAATGTTACTTGTTACACTTCTTTAATAGTGTGAGCTGAGCTCAGAGGGGTCAAAGGTTTGCATAAGTCCCAATGTGGGCTGGCTGCAAAGCCTGCGGTCACGTCCAAGTCACCTGATGGCTCACACCGGGCCCTGGAGTCAGAGCAGGAAGCACAGAGAGCTTGAATAGCTGAGGCCTACGCTGTGGGTCTCCACAGGAATGCCCCAAGGTCACAACAGCCTCTCCTCTGTCTTAACCTCACCACTCAGAGTGAGATCTTTGGCATTCACTGGAGGTTTGTTAGAAATGCAGGATCCGGGATACCTGGGTGGCTCAGTGGGTTTAAGCCTCTGTCTTCGGCTCAGGTCATGATCTCAGGGTCCTGGACTCTCTGCTCAGCGGGGAGCCTGCTTCCCCCCCCCACCCCCCCACCCCCGCTCTGCCTGCCTTTCTGCCTACTATGATCTCTGTCAAATGAATAAATAAAATCTTAAAAAAAAAAAAAAAAAGAAAGAAAGAAAAGAAATGCAGAATCCTAGGCTTCCCGAGTCAGGGTGAGCTTTTCTCGGAACCCGCAGGTGAGTCCGAGGCTCAAGCAAGTGTGAAAAGTCCTGGCTTGGAGGCTTTACGTCATGGAAATTCATGGACAACAAGGGAAAGAGATGAAATGAGAGGCTAATGACTACAATGTATGCTGCTTAGCGTTGCTCCTGTGAGGGGGATGCTGAGGATGCCACACAGGGGACCCGGTTCTCCTACATTCCAAGTGAGAAAGGGACTCGCTGTTTGGGCCCCAGGTGCTCCCTGGGGAGGTGAAAGTGGACGTCCACAGCTGTGATGGTGAGAAGGCAGGAACCTCCAGCAGATGTCCTGACCCAGGGGCCACTCTGGGTCGCCGTCGGCTGAGATCCCACAGCCTCAAAACACGGGAGTGTGGGGGCGGCCAATGACGTGGAACAGACAGACCAGCGTTCCATTGCCTGGACTCCCGGCCTCCACGCCTCAGGGGTTTTTCACTCGTTCAGCAAAACAGGGAGACAGAAAAGGGACAAAAGCTTGCTGTGCCAGAGGCCTTGTTAATTAGTAAAGCCCGCTATGACCACGTGTTAGGTCTGCTCTCTCCAAGCCAGGAGCGAACCCGTCCGCACGGTGTCTGTGCTCCTGCAAGGGAAGTGCATCAGCGCCTTTGGACCAGAACAAACACGCAGGCGTGGCTTTTTCTGCCTCTGTTTGGGAATTTTGTGCTCGTCATGGATAAAAGTTTCCTGTGGCTCCAGAGGACATGTGAGCATTTCTAAATGTGGGCTTTAACTCATGGAAATGGGCCAGTTTATAAGCGAGTCATTTGCAGTGAATGGTGGTACCTGGCAAAGACTGGGATTTTTTTTTTTTTTTTTTTTTTTTTGGTGATACAGTTGTATATCCTCTCCTCCCCTTTTAAATAGTAATTGGAGCATATGTTTAAAAGTCAACTATTTGGAAAGTAGTGGAAATTCAGCACACTGAAACATGCTGTTTGTCTATTTTGGAAAAATTTCCGTCGTTGCCATTAGTTTAGCAGATCATCCTCAACTGGAAATGAGGCTAAATTTTTAATGAATTAGCCAACCAAGAAACCTGATTTGCCCTTGGAATGAGAGAAGGGCCCAGTGCAGTTGTCCTGGAAAGACCACTAGAAGATCTCAGGTCTCTCTTCGGGGAAATATAGGCTTATGACATGTAGCTGCCCAAAACGTGCAGGTTGTCGTCGGAAGCCAAGTTTGAGGATTTAGAACCACAGTAAGCGAACTGTGCCAAGTCCTGCCCTTTGGGGAACATGCGTAGGTTTCGTTGGCTTGGTAATCCTGTCAATGGCGAGGACTCCTGCCTCAAAGGTGACTGACTGACAACAGTGTACCAGGCAGGTAACCTCATCCACTTTTGTCAAGTGAGGGAAGTAAGGCTCTGTGAGGCCAAAAGATGCTTTGCAGCGAAATGGGTACAGCCTGGGTTTGCATCTGCTCTGGCCGACTGACCAGAGAGCCCTCTGCTCCTTCCTGAGAACTCCTTTCTTGAGATGGTTTACGTCTGCTTTCGGTGGGTTGAGACAGGCATATGTGGATGGGCTCGCTGAGGAGGAGAGGGCTCAGCACAGCTGCAGGAGAGACGTGGTCCCTCTTCCAGAGCACCACGGGCACTGGATCTTAATATAAAAAGAGACATGGAATAGAATGAAACACACCATGGTATTGGATGCAAAAATGTATATATGCAGTTTTGTTGGAAAAACCCAAACGTTGAAAGGCAGTTCTCTGCAGCCCCTTAGATGTCTCTCATCAGCCCACATGGGATGTCTCTCCCTTCGGGTTGCTGGGTGGGAATTTTGGAGATGTGCTCACGTAAGCGCAAGTCCTGGGCCGTCTGGGCCTTTTCCACTCTCCCAGCTATATGTGGTGAAAAGGAATTTCTGAGCTATGTAAACCCGTGTGGGAGACCTCATTGGCTCTCCGCTGTTTGTACAGCTGCTCCCAGGGCTTCGGCTCCGCTCTCTCTCAGGGCCCAGAAGTATCTGCGAATGTGTTGGGGAAGGGTTCCTCACGGCTGGAGGAGGCGAAAACTGGGCTAGGGAGGTGGTTGCCCTCCCAAGTGCCTGTGGGCATGGATAGTCTCTTCCAAGAAAATGAGTATTTATTTTTTAAAAATGTAATATCTCTTGAAGTTCCATTGTTCAAGAGTTGCAAGAAAGTTTACAATGGATTATATCCCTGTCCTCCTTTCTATAACACTGCTTCCCTTTCTTGCGGCCAGCCCGTGCTACCCATTTCTCGGGTAGCTAGGGGATGACCTATTTATCTCCCATTGCCTTCCTTTTATGTAAACCTCCCTTTGGTGTACCGTTCTGTCCCTTGTGTTTTCTTCACTTCCTCGTTCCTTTATTTTTCTCGGCTGCACAGCTTATCATTGAACTGATGTAACTTGTTTAACAAATGCCCCATCAGTTGGATTTAGTTCAGCTCAATCCTTGGCTATTATAATGCCAGAGTTAATCATCTTGTTTCTATGGCACTTTGCACACATGTAGGATGAGTACGAGAAGAGAAGGTGTGGAGTCACAGGCAATATACATTGTAATTTTGATTAATACTACTACATTGCCCCCCAGGACCTTATACCAGTTTCCAGCCCCCATCCCTCACCCCCAGCTGTGGCACGAGGAGAACCTCTGACTTCACACCACCCACCGCCTTCTGACCTTGGCCGCCTGAAAGGTGAAGAGATGATCTCAGTGCCATTTTAAGGGATGGCCCAGTCTTGACAAACAACAGAACATAGCACATCTGCTACTTTTGCCCTTGTGGTGATGACCACAAGGTGCTTCCAACCTTTTGGAGTGGCAGAGGAATTTGAGTTGGGGTTTTTTTGTTTTTTGTTTTCATGATTTTATTTCTCAGAGGGAGAAAGAGAGAGAAAGCATAAGCAGGTGGAAGTGGCAGGCAGAGGGAGAGGGAGAAGCAGATTCCCTACTGAGCAAAGAGCCTGATGCAGGACTTGATCCCAGGACCCTAGATCATGACCTGAGCCAAAGGCAGATGCTTAACCCACTGAGCCACCCAGGTGTCCCTTAGAGTTGGGTTTTGCTCACACTTTGTGACTGCTTGCTGGAATGAATAGTAGTTAAAATTTTGATGGACATTGGGGAGGGTATGTGCTATGGTGAGTGCTGTGAAGTGTGTAAGCCTGATGATTCACAGACCCGTACCCCTGGGTTTAATAATACATTAGATGTTAATTTTTAAAAAAGCAGATATTACGCTGGTAATGTGATAACGGCTAAATGAATCTTTAGAGATGGTGAGCTCCTTAGTTTACTGATGCTGTAACAGCCACTATAGTCTTGTTGCAGACAGATAGGACTTCCGATCAAAGGCTCATAGGAACTTGAGCGAGGTCAGCAGTACTATCTCTGGTGACCTCATCCTGAGTCGATCCTTACCGGCTCTGGGCCCCCGTAGAGCTCTGCTGCCCTTCACCCCATTCCTGAGACACAGAAGTAAGCATTTGGAAAAGCTGATGCCTAGGCCAAGGCTCAAGAGTTGGAAGGGGGGCTTTTGGAGGTCCTCGAGACCAGTTTTGTTTCCTCTGCTGGGAAGTCATGGAGGACTTGCCTTGAACAAAGGGATATCATGGGGATCAGGTATGGTTGCCAGAAAAGGAAGTTGGGCCTATGGACTTGATATTAAATAGAGGCCTGGGTGTATATGGGGCGTGGGACACAGGGATGGGGAGGGGTTCTAGAAAAGTATGCTAACAGAGGTTTAAGGTAAATTTATTTGTAAACATAATGTGGTCTGCCCCTCTAGGAAGAGGCAGAGGAAAACATACCGTCACTTGACAGTGCGTGCAAACAGGACTCAGCCTCTCCGTCCACGCAGAACCCCTGGAGGCACACCCAGCCTGTGTTACTGAAGGCTGACCCTGGAGCAGAGCCCCGCTGCCCCACTCGGCCATTCCATTGCCTGGCCGATCCTCCTGGCCTGAACTCCCTCAGGCCTCAGGAGGGGCGTCCAACACTTGAGATCGGAGAGTATACCAAGTCCTAGACATCACACACAGCATCAGGGGGCCCGTTCAGGTCACACCAGATGCCGTTTTTAGAGATTTCTGGTTGAACAAGAGAGCAGTGACCACATGCGTGTGCTCATACACAGGCTGGAATGTGCAGCCTGCTCTTCCTCTCCCTGGTGCCTCGGGACCTCAGACCACCAAGGTCGGCACCTCGCCTCTCCCCTTTCTCCTGACTCTGTAGCCCGGGTTCCTTTGTCTTCCACTGGCTGTGTTGAGACATACTTCTTATGACATATAAGTCACCTGTTTCAAGTATGTCCCTAGAGTTGCGTTGCCATCACCATTGTCAATTTTTTTGCTTTTAGATTTTATTCATTTATTTGAGAGAGAGAGAGAGAGAACATGAGAGGGGAGAAGGTCAGAGGGAGAAGCAGACTCCCCATGGAGCTGCGAGCCCGATACAGGACTCTATCCCAGGACCCTGGGATCATGACCCAAGCCAAAGGCAGACGCTTAACCAACTGAGCCACATGGGCGCCCCAAGCATAACGTTTCCAAGATTCATCCATGTTGTAGCGTGGGTCAGTACCTCATCCGTTACGTGGATATACCGCATTTTGTTTGCCCTTTTGTCCCTCGCTGGATCCTTGGGTTGTTTCCACTATTTGGCTGTCAGGCATAATGCTGCTGTGATGTTTTGTGCAAGCTTTTGTGTGGCCCCATGTTTTCATTTCCCTTAGGTATACACTGAGAGTGGAACTGCTGGGTCATGTAGCTGTGTTTAACTTTGTGAGGAACTGCCAAACTGTTTCGCAAAGTGGCGGCGCCGTTTCACATTCGCACCAGCAATGTGTAAGGTTCCGAGTTCTCCTCAACCCTTGTTGTTATCTTCCTGATTGGGTGCGAAGTGGCACTTCGTTATGGTTTTGATTTGCATTTCCTGATGACTGATGACGTTGAGCATCTTTTTATGTGCTTGTAGGACTTCTGTAGCTCTTCTTTGGAAAGGGGCCGACTCACGTCCTTCCGCCCCCACCCTTTTTTTTAAAGAGAGGGACTGCGCATGCGCATAGGGCAGGGGAGGAGCAGAGGGGACAGAGAGAGAGAGACTCTTAAACAGGCTCCATGCCCAGCACAGAGCCTGACACAGGGCTTAATTTCATGACCTGAATCAAAACCAAGAGTCTGACACTTAACTGACTGAGCCTCCCAGGTGCCCCTCTTTGCCCATTTTTTAATTGGGTTCTCTTTTTATTATTGAAGAATTTTTAAAATATATTCTAGATATGGGCCCTTTATCAGATATAGGGTTTATAACTGCTTTCTCTCATTCTGTGGGTTGTCTTTTCACTTTTTGATGGTCTCACTGGTAGCCCAAAAGTGCTTAACTTTCCTGACATCCAGTTTACCTCTTTTCGTTGTTTCTGCTTGTGCTTTTGGGACGGCATCTAAGACTTTGCCTAACCCAGGGTCACACATATTTACCCCTATATTTTCTTTTAAGGATTTTATAGTTTTAAATCTTACATGTAGGTCTGTGATCCATTTTGAGTTAGTTTTTGTGTATGGTGTAAGGAAAGGGGGTCGATTTCATCTTTTTGCCTGTGAATATCCAGCTGTCCCATCCTTTGCTGAAGACTCTTCTTTGCCCATGGAATTTTCTTGGCGCCCTTGTTGAAAATCAATTGACTATAAATGTTGGATTTGCTTGGGGGCTCTCAGTTCTGTCCCATTGAATTGTAGGTTTATTCTCACACCAGTGCCTTGCTGTCTTATAACTCTAGCTTTGTAGTCTCATGTTTTAATGGGAAAGTTAGGGCAGGAATGGGCAATCTAGACTTTTCTTTTTCCTTCCTGGTCTGACCAGTTATCGGATTCTTTGGATCCTTCCTCAGGCTTTCAACCACACTTTATTTCTTCTTGTTCGTCTTGCTGGTTTCAGTAGAAAAGGACACCCTAGTGGTCCCGAGAAGCCCTAGGGGTCAGGCACTTGAGTTTTCTCCTTCGGGACACCAGCTGTGTTCTGACCCAGTGGCTTGACTCTGATGGGTGTTCCCAGATGTATAGAATTAAACATTTGCGTTCGAAAAGATGCTCTGTTTTCTGAAATTCTCTAACTGGTGAAGTTCGGGATAATACAGCTTATTGTACTGTCAAGAGATTTAAAGATCTTTCTGGAAGGCTATGCAAGCAAACAAGCAGTTCCCGCAGATAGCTCTCCCCGGGGGCATGACATAACTTTCGAAGCCAACGCTTGCCCTCACTGGGCCTTCCCTTCCTTGTAGGCATCTGCACAGCTGTTCCATGAGGATCCGATTTGCTGACGTTGGCCTCTTTAGAGTAGTGGAGAAATGGGAGGCAAGAGATCTTCTGGGAGAAGTGGAATTCTGGAGAAGGCCATTTATCACTTCACATTACTAAGCCTAAAACAAAAACAAAAACAAAAACAAAGCCCACGCAACATTGGGAATTAGCAGTAACCACATTGTAATTGTCGCCATGCCTTTCTGTTAGGAATTTTGGGCAGCCCAGAGCTCATATTCAGAAGATGGCACCCAGAGCTTGCACGAGGAACTCTATCATAATTCAAGTGAATTTTAATTTCTGTTTTGTATTGGACCTTAAAAAACTGTAAACAGAAACCGTCCTTCATCCAGAACTTCTGCCAAGGGGCCCCGCACGTGGTGAGGGGTCAGGGATGTGGACTCGGCAGAAGGCAGTGCTCCCAAAAACAGGTTCTGAGTTGGTCTGCCCAGGTGCACTTCCTCCTAAGTGACCTTGGGCGAGTTCCTCATCTACCCAAGTCTCCGTTTCTTTGTCTCTAAAATGGTGATAGTACCCGCCGCCTAGAGTTCCTTAAAAGCTTGAAATCCCACGTCAAAGACTTAATGCAGGCAAGGGGTGATGACAGTTTTCTGTACAGAGCTAGGGAGTGAATATTTGAGGCTTTGCAGCACCAGGGGCCTTCCCTTGCCGGCGTCGGGCTCTCCCCGCTCCGCGGCTATAGCATGGAAGCTGCCACAGACGGCATGCTCACCAGCATACATGGCGATGCTCCAGGAACACGTTATTTTTAATAACAGGTGATGTGCAGGACTTGGCCTCCAGGCTCTAGCCTGTCAATCCCTGGCTGCGCATGGGGCCTGGCTCATCTCAGGTTTTTAATAAACGCCAGCCGTGCTCGCAGCCGGGGACAGCCCCTTGACGGCGGTTCCCACGTGTCCCCGATCCGTGTCTTTAACAGAACGTCGAGGTCCTGGCCAGTCGGAGCAGCGCGTCGGAGCAGAGCCAGCTCGGGGCTGAAATGCATGTGAAGGCTCTGCAGGAGGAGAATGAGAAGCTGCGGGGAAGCATCGAGGAGCTGGAGCAGCGCGTCGCCCGCCTGCGCGAGCAGATCGCCGACATGAAGGGCGATGAGGCCAGAGCAAAGGAAATACTCAAGAAGTGCGAGGTAAGGCTCGCCGGGCCCCCCACCCAGGTCTGGCCGCCGCAGATCCTTCCTTTTTCCTTTTTCTGTGGATTTGGAAACGCAAGGGGATTTACTATCACGATTTAGTAGGAAAGGTGGAAGCAATGGTGACCACATCGTCTCGGCAACCCATTTCTGCTGTTCCTCTGTGATGGCATAAATGGGAGATGAGCTTGTCGATGAGGTGGGAACGGGGCCGATGAGGTCAGAGTGGGGAACACCAGTGTCCCCACTCACCCAGACGTCAGACACCCTCCACTTTTTGACACTGGGTCGAGGCCATCCTAACACCACCATCAGACCCATTGTCACACATGATAATTTTTTCTTCTTTAACACATAGTTGGCGGATTTTGAAGCCGCACCAGTTTGCACCAATTACTTAGTTTGCCAGGTCTCTCGAAGTGGGAGGCTGTTAGCAAGAGACCCTTGCACAGGGGGCAGTGAGAGCTCGCACCGGCAGTCCAAGAGGGGACAACAGCTGTGTATGGGGAGATGTGTTCTAACAGGGCTTCCCAAAATGGTCCTTCATCAGAATCACCTGGAAGCCTTTTCCAGAACTGTGTGTGCCCACGTCTATTCCATACCTGCTCTTTCCGAAGCTCCGAACGTGAGGCTGGATATGTATTTTCAGTCACGCCAATGATTCACACGTTCACCTCTGGCGGAATAGGGAGCTGCAGTTGGGCCCACACATCTGAGAGCATACCTGTCGTGTGCCACCTCGGGCCAGCTGCTGGCTGTGTCCTTGGATGTCTCCCACATTCCTTTCATGCCCCCGAGCCCGCTCTCTAGGTAGGCACAACATGCATCCGTGTGCACTCTGACCCCGTGTGTCATTGTAGAGCGAAAGCCGGCAATTAGAGGAGGCCCTTGTGCAGGCAAGAAAGGAAGAAAGAGAAGCCGTATCAGCCAGAAGGACCCTGGAGAGCGAGCTTGAAGACGTGCAGGTAAACAGAGCTGTTGTTGTCCCAGCTTATTCCTCAGGAAAGACGCCGGAGAAGCAGCATGGGACAGACATGGATAGATCGCCATGGGTCCTCTCCTTGCAGGAAGTGTCCTGTAGTAAGAACCACACGGGGATTCAGACCCTCCGTCTAGAGCTGTGGTCCTTAACCGGGGGACATCTGGCAGTGTCTGGTGACATTTTCGCTTGTCACAGCCAGGGACACGCTCCTGGCTTCTAGTGGGCAGGGCTGGGCTGCTGCTGAAGGTGTTACAAAGACCAGGACGGCCCCCGCAGCCGTGATTATCTGGCCCCAAAGGGCAGAGGTGCCGAGGTGGAGAAATCCTGGTGTAGACATTAAAGAGCTTGACAGCTTTCCAGAGATAAAATATGAATTGTGTGAGAAGGCTGGCAGGCTCGGTCCCCGAGGCAGTGTGGAGTCAGCTCTCTGGGAGAAGCCAATTTCCTTTCTCCTCTGGGCAAGCATACTCCACACAGTGCGGCCCTTCAGAACAGCTATTAAAAGCAGGAGGAAGGCGGGGTTTTTTTTTTTTTTTTTTTGAAACTAGATAGCTATCTGTATTCGTAATCAGTAGATTCTTAGAAAATTAGCTTTTCCCATTTGAAGTTTACCAAGATTGTAGGAAGTACATTCCAAAAAAAAAAAAGTCTGCACTGAAGTTCTAAAATGAGTTTGCACAGCGACCTCAGTGGGATGCTGGTATGTCCTTCCTCCTACCCTCTCTGGCTTTTAAAGAACCAGCACCAAGCACTCCTCAGGCCGCTTCTGAGGAGGCCAAAGCCATTGATTCTGTGCTGTTGTCAAAGACGAGATTGTTAACATTTTCCGTTGGGACCATTGGATGGGGAAGGGGCATATGAAAAAGATTAGGGGCTGACAAAGTGGTCAGGGTTCAGATTTGAAAATCTGCCTAATGCCTGATTGCAGCTCAGACGCAGTCCCAGCTTCCGTTTGACCAAGCCTCTCATTCCTGTGAGCCCGTGGGCACACCTGCCACTCGGATTGTTAACAGGGACTAACAGGAGCCTTCCTCAGTCATACAGTAAAAGGCTCTGTGTCTTGACAGACGGTGGTCTTCAAGCTCAAGGGTACGACTCACTCTACCTCACTATAAATAACCCGTGTTTTGTGTTCTCCGGACTGATCGATTTCCCCCCTGTTTTTGTCCCAGTATTTTGGTTAGTGGGCTTATATCGCTGGTCTTGGAAATAGAGCCACTGTAGCAACAGCGTTTCACTCCTGACTCCCAGCTGCACGATGGGGAGTATGTTTCTTTTTGTGTGAGTTTGGAACACGTTTTCTCAGCAGTGGTGTATTGGAATACATTTCTGGGGGGACTGAGGAAGCAGAACATTATTCTCAACAGCATCTCTAAAATTTAAAGCATGTTAGAATTTTCTGGGTAACTCTTAACTCTAAATTTATGGGCCCTCGGTAGTCAGGAAAATTGTGATTCCATCACAAAGGGCTAGAATCTGCATTTAAAGTTAGGAATACTCCGTCCTCACCCTGTGACTCTGACATACCAAGTCTTTAGACCACTTTTGGGGATAGGTATTAATTTCCAGCAACCAAGTTCTTATCATAGCCCTCATTGTGAAGCTGGACTATGAGACATACCCAGATGGGTATCTCTTCCTTACCTTGACAGATCTTACTGCCTTGCAATAGAGGCAAGCTACAAGAAATGTTTTTAAAATAATTTAGCAACATTTCTTCCAGGCAAATGTGTGAGTGTCAGGGCAGGGTATGTGGGGTTTTGGGCAGAGCCCCAGGCCCAGAGTGGGTGAGTCTGGTGTCTCCAGTGGCACGGGAGACCGGGGCCAGACAGGGACCCCTGCCTCAGCCAAAGGGGAAGCAGAGACGCACACAACATATGGAGGCTGACTAGAGCCAAGCCTGGCTTGGCTGCTGGCCTGGAGCCTCCAGGAGTGGGATCCAGGAGGAGGAAAAGAGAGGCTAGGGGATCTGCAGGGGCACGGGTTGAGTTGGATCCTATAGGAAGCCACTTATGTCCTTCTGCATTTGTTGCTTTTCGGGAATTTACATTTTGAGGTACGTTATTGAGAGTTTTCTCCCACACATGGAACCATACCTTGCTTGCCTTACCCTGCATGCTCCATTTTGCCCTCCAGCACCACAAAATCAAGCACAAACACAAATCCCAGGAGGTGACCCTGTTTCTGGTGTATGCCCAGCTGGACTGTGGTGGGACACACTCCTGCTAATTGCCTCCACACTGAACTTCTGATTACCTTCCTTTTACCACCTTCTTCTCTCCCAATAGCTTTTGTTGACCTTGGTTTCCCACAGCAATTAACTTCAGCAGCCCAGCTGTGTTGGCTGGTTCTGAGTGCAGTTGTCCTGGCAGAGTGGAAGAGCCAGAAGGCCTCCACAGGTGGCTTTTTGGCCCCAGGTCACAGGGCTGGCCAGCAGCATGGCTGGTTGTGCTTTGCAAACCAGGAGTGCCCCAAGTGATCTGGGAGTGTTTTCAAGAGGCCTGAGTTGGTACGTGTGAGAGCAGCTTGTAAACTGTTAAGCACAGTACAGATATAAACCATCGTCCTTCCAACAGCATCTGCGGGGACATAAGACACAAGTCCTAAGCAGGCGTGTAGCAACTCACATTCAGCCTTCAGTCCCTGAGACCATTTTCTAGATGATCTAGCCCAGGTCTGGGTCATGCTGCCCCTTTCTGAGCTCTGCCCCTTCTTAGTATCTTTATGTCAGTGGCCCTAGCACTCAGCCATTTAAAAAAGCCAGCACGATCTTTCTAAGATACTTTAGGATTTTGTTTTAGAGCTCTGTGTTTTTACATAAAGAAGGTCAGGCTCTGTGACCGGGTGAGGTGAGAGCTTCAGGGCATCCCAGGGAAATAGTGCACCCAAGATAGTTTCATTTTATGGTAAGTGCTAGGATTTGGTACTGAATCACTAATCAACACTCATTTGCACTTTTCTAACTAGTGTCTTTTCCATTTCACCCTACTACTCATCAAGTTTATCTCCCTGTGGATTGCCAGATTCCTTTTTCTTCTGTGTATGTGTCCAACCCAGGATTCTGTTGATTACAACTCCTTCTACCCAGGTGGACTCTTGACCTGTGGGTCAACGTTCTCTTTCCTCATGGATTCATTTTTGGGTATTTTAACTAAGATGCATCTGCAGAGCAGAGGGGATTCTAGAATGTGAGGTGTACTGCTGTATAGTACAGGATGTAAATGGCCACATTGGTTCAGGTTTGTCTGATGTACATCTTTACCTCTCTTTGCAAGCACGAACTTGGAAATTTCATGTTTTCAGACACTGTCCTTAATCACTGGCCCGAGCAGCCTTGGCCATCTTCTGTATTTCTATAATAAATCCTTTGTCTGTCCCTATATTCTCATGCGTGTTTTTCGCTGAGTCAACTTTGCATTTGGGTCCCTGAATTTCAGAACCAACCATGTCCTTGTGTCTTGTGATGGCTTTGCTTCGGTCCTATTCCTTATCACCCATGTAGCAGGTCTGATTGCTTTGAGGTGTTACTGCAGAACTCCCTCTGCTGCCTGTTCCCGGGGTTGACCCAGTAGGTAGGTGACTGCACTGTCCCTTCCCTGCCATCTGCAGAAAAATCTGAGTCGGGCCACCCAGGAGCAGAAGCAGTTGTCTGAAAAGCTCAAAGATGAGACAGAGCAGAAGGAGCAGTTAAGGAGACTGAAGAACGAGATGGAGAATGAACGGTGGCACCTGGACAAGACCATCGAGAAACTGCAGAAGGAGGTGAGGGCCAGGGGAGTGAGAGATGTGGGCAGAACACCTGGGCTGGAGCCCAGTGCTCTCTGAGGACCTGTTGAGAGCGAAGGAAGCCTGCCCTTTTGTCTAAGCAGGCATGCATCAGATTCCCGGGTCCCCTGAAGCAGCTCTTTGGACTTGTTGAGAATCCCAGTTAAAGGGAAACTGGTCTAGAAAATGCCAGTATCCTCTGGATTCTGGGCCCAACTCCTCTCAGCAATCCCCCAAAGAAGCCTGGCACGTAAGGGCAGACTTAACAAATGTTATCTGATTCAGAACCCTGGGTAACGTCTGCATTTGCACCCATCTTTCTTGTCCAGGAGCATGAAAGGCAGTTTCAAAGTCTAGTAGTTGTTACTTCTTATCTCTGCCCACCTCTGCGCTAAAATCCTCAGAAGCGGGGAAGCACAGAGCTGAGGGGCTCCCCCCATTCTAGGAGCCAAGAGGAATGCCTGCCATCTTCTGATACCTACTGTGTACCAGTCACTGTACTAGCTATTTTGTAACTGGAATTCTATCCCTTATGTATTAATTCTGACAACATCCTTGTAAGGTAGATATGATGACTCCAGTATTTCCCATGAGGACACCACAGAGGCCCAGTGAGGTTTAAGTGCATGGCCCAGTTACATAGCTGGTAAGTGGCAAAGCAAGGGGGCATGACCCTGGGCTATGTATCTAGCCATGAAAGGTGTGCTTGTTCACTCCTCATTGCTGCTTACATGTTACAGGTGACTAAGCCTGGATAGCCCATGACCAGGTGCTTTGCAAAATCTTTGGGGAGGTTGTAGAAGGAAGAGGAAGAGATGTATTGTTTCGATGGAACCCAAACCTGGTTCTCAGGCCCCAACTGGAGCGTCACAGGGTGGGCTCACACCCATGTCACTCCTTCCAGATGGCTGACATTGTCGAGGTGTCCCGCATATCAACCCTGGAGCTCCAGAACCAGCTGGATGAGTACAAGGAGAAAAATCGCAGGGAGCTCGCAGAAATGCAAAGGCAGTTGAAGGAGAAATCCCTGGAGGCTGAAAAGTCACGTCTGACTGCCATGAAACTTCAGGATGAGGTAATACCTGGCCAGATCGGTTCCTGGTTTACCCCCACCCCACCCCCACTTTGTTCAAAGTATCCGGGGAGACTGCTGGATACTCTTCTAGGAGAGACTCCGGGTATATTGGAAGACAGCATTTGGACTTGATTCTTCAGTGTTAACCCTTAGGATGGTCACATGGGGCAAATGGCATTCAAAGACACAAAGTCCCAGGGCCTCTGGGGTGAAATTGACATAACTTTAAAGTTACCATTTTCTCGATTAATCCAAGAGTTTCTGACTAAAATGTTTAGCGGCCATTTATGGAGCACCACTGGTATACCCAGCTGTGTCTTAAGGATTGATGTATACTAGTGTTTTAATTTAACCCTAGAACACGAATTATAGCAAACAATTGCTTTTTGACGTTCATTTATAAAACATAGACTTTTATGAGAGTGCGTGTGGTGGACGTGAACTTCAGGACAATGAAAATGGGGACAAAAAGAAATCTTCAGGAATTTATGAGTCCTGAAATTATTAAAACATATTTTTAGTTTTATACTTAGAAATAGTAGAGCAAAGTAGCTCCAGTGTTCGCTCCCTTCAATCTTGACTTAGGAAGAACTGAGAAAAATCATGGGAATGTTTTTGATTATTTTAATGGAAAGCTGAAAGTTCTAAAACACAAGTACGGTGTGTGTCGATTTTTTGCTATGCTTCTTGCCAGCTGGATCACCTTGAGCACCTTACCCCAATCTTCTGAGCATGTTTTTACCTCTTTGAAAACACACCCAATAACGATGATTTAATAATGAAATGAGATAAAGTGTGAGGGTGGAGAGCCGAGGGTTTGTATATCCTGGACACGAATGTTAAGGTTTTTTTTTAAGAGTCCAAGGTTTTGCTTTTTTTCAGAAGCAGGGCCAAGAGCATCAAGATTCCACAGGAAAACAAGTTTTTCTTTAAAAACAAACTTTTAATATCTTTGATGATCAAAGAAATGTCACCCATGAGTCAGTGCTGGTACTGTGTGAAAGAACAAAGGATATTCATTACAGACTTCTAGAACGTTTCTGAAAGGATCCTGATAACAGGTCCCCTCTGCTGTAGGGGCGTATGAAGGCAGGGCCCCCGTAACTGAAATTAGCGTAGTGACATCACAGTTCTCTCTGGCATTAAAAGAAAGTCATTTGTATTTCTACGGCAGATGGGAGGGGAGATTCGGATATTTGCCAGAACACCAACAAATACAGGGTTCTGCTACTTTGATTTCAGAAAAATCACAGGGTCACGATGACCCCTGCAAAACAAAACAAAAAAAATGCTTCTTGTGTAATGGTTATTATTCTGCCAGAATCTTCGGATTGGAAGGCACTTTAGAGATCCTCTAGTTAGATGAGGAAACTGAGGTCCAGAGAGATTAGTTATGGCCACAAGGAGACCAGTCTTGTGTATAAAAGAGCAGTCATTCAAAAAAAGATCCCTCGTGATGAAAACGAAAGATGTCTCTTCCTCGATTTTTGTCAGGGGTGCAGCCCTGTGAGACAGCTTCCATCAGAATGGCAGAGATGGACACCTCATCATTCTGGAAAGAAAGTGCAGGCAGATACTGCCCTGCATCGAGCTATGGAAGTCGGTGGGGTTGTTGGAATTGGCAAGCCAGGGTCACCGTGGATCCTCGAAAAACTCAAGCTCGCCTCTGTTCATGGCCGCCAACCCTGTGTTTTGGTTGAGCCGAGATAAAGCTGTCTGTTAACATAAGGGGGGCAGGGGGTCTGTCCTCGGGGAAAAGCACTGCCTTCTTTGCTTTAAGAGCAATAGACATTTGACCTGTTTTGCCTTTGGTGTGGAGCCAGAGGAGTTCTGAGGAAGGTTATCTCTAAAGAATGAAGACTTGAGTTCACTGTTGGTTTTTTGTCTGAAACCCACTTAGCGAAGGGCAGTTCTGACTACTTAAAGGGATCACTAGTGTAGCAAGGAGTGCTTGTGATCCCAGACGCTCTCCACATCCTCTGGGGCATGGCCTCATTGAGTGCTCTTTTTGACAGAGCCCTCGCGAGATGTTAGGATGGACTGTTAGCACCACACCAGACCAGGGTCTTTATCTGGAGAGGCCTTCTTCAGGCTGTCCTGTTCTCACAGAAAGGTCAGGGGTTCCTGTCAGCTTCCAGGAACCCGTTTCCTAAAGTCTTGCCACTGGGCTTCTGAAACTATCCTAACCTTGTGCGCCCCCCCACAAGACTGTCTTTGAGGCGTCCCCCAACTCCTCTGTGAAAATCACCCCCAAAGGATGCTGTGCTCTGATGGAGTTTGCCCCTCACTGTCATCAAGGAACTAAAGCCCTGGACTAGTTAGTTATTCCGAAGACTGCTTTCACCCAATACCCTGTACCTGCCCCAAGTGGGAAGGAAGCTGGAGACAAAACACGTAGCCCTGGTCTTCACTGAATCAATCCATGCAGATGTTTGAGGAACACCTACATGCAGTGTGCTGAGGTGGCTCGTCCCCTCGGGGACCTTCCAGAGAAGTAGAAAACAGGGACAACCCCTCACAGGTCAATCTCTTCGTTGGACTTTCTTCAAAGCTGTTAGTTCAGTGCCACCTTGTGGATGAAGAAAACACTGTGAGTTATGGCAGCGGAGGCAGGATTTTCTTCTAGAGAGCAGATGGTTTCACCTCCTATGTCTGTTTATATTATTGGATTTGGTGCCTGTGAGTTGTTTTGGGGTCATTAATTTCGTTTTTTATTTTCCCCTCATTTTGACCCTCCATTGAGATGATGCTGGTACAGGTGGGTAATAACCTGCACTGTGGGAAGCACTTACCTAGTTCGGTGACTTTCAAGTGTTTTTGGCTGTGACCTATATACTAAGAACTCTACCTCGCATCACAACCCAGTAATATGTGCATCCATACAGATGTATGAGGGTCTAATACAGAGGTTTCACAAAACAATATCTGTTTGTACTCTGATATTTTCTGTTCTATTAAATTTCAAAATGCTGGCCTATATGTACAAAATTGAATTTATAACCCCATGGGTTGCTCCCTATAGCTAGGAAGCTGCCGCTTTTTAAAGGAGAGGAAACTGAGGCCCAGAGGGAGCTGGGACTGGCTCAGGGTCTTCTGGACTGCAGGATATGGGCACCCCCTGATCGTCTGTGGGGTCAGCCTCTCTGCTGTCTGTCCAGATGCTCTCCCAATGCAGGCCAGGTAACCACCCAGCCCTCCTTCTAGGTGCGCCTGATGGAGGAGGAGCTACGGGACTACCAGCGAGCTCAAGATGAAGCACTCGCGAAAAGGCAGCTTCTGGAGCAGACGCTGAAGGACCTGGAGTACGAGCTGGAGGCCAAGACTCACCTCAAGGATGACCGAGGCCGACTCGTCAAGCAGATGGAGGTCTGTAGGCCATGCGGGCGTGAGCCAGGGCCCGTGCAGGGTGAGCGCGGGGCGCAAGACAAGTAGCCTCTCTGTGCACACCCAAGCCTTTGGGATCCTTTGGTTTTTATTCCCTGAAACAGCCAGACCTGAATAAAGTCATTTCTTGATTTGGGAAGAAGCTGGTAGTTCATAGACTCATAAGATGTCAGAGCTAGAAGGAGTGATGGAAACAGTTTAGCACAGTGTCCTCTTTGTCTTGAAGAGGAAGCAAAACCGAGCCCCAAAGAGGCCAGGTGGCTTTACGTAAGGGCACATAGACGGTGCATTTTCTGTTGGTTGCTTTGGGAAGTGCTTCCAACTACAGAGGCCACAAGACTGCTGTAGATAGATCTAGGGAGGGGCTGAGCTGTGCCTCAGGCCGAAACCACCTACCTCCTGGGAACAGGCAGCTGGTTTATCACTCCACACACTCCATTCGTGTCTCCTGACTCTGGCCCTTTTTTTCCTGACAGATGGTCCAACTTTGCCAAAGCCAGCAGCAAACTGTGGCTCAGTTCATTTTTTGATATACCATATACACGTGGTCTAAGACTGTGTCAGAATGTGCTCACTGGGGTCACCACCTGGGGGTGGCCTGTTCACCGCGTGAAAATACTACACGGTAGAAAAAAAGGGAATTGAGTAACAGAATTGAAACATGAACAAGCACCTGAGCAGGACAGGATGAATCTTAACATCAGTCCACCTGAGCTTATGAAAAAGAATAATCCTCAAGAACAAACCCAGCCCCAAACCAGAACACCCTCCCCCTCGCCGGGAGAGGGAGAATCAGTTCCCACACTTATGGGAGAAGTTAAAATTCTCAAGGTTTTGATAAAAAGACAGTGCTCAAGGACAGGGAGAGATGGTTTAAATTTAAAGTCAGTGGAATGTCTGGTTCAATTTTGCAAATAAATAAAAATAACTTTTAAAACCTCTTTGTAGCAATTTCCATCTAGGGAGAGATATTTCAGCCATTGAAGATTTTATTAGATGGGCCCTTTTTAGACACTAGAATAACCTGGCATGGTTTTGTTGTCCTTTTGTAGGATTGCTGTGTATTTTGCTATTGTTCCTATTTCTGATCTCATTAGAGAGGGTCATTTTAAGGCAAGCTAAGGTCAACCCAGTTAACTAGGAAGTGATTTGTCAAGGACCCAGACAGTCTGGTTCGAAGCAAGCTAAAGCCGTGTTGGGCAGCTGTGTGAGAACCTTTGGTGTAATGGACCCCTGACCTGGGCCCCTGAATGCTCCTGGTGGGTTTTGAAGAGCACAGACTTCAGACAGGAAGAGAGGCCTGTGAGGAGGTGCTTTTAGTTAAGCATTGGGTTGTCATCTTCTTCTAGAACATTTCCTTCTGCCAGCTCAAGGTCTAGAAGCAGTGACATGATGGAGTGTCCCTTGCCCCTGGACACTATTTTAGATATTTCTTCATTAATGACAAAATGAACAGCTCTCAAGGCCCTACCGCTGAGCAGCACGCTGCAGGAGCGTTGCCTCCCCTCAGAGGCAGCTGGGAGGACTGTCTTGCCATGACAAATGTCTTGCCTTTTCCTTCGCTAGCACTTAACCAATTAATTCTCAGGACTCAAGAGCTCTCTCAACACCAGGCATTTTCTGTAAAGGCAGAAACTCAGGTGGCTTTTTTATGTAAGTGCGGCACTTGGGGATCCTTGTTGAGATCTGCCAAGAGCAGGGACCGCAGGACAAATGGGACAGTCTGAGCAGAGCCCGACATTCCGTTCCAACTTGGTCTTCGAGCCTTTCCGCTCATGGGAGAGAGCTTTCTGGGTTCCTATAGATGTTGTTCACCAGCAGGGAAGGCATTCACAGACATTTACTCATTCACGTGAGTTAAGTCTGATTTTGGGGCCTTTTGGAGATGTCCATAGCTTGTCAGCCCTACTTTGACGACTGTAGACACGGTGTTTTTCCAGTGTTTTTCTGCAGACTCGTGTTTCAAAACTCACGATGATGATTGCTTTTTAGCAGGCATGGTGCAGAGTTAATCCAGACATATGACACATGGGCGGGTGACAGGAGAACCTTGTGCACAGACCTCACAAGCCCCTCTTGCTAGGTAGGGTGGTTTGTGTTAGAAGCGTCTTTTTTCCTACATGCAGCTACTTTGACATGCTTTTCTCTTAGCACTCAGTGGTGTTAAGCAAGGAGCCAGCCAGGAAGACAGAAATGATAATTCTTCTGGAATTATGGGGCCACCGCTGTCCCTGTGCTCCTCAGGTGCAGATTTGGGACTGACTACATAATGCATGAAGTGTCTGAGGTGCCCTAGAAAAGAGGCAGGGGCAATAGTACGTCATAGCCTTTACTCCTGCAAGGCTCTTGGAAACTGAGCAGGAAGGAGGGAAAGCATTGTCCGGAGCTTGGAAAAAAATTTTTTTTTAAAGATTTTATGTATTTATTTGACAGAGAGAGAGATCACAAGCAGATAGAGAGGCAGAGCAGAGAGAGAGGGGAAGCAGGCTCCCTGCTGAGCAGAGAGCCTGATGCGGGACCTGATCCCAGGACCCTGGGATCATGACCTAAGCCAAAGGCAGAGGCTTAACTCACTGAGCCACCCAGGCACCCCAGAGCTTGGAATTTTTAAAGAAATGTGTTTTGGATGATGTCTAAGCTCCCACATTGCCTTTTAACAGGTAACCTGTGGAACTTAGGCTTAGGTAGATCTTTGTAAAGTTACTGATTCCTAAGGGGGAAAAAAAGACAGGTAAAATGTCCTTAAAGCTTATGTTAGGTTCGGGGTAATATTTTTTCTCCTTTCACAAATTTTTGAAATGCACAATTACATCTTCCATTATGAAAGCAATACCACACGGTTTTTCTGACAGTCTGAGAAGGACATGTGTCCTTTCCCCGAACTCTGGTGATAACTCAGCTCTGATCTGCCTTGGAGGTTTGCATTCCCCAGGGCCATCCTTGCACCCCACCTGGGTTAGTGCGAGTTCCGTAATACTGTGTTGTGTCTCCCTTCTTTCTTAGGACAAGGTGTCTCAGCTGGAGATGGAACTGGAAGAAGAAAGAAATAACTCAGATTTGCTGTCTGAGAGGATCACTCGGAGCAGGGAACAGGTACTCTCTGTAGTTGAACGATGAACGGATTGTCCTTTCTGGGAAAGGAAACGTGAGAGGCAAAAAGCAAAGGATTCAGCTAGAGGAGGGAAGAAAAGTTCTTGCCTTATAGAAATGATGGAAGGCTGGGTAGCGTTCCCCATAGGAAGCCATGAAGAGGGAAGTTTAATATATAACATAAAACACACAAAGTGGAAGTTTCCAGAATGGTTATGGGTAACAATCTATTAGCCCTAATAGACAAAGTGCTTTTAGAGCAGAGGCTCTAAGAATCATCAGTCCAACAAGCAACTGTGTGAAACTGGGTAGCTGGTACGGTGTTAGTGCCATGGGAAGTGGAGGATACGATTGTCCTTTAAGAACTTTACCAGCTAAATAGCAGTACAGACACCTATGAAGACTTCACAGTACAGTAACCACCTCTCCGAGTGAATGCTTTCTGGAGTTCTCCGAGGTGAGGAATTCTACTTCCCTTCGATCTGTACAGCAACACTGGGAGGCAGCCGGGGACAGTGCTGGCTGTCCTCACACTGGAGTTAATAGAACTAATTTTCCAAACGACACTCCATGTAATCCGATGGTTTTTGGATTTTGTTTCCATTTTTTAATTAAAAAAAAAAAAAAAAAAAGTTTAGAGCGGCTGTGTTCCGTCCTGGGGATCGTGAGTCCTGTCACTGGAAAGTGGTGGTCCCCTTAACTGGTTGCCTTGCCCAAACCATTTGACAGATCACATGGGGAAACATTATGGGACAGGATTCAGCACACCGAGTGACAGTTTTGAAAAGAACCTGTATTCAGTAATCTCGGCTTTCCATATCCATGATACCCCTGGCTATCCGTAGAAACCTCTGAAAGGATATATTTTCAATGACAACTTAGTTGTGTACTGGGCTCTGAAAATGGTACCAGAGAAACCATACATAGACACTCAGAAGACTCTTCACCTCTTGATTTGTTTTGGGCACTTTTTTTTTTTTTTAGAGATTTGATTTATTTATTTGAGAGGGAAAGACAGGGAGAGAGAGCATGAGAGAGGAGATGGTCAGAGGGAGAAACAGACTCCCTGTGGAGCTGGGAGCCAGATGTGGGACTCAATCCCGGAACTCTGGGATCATGACCTGAACCGAAGGCAGATGCTTAACTGACTGAGCCACCCAGGCACCCTCAGGCACTTTCTTAATTCAACAAAGCAAACTAAACCTAAAAGCCTTGGGTGATGCTGAGTACAAATGAGGAAATTTTATTTATTTTATGAGGAATTAAAATTAAAAATCTGAAATACACATTAATTTGGGCAAAATCTTCTATATCCAAAGAAGCTCTTTCCTCTGGTCGTTCTTGGACTTCCCCACATGCCCCACCTTTGCCTCACCTCAGGACAACCAAGAACTGGAAGTTCTAATGCCTGGAGACGATGCCATTCCAAGATGGCAGCCCCTTGTCAAAGTTGAAGGGGAAATCACTGGCTTCTTTTCCCTCAGCCATTGTTTCCCTATTGACAGATTTTTTTTAAGATTTTATTTATTTATTTGAGAGAGACAGGATGAGCGAGAGAGAGCATCAGAGGAGAGAGGTCAGCGGGAGAAGCAGACTCCCTGCCGAGCAGGGAGCCTGACGTGGGACTGGATCCCAGGACTCCAGGATCACAACCTGAGCCGAAGGCAGTCCCGTAACCAACTGAGCCACCCAGGCACCCTATTGACAGATTGTTTGCAAATGAGTAAGATAGTCATGCTGTTTGGTTTCTGAGAGTGGAGAAATTCAGTCTGAGGCTCCATCCTCTCTTCCCAATGAGCGCAGCTTCAAGTTCTGTCTGCATGTTCCAGTGCTGTGCTAGTCCCGTCCTCCTCGAGCGGGGCACAGCCCAGCAAGCAGGAGCTGCAGAAGCTTAGGGAAAGTCTGTCATGAAAACCTCAAGTCCAGATGGATTGCCCAACCTTGACCCTTGAGCCCTTGTACGTTCTTACTAAAGTCTGCATCTGTTAGGTTCTTTCCCTGGTATAAAAGCTGCTTGGTGACACGTTCCTGCCAGTGTGGCTGAGCCCCCATGATGCCACAGTGCATTTCAGGATCTGCTAAGCACTCATGATAACAGAAGTAGCCATTAATTTGTTTTGCTAATGCTGCCTGTGGCTTAGGGAGGGAGGAAGGGTGGCAAAGTCTGTCATCCTGTCAATAACCAGGCAGGCAAAACAAGGCCCCTGTTTGACACCAAAAACAAAACACAGCCACACTGGAACAGAAAGTGGTTGCCTTGCTCAGCTCAGCTGATGGCCCAACCTGATGAAAACTGATCGCTCAGACCAGTTTCTTTGTCCTCTCACCTGAGCTCATGAGGCATAGAACTGCTCTCCGTGATGTGGCCAAGGTCCTTTGAAGATCCTTTGAGCCCAGAACTTGAAGGAAGCCCAGGGAGGAGGTTAAGGGAACGAACTTGGTCTCCTGGAAAGAGCACGGGCCTGTGAGTCCTGGGTCTGACTCCTGCTCCAGCCCCATCGGGTCCCAGGGCAGTCCCAGCGTCTCTGAGCACCATCTCTAATGTCTGTGAAAGTGCATCTCTTCTCCAGATTCCAATGCTGAGCTCCTCTGACGAGGCTGCGTCTAACCAAGGGTCTGAGTCCCTTGAAGTCCCCAGCCTTCCATGTGTCTGAGGTGCATGCCCGAAGGGAGGGTTCCACAGCCTCTAGCCTGTTCGCCCTGTTGGTTCTGTTTTCTCCTTCTATTTCCTTTCTTGTCCCTGTCCTCCCTGAGGTGGGGCATGGGGGGTAAAGCTTGGTGCCTGTCGTAGTGGAGGAAGGGAGCATTGTGGTCACCTTGTAGGAATTGCTGAAACAGTTACCTTACCCCCAAGGTAAGGCCTGTCTTCTGGCCTCGGCTGCCTCTGGATTTGTGAGGAAGGGTAGCGTAGTGAGCTGGCTGATCAAATGCCTGCCTCGCAAGATGGCGTTTAATTCTTACCCAACTCTGAGGTCAATCTGAGACTTCTTGTTTGCCTCGTAAAGTAAAGGTTCCAAGGAAGGGCCCTGGGTACAGACAGTCAGGCCCTATCTTGGATCCGCTTAGGTCAATTTGTTGGGCCACGTGCCTACTGCCTTCCTGCCAGAATCAGAGAAAGGGGAAACTTCCAAACTTAAGACCCCCATCTCCTCTCCCTGCCAAACACCAACCTGTGATGCTTCCTTAACAGGGACATTCCCTAAAGAACAGGAAATTGTTCCCATCTGGTATCTCCAACCTGATTTACAGCGTCCGCCCAGAAGGCTCAGCAGACTGCTTCCAGGCACTGTAAAGGGAATGAATGGGGAGGTAGACTTTTTGGATCTTGCTCTTTCAACTGAAAGGGGAAAAGTTTATAGCTCTTACCTAAACTCTGCTTTCTTATAAGCTCCCCTTCTGAATTTTGCTTTCCCCAAACATCTCTCTCTCTCTCTCTTTTTTTTTTTCCCTCGTCTTAGTGGCAGGGCTTAGGTAGAAAAGCTTGGGGGAAAAAAGTTTTCACAATATGAGCCAACCCCTTTCACAGACTCTTAGATCTGGCACTACCTCCAAGTTCCTCTCCCCAGACTTCTCATGCAGTGTGCAGGAGATCTGAGACCCAGGGCCCCCCGTGATCTGGCTGGCTCGCACAGATGGTCAGTTGCAGAGCTGGTCGCAAATCTCCTGGCTCCCCAAACAGGCTTCTCTCTACTGGTGCTCGGAAGACCTACCGTGTACACAAATAGCATGGTGGGGAGGCTGCAGAAATGATCAGGTTGGCCCCTGTCCTTGAGTGCTGTGTTTGGAGAGATGGAGGATGCCCCCTCAAATGGATAATTAATAACAAAAAGCAACAGATACTAAATGCCAAGTGCAGGATTCAGGCAGCTCACGAAGGAAAGGCCATCATAGCAAGGGATGATGGTGGGAGTTCTTAGAGGAAGGTGAACCCGGAGTTAGTTTTGTTTTGTTTGTTTGTTTTTAAAGATTTTATTTATTTATTTGGCAGGCAGAGAGCCAGGCAGGGGGCAGGGGGTGGGAGTGGGGGAAGCAGGCTCCCTGCTGAGCAGAGAGCCTGATGCAGGGCTCCATCCTAGGAAACCATGACCTGAGCTGAAGGCAGAGGCTTTAACCCACTGAGCCACCCAGGCGCCCCCTGGAGCTAGTTTTGAAGAAAGGGTAGGATTTAGACAAACCAAGGAGTGGGACGGGAATCCTAGACAGAATGGGTAGTGTGAATTAGGCTTGGGAAGTAGGATATTTACAGTGTTTGGGGGACAATGAATGGACTGCTGTAACTTGATCGGGTTCTTGGTTTCCATAAGGGAATAACAGGGGGTAAGTTTGGAGAGGCAGGTAGAGGGTATTGAATGGACCCTATCCTGAAGACAGTGGGGAGCCTTCGAAGACTGTGGAGCAGGCAGTGAAGCATACACAGAAGCATACATTAGAAGATTAATGTGGTGGGGTTGGGAGTAAGAATAGCAGAAAGGGAGACCAAGAGAAAGCTCAACTGAATTGTTCCCTGGGACAGAGAATAGAAAAGGCAGTTATGAGATCAAACATCCTATCCGTTGTATGTTTTTCCCCCTTCTTGTGCATACATTTGACACTCAGTAAATGCTGGGCACATTATTTGTGAGTTCCAGCTGTTCTTTTCCATACATGCTCAAGATATAATTTTTTAGATGGATGGATTCAGGAAATCCTAATGGGAATTTTTTTCCCCCAAACTTTTTGGATGTTTGAATTTTGTTTCTAAATCTGGCTAACATGGAGAAGGCACGGATTTAGACGTGATAAAATTGTGTCTTACTCTGTAAAACAGAGGTGAAGCGTTTATTTGTTTTCTCACCCAAATGTGGTTTCAAACCTGATTCAGGAGGTTTCTGACTTGTAAGTTGAAGGAAAATTGATTTAAATACTGGGTATTTCACCGGCTTTGTTCTGTTTAAATCCAGAAAAATCCTTTTTTTCTCTCTTTCCTCCAAAACCATGTCTCCATTTACAATTGCTGTCTTTACTGAGGATTTGCTAAGTGCCGGGCCCCATGTCCCCTGCCGTGCATGCTTTTGTGTCTTTGTTTTCGGCTGTGAGTAAGTGACCACCTAGAGGCTCCTGAAGCTTGGAGGTCCAGCCAGGATTTGACTCCAGAGCCTACTGCCTCCCACCTGTTCCCATCATTCCAGCATCAGACTTAAGACTGGTAAAGACCTCTCCAAATGCATTTGGGGCCTCTATTCCCAAGTTAAAAATAAGGCCACGGTGTCTCTTAATATGGATGAAGATTAATGATCTTCTCTTGACTGTTCAGTGACTCCAGGATTTACACAGTGAAAGAGAGGCCCAGCATTGGTGTTTTCGAAATGTGTCCTACAGGCTGCTGTTCTAGTTACTGGGCACTGCCATGCTGTTGCTGGTGGCTGAGTATAGACAGTTAATAGTTAGGGCCGGGCCTCCGTGGAGAGGCGCTTCCCTGGACGTGGAAGCTGAGATGACCCAGTCCAGTGGAAAGAGGGTTCTTCTAATGTAGGCAGCTGGCAGACAGGAGGAAAAATACCAACTCCAGAGCTCTGGGTGGCTTTACAGTCTTCCCAGGGGCTGAGTAAGGCTTCCCTGTGGCTTTGGCAACATCAGAGTGAATCCCGGTGGATCAAGTTGCGGCCCTCTGCATTCATTTTTAGAACCGCGCTCTGGTGGTCAGCTCACCCCTGCTCCATGGTCTGCACCAGGGTCATGCTTCCCGTGGGATATGGTACCGGGAAGTAAGGCTCTTTGAGCAGCCAGTGACTAGAAGATCAAAATGGGGCTGCTTTCCTTTGAATTGAAATGATCCTGGTCTCAGAACTGGCTCCAATTGTACCGGCAGCTTAAAACCCCTTGTGTGTAGTTGGTTAATAATGATTTTCCTCTTTTAGGATGGAGGATCTTCCTGGTGTTTTTAACACCAGCAAGGAGTATAGGTCCCAGACCCCCTACATACAGCCCAATGGTAAACACAGGTGATGGGGTGAGATGTTGTTATTAGCGATCATAAATATCTCGGGTTTCTCATTAACCTGGAAGGCAGCTGCTTCTAATCCTGAGAGCTGGCTCAGGTCGTGGCTGCCTGACATAAAGCCTGCCGGAATCTGATACTGTTATTTCCGATCAAAATGCTCGGGGTTTAGCATTCCTTCAGTCCAGCTGTGATAAACTGTTGCCTTCAGCTCCTGTTCTGTTTTTAATTTGACTGGAAAGTTTTTATTCGGTCTATTTAGTATCGTTGAAGGGTAAACAGCATGGAAAGCATAAGCTTATATAAAGAAATGTTTTCCCAGCCTCGGATTTACTTCTCTGGTCTCTAGGAGGAAGCTGGCCAAGCCAGAGGCTCTTCTCTCTCCCCTCTCCCCTCCCCTCCTCTCTTCTCATCTCATCCCTTCCCTTCCCTTCCTTTCTCTTCCCGACAGTGGGGCTCAGGGTGAGAAGGAGCTGGTTTGGAATTTTCTCAAGTCATCGGGCCGGTCCTAGGGATCTCACTGTATTGAGCAGAACTAAAACATTTCTGGTTTACGGCGAGACCCAGCCTTGGGAACGTTGTCCGTCACTCCAGACGATATTCCTTGTATAAGGCTCCAAGTAGTGGATTTGTTTTGGAATTTTCTGTCAGACTGTTCTTATTGAAGAAGTGAAGGAAGCCTCTCCTGCTTGCTAAAACGCCTGGTTTGCAAAAAAGGAAAAACGGACAGCCCAGTCCCAGCAACTGTGAAGTTTTATGGTTGCGCACTTGTTCCTTCCTGTTGTTCACTCTGATTTATTTTGCACGTCCATTTTAATAGCCATCTTTTGAGGGGAGGTAGGGGAGTATAATGACTGTTTTGTTTTATTTTGTTTTGAGGGGGTTTTGGGGAGCACCATCATTTGCCTAGGACTCTCCAGGGAGGGTTTTTTTTTTTTTTTTTAAGATTTTATTTATTTGTCAGAGAGAGAGAGAGAGAGCACAAGCAGAGGGAGAGTCAGGCAGAGGGAGAAGCAGGCTCCCTACTGAGCAAGGATCCCGATGCAGGACTCGATCCCAACATCATGACCTGAGCCAAAGGCAGATGCTTAACCCACTGAGCCACCCAGGTGTCCCTCCAGGGAGGTCTTGAACCTGAGGAGACCTCTGGGATGCTGCCCCCTGAGTCCTCCTCTGCACTGGGAGGCCCATTTCCTGGCAGGACTCAGATTTTCCACTCAGTGGCACCGAGGGAGGGAGACTTCAGCCACTGGCTGCTGCTTTGAGTCACAGGGATTTCCCTGAACCCCTCCCAGTCTGGGCCCAGTGCCGCGTGGCCCCTTGGTGGTCCTTGAGTCCCTCCCTGGAGCTTGTCTGCCTCGCTCCACTGTGGAAGTCCCCGCCAGAATGGTCTCTCCTTCACTGAGAGACCTGGGTCTTCCATGTTTGATGGGAGGCAGAAAAGGAGTGAATGATTTTCGGCCAAAAAGCCTGGGTTAGAATCCCAAAGCTGCTTCCAACATTCCTGAACCTCCCACCTGGGAAAGGGGTGATAACATCTGCCTCAGGAGGACTGACGGGCCCAGACATGCCTAGGATGCTCGCATCACCCCGGGCATGTCACCAGGGGCTTTGGTTCTTGATGTTTCCCTCCTTGGTCCTCGGGCCTGGAGCACAGCTGCAGAAACCAGCACCCGACGGCCTAAAAGCAGATGCCGTAGACAGACAGCTACAACCACACCCTCTTCGCTCTGCCGCCCTTCTATGTCTTTTGGTATTTTTCAGCCTAATGCCTCACAGTGACTAAATTTCTAAATTTCTTTCTCTCTCCACAAGCCCATAGTTCTTCCTCATACCCCACTTCTGGGAAAATAAAGTCCCTTTCCTTCGCTTCCTTCCCTCCCTCCCTCCCATGCGTCTGAGTTACGGGAGCCTGCCCCCGCGAAGTCCTGCACTATGCTCTCTCTCTCAGAGGCTCAGAGAAAGTTCTGTCCCCTGCCCACCCCACACCGTGCTGCCCCCTGCACTGGGCCTATGTCCTGATCCTCCCCATACACAGTCTCCCTGGCCAGCTCCCTTCTTGTTACTGCCCAGCGTCTGTAACTTGCCCCTTCCATGATTCTCGCCCTTGCCTGTTAATAGGTGCCAGGCCCCACTACTGCAGTCCTCTTAAGGGCGCTCATGTCCCCAGCCCTCCAGTTGTGGCTGTCATCTCCTCACCACTGGAGTTCGAGGAGAGATGCTTACCTATCTCTTTGCACCCAGCACCGTCCCAGTTTCTGTACTTGGGTTCCCCTCTCTGCCGAGCCCTCCAGAGCCGACTTCTTGTCTGGCTCAGGAGCTTTCCCCCAGGCTTCCTTCTGCCTGACCTTCCTCAGTCCTCAGCCTTCTTGGCTTGTGGGACAGGGCAGTGTCCTGGTTTCATTCCAGTCTCCCCTAATGGGAGATGGGCAGGGGGAGGGGTTGTTCCCCAGGGCACAGCTCTGGGGTCTCCCCATTCTTCATACAGTTCTCCTTGGGGACCTCATCTGGCCCGTGGCTTCAGCTGGTACCACCTGGTGTCCGCACCTGTCTGCAGCCTCTCCCGGACTCTAGGGGTGGAAGGGGCCGGCACAGGACCTGCCTCCTCCGGGGGGTAGGGGTGAGGACTAGGTGGACAGCTGTAAAAATGCTCAGGGCTTCCCTCAGTAAGTGCAATCCGAGCTTGCTCTTGTCACCATGTAATAGCAGCCCCCGTGGGACTGTTCCCTGTCTCCTCGCTCTTAACCTGCCTGTCCCTTGCCCCTCCGTGTCTAGTCCAGTCCTTTTGGTTTCTCCAGCACCCCGTCCTCTTGCTTACCATCGCTCTGACTCACCAGTAGCCCTGGTCTGGGAAGCTGTGTTCCCTCCCCTGCCCCTTTCTCTAGCCTGCCTGAGCCTGGCCTCTCAGGTGGGTCACAACTGAGGGGTCCTTTCCCTGGCCCTCTATGCCTGTGCTGTGGCCACTGCCGTGCCCCGACATGTATGGGTCTTATTCTTTTGTCCCCCATGAGGCTACAATGAGGGCAGGTCCTGTGTTGGTCTCTGTCAGTGTCCTAGGGCTGATAACATCATTGGAGCAAAGGAATGAACCCATCCTGTCACCCATCCCGTCATTCCAAGACCAGTTCTGCCCAGCATGCACGGACGTGCACGTCCTTTCCCGGGACACTCCTTGGTGTCTGGAGAGATGGGGTGGCTACTCCGGCGGGGGGATGGGGACAGGGGCCTCTGGCTTCTGCAAGGGGAGAACCACACAGCACCCACCAGAATGTGCTTTCACTGTGTGACCGGCCACCTCAAAGGGCCTTTACAGGCTGATTCATTCAGGTGCCTTGTGTTAGAAATGAGTCTGCTTCCCGGACGTGAGGTGGCTGAGGTCACACACAGGTGAACTCAGAGCCAGAGGAGAAGCTGGGCCTCTGCTGCTCGGCTGGGTAATGACTTCCCATCACAGTGACAGTTTAACTGTGTTCCGGGTGAAGACCTGGCCTCCGCCCTTGGGGTGTGAACCAAACCCTTTACCCCCGGCAGGAGGCACAGGGCAGTCCCGTGGCCCAGCGGCACTGACGTCCTCCATGCTCCTGTGGGGTGTGTCGGCCGGTTTGGAGGCCGGACTTGGAGTGGGGCTGTGAGCCCGCATTCGTTAGCTGTGGACTTTGTGCTCATGTGGCAGTTATTGGAATATTCCAGCACCTTTGGAATAGCTGCTTCTCAGGGGCTCTGGGGCCAGACAGGTGGGAGCTGGGCCTTGGACGGAATTCTCCATGCTCTGCCGGTTGACCCTTAGCATCGCTGGCATTTTTTCCCTGTTGCTTACATATAAGGGTGCCCTAAGGAGATTGCCTTCTTCCCAGGTCTTGGTTTTTACGTGACCGCTATATTTGAACCCTTGATCTGTCTGAAGCCTTTGCAACAGGTTGGTCCAGATTGCTGAAGCCTTTGCACCAAGTTGGTCCAGAGAGCCAGGCAGGCAGAGTAGTGGGCTATGAGTAGGCTTGGTGTGGGTTCTATTCCTGCTCTCTCTGGTCACGTGTATCACCGCCCCTGGCATCAGTGTCCCCTGCTATAGAATTCTGAATCCCCCTGACTTAGAAGCCTGCCAGTCAGAAATGCAAAAATGCTCACTTTTTTTTTATGTTGGCCACACGGGGACTCCATTACCCGTGGGCAGAGGCCCAGCCTCCTCTAGGTCCAGACCCCACCCATTACCAGCCTTGTTCCTCAGCCCTCCCAGTAACGCACTCTGGGCCACGCACACCATGCTGCCTTTCCTTCCGGGCATGCCCCGTGGCAGGGATGGTGGGAGATGGGAGCGGATGCAAGCATGGCCCAGCATGACCGTGTTCCCTCTTATTCCCATATTAGCCACCACCACCCCCGCCTCCCCGCTCCCGCCCCAGGCGGAAGGCAGGGGAGGGGTGTGCTCTTCCTTTACTCCCGCTTGTACAGGTGGTGAAAGTGCAAGTGGAGACCAGGCTGCTGAGACCATCACAGGTGCACTGTAGGCATCCAAGGACGGTCGTGGGTGCACCTCTTACCCAAGCTAAACCCCCATCTTATGAAGGAAGGGGTGGTTTTAATTTGCTGCTTCACCCTATTCAGTTCTCCCAGCTTCTTCAGGCTGCCCTCTGCTGGACAGTCCTGGGAACAGGGTCTGGGGCTCCAGTCACTGCCGCCCAGAAAGCCCTGGGGATTGGGAAACAGAGGCAGGCTGTGGGATTTCTTTCTGGGGACTGCTCCCCTAGGCCCATTTCCTGTTAACATAGATGAAATCCTTTGTAACGCTCAGCCCTTGCCAGGTCACCTGCAGCTGTCTGGTGTTCTGTGGACTTTTGTTTCCGGCCCATGAAGGGAGCAGTCTAGCAGCATCTTGAGATATGCTAAGGGTAGAAGACTTTCCTGAAGTTGAACGTGTCATGCAGCAGTCAGGAGCTCAGAGGAGTGCTAGCTCCCGCTCTTCCTAGTTGGCGTAGATCTCGGGCAAGTTGGATCACTGCTGACTCATCCCCGGACGAATGATGTCTGGACGCTCAATTTTAGCACCAGACATCCTATGCCCTGAGAACATCATTCGAGCTGGGCGAGCTGGCCAGGGTGGTTGGGCACCGTGTAAGCTGATGAGCTCCACTAAGCCCCAGTGCCATCTGCAGAGGGAGGATTACCTACTTCCCGGGGTTGCTGTGGGGACTGTGGGGACGATGATAGTGCTTGTGGAATGCAAAGCAGGTGAATCCACTTTTCTGGAGCTGTCTTCACACAGTGCCACAAATGGGGTTGCCTAGAACAGAAATGTATTATCTCACAGCTCTAGAGCCCCAGAGTCTGAAATCAAAGTGTCAGCAGAGCCGTGCTCCCCTTGGACCTGTAGGAGAATTCTCTGATGCTTCTTCCGGGCTTCTGGAAGCTTTCTGGCTCTTTGGCAGTCCCTGAAGATAGATGGCTCCCTCCAATCCTCCATCCTCACGTGGCATTCTCTCCGTGTCTCTCTTCAAGGGGCTAACTTTTCTGGGTACATGTCTGTCCCTCAGTCCAAATTTCCCCTTTTTATAAGATCTCTGGTCATACTGAACTAGGGCCTACCCTAATGACCTCACTTGGGCTCAGTTACCTCTGTAAAAACCCTATTTCCAAATAAGGTCATATCTTAGGGACTAGGAGGTAGACTTTAGTATACCTTTCTTTGGAGGGGGGCACACCATTCAGCCCATAACAGCAGGGTTTGTTATGACCGTTACTGTCGTTTATGTCCTTGTCTTTGCAATCATCACAAAACCAAGAGTTTCTAAGCAACAGCTCCTGCCCCAAGAGGAGATAGCATGATGAAGAGAAGGTGGCTTGGTGGTTGGAATTCTGTCCCCTGGATGCAGAGACAGCCCCTCTAACTGCGGGGCTTTGTTCTCCTTGGTGCAGGTGGAGCAGATGAGGGCCGAGCTCCTGCAGGAGAGAGCCATCAAGCAGGACTTGGAGTGTGACAAGATTTCCCTGGAGAGGCAGGTAAGGCTGGTCTTGGATTAGACCCCCCCCTCGGTGGGGTCTCCTTTGCATGGCACCCCAAGAACTCTGGGGCCTAACTCACCTGAGAGGTGGAGGTGTTCTGAAGGCCTTTTCCAGAGAGGTTTTGCCAGTAATATTAAATCCGCTTGGAGACTGAGCAGCTGCGGGGGAGGACTTGCAGGTGGCGTCTTTTAGATCCTAAGAACCTAGATTCTGACATAAAGGGAGTGAAAAAGCCATGCGTTGCCAACAGAGCTTCCTGGAATCGTTTCTTTTACATGCTATTCATGTAAACTCTTTACCAAGATCATATGATATTGGCGCAGGAGCTGGTTTCTCCTGCCATCCCCACCTCCCACATACGTTTATACAAAAACAAGGCCACGCCTGTTGGCCTGACATCCAGGAGCCCTACGGCAGCCAAAGATTTCACTTGGGCTCACAAGGGAATGTGGTAGAATCTCTTCTCCTAGCCTGCCAGGAGCCGTTGCAAGGCCTTTCCCTGGAGACGTGCCTGGCTTCCCCGGGTGCCCCGGGGCCAGGCTTCCTGGGTGGGGGCCGTGGTCCTTGCAGTGGCTGACCGTGGGTGCGCCCCAGCCCGCACTACCCTGCATGGAGAGCGTGGGAGACGCATGAGCCCTCACAGCACCCCTGTCTGATTCCAGAACAAGGACTTAAAGAGCCGGATTCTCCACCTGGAAGGCTCCTACCGGTCCAGCAAGGAGGGGCTGGTGGTGCAGATGGAGGCCAGGATCGCTGAGCTGGAGGACCGTCTGGAGAGCGAGGAGAGGTGAGACTGGCCGGCCGAGGTGCAGAGGCCTGGCAGGCGGTGGTGGTCTCACTGCACAGAGCGTTCCCATTTGTGTCTCTCCCTGTCCTCACGAGCCTTCCTCTGAGGAAGGTAGAGCAGGACAATAGATGAGGCAAGCAAGACCCAACCCAGTAAGCACTGGGAAGGTAGGCGGCTGAGTGTTGGCCAGCGGACTACAGCGCAGGCCTCCCATGCCCGAGCCCCCAGCTACCGCACTGCTGGCTGTTTCCACCCCTGCAGCACACCAGGCTGCCTCATTGGCTACTGAGTCGGAGCTGGAGTTGAGGCAGGGGGCCGACTTTGCCCCTGGGGCCAGAGGTTTTAGAGCAGAGGCCCAGTGCTGGCTCAGAAATGGGCAGGACCCCCATAGTGGGTGGAAGGCATTTGGGATCAGAGGGCTGCCTTCCTTTCCAGCAGAATCTCTGCAACCTAGCTCTGAGATCATAGCCTGAGGGCCAGCACCAGGTTGAGCCTGGCTGGCCTCCGTTCTTACTCCTGGCCCCTCAGCTTCCTGGAAGGGGTGAGGCATGTGTGCACAGAGCATTGTACATTATCTGTTTTTAGTAGGACCTGGGGCTGGGCTAGAGCAGCCTGGAGCAGACCTACATTGCTCATACTCCAGCAGTCGGGGACCCCCCTCTCTTGTAAAGTAAAGCTTGGGACTGGAAGAGCTCGGGGCAGCTCCCATCCCAGCTCTGCCTGTCGCTGGATCTGCAGCCTCGGGCCAGGCGCTCCCCTTTGTGGAGCCCCCATTCCCTCACCAGTCCGGGGAGCAGCCCTTTCCTCCCAGACTGACTGCCATGTGTCTCCAACCCTAAGCCATGAGTTGACCAGGCCACCTGGCTGGAGCTTCCTTTCCTTCACAGCCTGGCCAGGGCCTCCTGTGGGGCTGGATGAGAGGGTCCTCGGTTGTGTTCCCCCTGCCCTTCCAGGGACCGGGCCAGTCTGCAGCTGAGCAACCGCCGGCTAGAGCGGAAGGTGAAGGAGCTGGTGTTGCAGGTGGATGATGAGCACTTGTCGCTGACCGACCAGAAGGACCAGGTGAGGCCCCTCATGGTCAGATGAGACTTCCTACCCCAGGCAGGCGGGCGGTAGAGCTGTGGAGGCTGGTCCTGTCCTCCCCTCTCCCGAGGCACGTCGTGGAACAAGGGGGCCTTTCCAGCCTACTTTAGCAGGGGATTCAGCGAACCCTGAGCCCAGACGGTTGCTCCCTTGCTGTCCCGTGGTCGCCTGGGGAGACGCGGCTGGACTGCGGGCCCCTCTGTGCCGGGCTCTCCCCGCCCCCGCCGGGCTGGGCGGCCCGTTGCGGTGCTCAGCCTACCTGCTCTCCCCGTGCAGCTGAGCCTGCGCCTGAAAGCCATGAAGCGACAAGTGGAGGAGGCAGAGGAGGAGATCGACAGGCTGGAAAGTTCTAAGAAGAAACTGCAGAGGGAGCTGGAGGAGCAGATGGACGTGAATGAGCAGCTGCAGGGGCAGCTCCACGCCATGAAGAAGGACCTGAGGTGAGAGCGGCGGCCCCGTGGTCCCCCGGCGCCGAGGCAAGCGCGGTGCTGTCCAGGCGTGCTGTCCAGGCGTGCTCACGGCTGCCGTGCGACGCCGGCTCCCCCTGGCCGCCGCGCGGGGTTATCCCATCCCACAGCTGAGACCGGCCGTGTCCGCTGCGGTCCCTTCACCTGTGTCATCCCCATCCCTGTCCCCTGCTGTCAGCCAGGCAGGTTTCATCCCGCTTATCCATAAGGGGAAACTGAGGCTCAGAGCAGGAGGCCTAGCTCTCACCCTGGTCCCCTAGACCAGCCCTTAGGAGTCCTGCTTTTAGGGAGAAACAAGACACAGCTTGGCTTCCTATCCTTGTGAGGGCAAGATGGTCTCAGCGAAGACAGAACTGCCTCTGATACTCCCCTGCTGTGATTGGAAGGGGTGTGGGGTCGGGGTCCCCTTCCCCACCCCAGGGTCACTGGGGTGCCGGGTGAGTTTCGGTTCACACTCCTGCATAGAGCTGAGCCTTTCTCAGAGGCTGGCTATGTGGGTAGCCCAGGTGGTTCTCTTGGAAATGGGCAGAACACCCTAGCCCGTTGAGAATCCAAAAATGGGGCCTGTCCATCAAGACCCTGGCCCCAGGACTGGCATTAGGGTGCACTATTTAAGGGGGCATCCAAAATTTTAGTAATCAAGGTAGAGAATTAATGCACTACTGTAAAATGTGAATGCCAACAACCCACGGTAAACCAACTATCAACATTTTTAATTAAGACGGGATCAGTAACAGCACCCCAGTGAGACACATTGTAGCTTGAGGTGAAAGGAAAAACCAGGACTGCTGAATTTGTCCCAGCCCTGTCCGGCCCTCCCCGGCAACACCGGCCACCCGCGGGCTGTTTGCTCCCTATCGCCGGAGGAACCCTTGGGAGCAGACTGGTTCCTGTGCTTCTGTGCCATCCCGGCGGCGGGGGCAGTGGGGGGCACAGGAGCCCCAGACCCTTCCTTCCTCCCCTGACCAGAGACCGGCTGCAGCCCAGGGCCGAGACACGTGCCTCTGTCGTTTCAGCAGACTTAAGAAGCTGCCGAGCAAGGTGCTGGACGACACGGACGACGATGACCTCAGTACGGACGGGGGGAGCCTCCATGAGGCGCCGCTGAGCTACACCTTCCCCAAGGACAGCACTGCCACCAGCCAGATCTGAGGCTCCTCCCGGGGCTGCGGCGGCCGCCGGTCATGCCTCGTGGGGCCCAGCAGCCAGCCGCCCGCCGCAGGGAGCAGGAGAGGCAGCGTCTACGCAGGGCGGACCCCGGAGACCCCCGCGCCTCCTTCTCACAGAACAGGCTGACTCCTCCACGTTGCATCCCTCCCGGGGTCTCTGAGTGGTGGCGCACCTCTCCTCGTCCGGGCAGCTAGCAGTTTAAATGCTGATGCACAAGGCATAGGAGCCACCACTCACTGGGGGGTTTGGAGGCTCTAATTCGGCGGGAGGGAGCTCAGGTTCTGCATAGCTGTCTGCCTTACCGTTTGCAGTGGTGCTCCTGCCCCCTCCTCCCTCCCCGGCTGAGGGAAAGGGTCCAAAATGCTAGTTGTTATCTAATAGCCATTGTGCGGGGGAGGAGATGATGTATAGACTGTACATATTTGAATCCAGATTCTCCTGAGCTGCTGCTGTTTCCACTGTGGAATGTTCCAGAAGCTTCGTGGGGTGGCTTATTTGTAAACTCCACACATCTGTCTTACTATTTTTTAAAACATGGAGCTACTAGATTTTAAGTATTAAGACGCAGAGATGAGAGAGGGTAGAACACAGACTACTTTTGACATCAGAGTTGGAGAAAACGGATTGTCATAGTGATAAGGGACAATTAATACGGAGAAGAGAAATTCAAGTGGTGTTGGTGAACAACTTACAGAAGGAGAGAAAGTCAGAAGTCACTGGTATCTGTGGCCTGCTTACTAATTTTATCTAGAATGACGTTACAATTTCTGAACCGTGCTGAGACCAATTCCCAGTCACCAACTGCAATTTCTTTGCCACAGTTGGGGCGGGGAGACTTGTAAGTCAGGTTTTTGACAGATGATGTGGTTTCCAGAGGGTTGGGGTCCTTCTGTCATTTCTTATTGGTCCTTTCCCTCCTCCACCCACGTCAGGCCTCCGGTGGCTGCTGGGTGGGGAGTGGGAAGGTGTGAGGAAGAGGCGGACGGTATCAGGAAGGTCATGGGAGAGGGAGGAGAGGAGGTAAGCAGGCGTGTAAGCCTGTGAGGAGGAAGGAAGAGAGGGAAGTTTGTGAAAGCTGGGGGATGTGTAGACAAGGGGCAGACTGAGCCGGATCTTGAGTTTATATCAGGAAAGTGAGGGGGATAAAGCTAGACAGGAGGTGTGTCTGTGCAGACTGGAAGGCTCCCCCTGACTTCCTGGGAAGAGGGACGTGGGCCAGCACCAGGCACGAAGTAACCGGGATTCGGTGAGTTCTGGGGCAAGGCCACATTGCTGGGGCAACATCACAGGGAGTGAGGAATTGGAAACTTGCAGTCTTGCATGGCTTTCCTGGTGTCACTGCCCACTGTGACTGGTCCCAGGGATGCCCAGAGACCAAGTCCAGGCACAGCCAGGCCCCCACAGGTCAGGGCCTGGGTAGAGTGGACAGCTCAGTAGGGCCATGGCCTGGGAGAGAACCACATAGGATGTACATGTATACAGGGGCAGAGAGGACTGTGTTCAGTTGGGTCAGCAGTGTCCCCAGGTATCCTAAGAGATGGCAAGCCTGTGGACCAGAGAACTCCATGACAATTACCAGAGGAGCAGGGAGCTCCAGTGCCCTACCTGCCCCAGGTCACAGAGCCCACCGAATAGGATTCTGAGTGATTGTCTGCTTCGAGGGCTGGTGTCACCAGCCCCCTTCCCCAACAGGCGGGGCTCCTGGAACCTGGATGGCCAACCCCTCCTCCTCCTCTGCTGGCTCGGAGTGGACCTTGCCTCTGCTTACTCATTTGAGGCGTGGAGAGATTTGTCCCTTTCGCCATTCATTCATGGAGCCAGTAATTATTGGGCATCCACCGTGTGTCAGACACAGTCCCTGGCATGGGGAACACAGCCGTGAATACAACAGACCCAGATCCCCTCTTGGACCGCAGGCCCATAGTCATACAAGGGGGCACAGAGGCCGAGCCCCTCCATACCCAACCCTGGAGCCCCTCTGTCCTTTTGAGGATACAACAAACCTGACTCACTGGAATTCCCAGGGGGTTCTCCAACCCTCAAAATATCCCTGATTTCCCTGCTGCTTCCACTCTCATTAGTTGTTTGCCGAGAGGTCTGCCTAAACATGCCTCAGTCCACTCATAACTACAGGTGGGAGCAGAGAAGGTCAGAGGTGAAAGAACTTTAGGGGGCGAGTATCTGTCTGGGGCTTGTGAGAAAGTCACTGTTTCTGGCCAGTTCTTGTGGTCAGTGGGAGGCCGGCTGCAAGAAGCCAGGTATGCGTGGAAAGAGAACAGAGATCCCTGTTAAAAAGCCGTGCATCCTCACGGTCAAAGATGAGCCATTGTACCTGTTAACCCAGGCGACACTCTACATGGGCATGGCGCTGGCCGTGAGGCGTGCAGTGTAGCAGGGTGGGAAGAACAGCCAGCTGGGCCTTGAGATATTTTCAAGTCCTCACTCTCCTTGCCCCGGTGACCTTGACAGGGGTGACCTTGATGGGGCAGGTGCTCTCAGTGCCCAAGATCGTCTAGGATAAATGAGAGCTGTGGTGCAAGGTCCTTTCCAACTCTGACATGCTCTTATTCTTTGATTTTATTATATACTCCCTCCCCCCATTTATTGCTTTAAGAACTAACCCTACTCAATATTTCCTTTAGCTAGCTTAAAAAGAAAAGAAAATATTTTATTTAATAACCCAATACGTGGCCAAATGCAATGCTGAGGAGACAATCGTCGTATATCTTTAAATTTTTTTTTTTTTTTTTCCTGATTCGGGAGCGTCCTTTGACAAAGGCAAGAAGCTTATTCTTTGGCACTTGGGCTTTGGGGATGTTTGACTGCTTTGGGTTGTCATGGGGAAGAGACGGTTGTGGGCAGCTACCTCCATGTACGTGAACTGGATGAAGCAAGATTGCCTTTCAATAAATGCTGTCACCCGACAGGAATCTTGACTCTGCCATTATTTTGACCCCCTTGTTTTCTCCAGAGCCCGGTTCCAGGGGCACCAAGAAACAGCCAAGGTGAATGGCTGGAGGCTGCTTGAGGAAGAGGAACGTGGTGGCATTTCATGCCTAGAACCGGTTTCTGAAATTAGAAGGGCGGGCGCGGATCCGTGGTAAACACTGGGAGAATTAATATGCCTGCAGATTCTGGTGTTCTGAGAAACCCAACCTGCCCATTTGCAGAAAAAGGCAACATGGGAAGTGTGTTCATAACTGAGGATAAACAAAACATGCCCTGTATATTCCTTGTTCCTAAACTCAAATGGGTCCTCCTGCCATCAGAGTTTACACTTGATCTCTCTTGATTGATAGCAGGCTGACCACAGGTACCGGGGTCCCCAGTTTACGGAAAGGGGTTCCTTCTCCATGAATGGGACCTACAGGGCTGGTTCTTTGTCCTCAGATAGATTCTCTGCCCTGCGGCCTGGAGGCTGATCCCTGCAGGCCCCGAGCTCCCTCTATGACCTATGGCTGCTCTGTTGGGGGTCAGCCAGGAGGAGCACATAGGGGTTGGATATTTCTTTGTTATCATTTCCTGCTTTGTGCAACATTTTTGGCTGTGGCTCCTAAGGGGTGGGGGTGGGGGGTTCCATCATGACTCCAGCTCCCACAGGACTTGGGTGACCCTATCTCCTCCTTGTGCCTCTGGTCCTAAGTTGGTTCTGGCTTCCTGCTGCTGTTCCTCTGAGCCCCTCAGGAGCCCTGGTGTGTTCCCACAACTGCCTGCCCTCTAGTGCAGCTTTTCACTGAACTCTTTGGGCTCCTGCAAGGGGGTGCTGTTTCCTGCCCAGAGCTCTACCCACTGCCCCCTCGATGCCCCCAGGGATGTAAACATCCCACCCATCCCACCCACCCAGCCCTTGGCCCCTCTTACTCTGATTAGAGGGAGCGTCTCAGATATAAATGAGATTTTCTAATTTTAATAAGTCCTCAAAGATTTTGTATAGATGTTTGCTTTTTTCTTTAAGGTCAGATTTATTGAGGTATTATTTTATCATTTGTAGCAAGAAGTGTCCCTTTTGGTGTTATCTGCTTTTGAAACTACATTTATGCCCCTTGCCTTGGTCCATGTCTCCCCCCAGCTACCCCCCAACCCACCCATCCAGGGTCCTCCTGGTGGGGATAGGAGACCCAAGGGGAGCCCAGAGCCAAAGGGAAAAGTCCTTTCGGGCCCGTGGCACCCTCATCTGCATTCTCGACATTCCTTCCTTAAATTTGTTGATAGCAGCAGTGATCCTGTCTTTGTTGGTAGATAGTCATTAACCAGAAAGTTTTCCAAATTTTCACATGACAGGGGGAAATGACCTGACAGCCCATTCCTGGCAGGGGCTGAGCAACCCCACAGGGAGGTGGTGTGCCAGGCTTTGCAGAGGGACCTGCACGCCTTGATCCTGCTCTCAGACCCGTTGAGCACAGGGCGCTGAAAATCATCGTAGCCATTCACGCCTGTCTCAGTGAGCAAAGCAAGATTTGAGCCCCATGCCAGGTTTATCGAGTCTGGAAACAATGTGCCAGCACGGTTCCAAATGACACTCAACAATACTACCCATTGTGCTGGGGATGTTTGCAAAGTTTCCCACCGCGAGGAATCCCCCTTGGTCTCACAACAGATTGTCAATGACTTCTTGGGTACGGGGAGCATGATTCCAGAGGTTTTCTGGGTAAACAGAATTAAACGATTTCATGAGAAAGGCAGAAATTTGCGCAGGTAAGGAATCGGAGGCTTGGAGAAGCTGAGTGTTTTGCTGTAAGTCACATCTGGAGTGGGGAAGGCCCCCCTGGGAGCAGAACCTGCCAGCCCAGGCCAGCTGTTGTAGCAAGTACAAAATTTAAGCCACAGTCTAGCACCTGTAGGAGCTTACAGTATAATTATCAAAATGGTGATTATTAAACTAAGCGGAAATTAGATTTAAGTATTAAGTACTTCATATGTTTATGACATTACCAAATTTGTCTATTTTTTTCCATTTATAGTCCCTGACCCTTGGCACGTGGTTGGAGATGGAGCTGTCAGGTCCAGAGTCTGCGTCTGGTTCTGGAGCTCTCCAGGAAGCTCTGCTGTCCCTCCCCCACACTCACCGCCCTCAAGGACAGAGGTCTTTCATTTGCTCCTGACCCCTCAGGCCTCCTGATCTTTTCTCTTTCAGATTCTCTTCAGGTGTGAGTTTCTCTGCAGCTCAGCCACCTGTTGCCTGTCCCCACTCAGCACAGCAGATAGAGGCGGGTGGAAATCAAATCAGCCTTCGAAGTCGCAGAGCTCACGGAGAAGGCTAGTCACAGATTTTTTGCTCATGGACAAGGCGAGTCACAGATTTTTAACTGCTCATCTAACCCAGCTGTCTCTGGTGCCACTTGCTGTTGCGTCTCTCATTTTACCTTCAACAACCCCTTGGTGGTGTTCTTGCCTTTTCTGCCTGGGCCGATTCTGGGGTGGGATGGCTGCTTGAGAAGGTCGCTAGGCCTTGCCACTGTCTCGTTGCACGGAAAGTATTCTTTCAGAAACATCAGCAAGTCCTGGAGTTTGGATGGTTCTCAGGGAACATTTATCTCTGGTGAGATCCTTCTAGAACCACATATAACAATAATCTTCATCGTGGAGTGTCCCTTTCATGTTAGTTTTACATTCAAAACCGCACTTGTGATCCGAAATCAACCCGTTGTTCTCAACAGAACGCTCTCCACTGAGGTCACTGAGAAAACCCCTCACCCCAGAACTGCTCGTTGAAGAACGTCAGGTGGTTGGGTTGGAGCCTGGAACCCCCGGGGCTTGATGATGGGCTGCCTTCCCGGAGGCGACTGCATAGTCTCTGTGGGCCTGGGAGGAGAGGTCCCAGTGGGAAGGGGCTCTGGATGCTTGCAAGTGGGCAGAGGCCGACTCTTGCCTGGGGAAGGGTGGAGTCTGCGGATCACAGGGGCCCCTGGCTGGCTCAGTCGGAAGAGCATGGAACTTCTGATCTCAGGGTCATGAGTACGAGCCCCCCACTCTGGGTCTAGAGAGTCCCTAGATAAATAAATAAATGTAAAAAAAAATTCTTATGGAGAAAAATGATAGCATAAACTCCAGTACAGTTAACATAGAGTGTTATGTTAGTATCAAGTGTACAATACAGTAATTCAACAATTCTACACATCACCATTTATCCTGGTGAGTGTGCTCTTAATCCCCTTCACCTGCTTTACCCATCCCCCCACCGACCTCTCCTGGCAGCCATCAGTTTCTTCTCTAGAGTTAAGAGTCTCTTTTTGGGTTGTCTCCTTTTTTCTTTGTTCATTTCTTTTGTTTCTTAATTCCACGTATGAGTGAAATTATATGGTATTTGCCTTTCCCTGAGTGACTTATTTCACTTAGTGTCACACTCTAGATTCATCCATGCTGTCGCACATGGCAAGATTTCATTCTTCTTACCACTGAATAATATTGCGTTCTCTCTCTCTATATCATATGTTTATCCATTCATCTATCGATGGACACTTGAGCTCTTTCTATAATTTGGCTATTATAAATAATGCTACAATTAACCTAGGAGTGCATGTATCTTTGAATTGGTGTTTTCATATTCTTTGGGAAAATACCCAGTTGTGGAATTCTGGGATTGTATGGTAATTCTATTTTTAGTCCTGGGGGGAACCTCCATATTGTCTTCTACACTGGCTGTACCACTTTGCATTCCCACCAACAGTGCATCAGAGTTCCTTTTTCTCCACATCCTCGCCAACACTTATTTCCCGTGTTTTTTTTTTTTTTTTTTTTTTTTTAATTTTAGCCAGTCTGACAGGTGTGAGATGATACCTCATTGTGGTTTTGATTTGCATTTCCCTGATGATGAGTGATGTTGAATAGCTTTTCATGTGTCTGTTGGCCATTTAAATGTCTTCTCTGGAGAAATGTCTGTTCATATCTTCTGCCCATTTTTAACTGGATTATTTGGGGGGGTTCGTGTTGTATAAGTTCTTTATATATTTTGAATGTCTTTTAGTTTTGTTGATTGTTTCATTAGCTGTGCAGAAGCTTTTTATTTTGAAGTAGTCCCAGTAGTTTTTGCTTTTGCTTCCCTTGCCTCAGGAGACAAATCTAGAAAAATGTTGCTATGGCTGAAGTCAGTGAAATTCCTGTCTGTGCTCTCTTGTAGGATTTTTATGTTTTTAGACCTCACTTCAGGCCTTAATCCATTTTGAGTTTATTTTTGTGTATGGTGGAAGAAAGCAGTCCGGTTTCATTCTTTGGCATGTAGCCGTCCAGTTTTCCCAATACCAATTAGTCAGAGAAGATTGTCTTTTTCCCATTGCATATTCTTGCCTCCTTTGTCAAAAATGCATTGACTGGGGCGCCTGGGTGGTGGAGCCTCTGCCTTCGGCTCAGGTCATGATCTCAGGGTCCTGGGATCAAGTCTGGCATCGGGCTCTCTCCTGGGCGGGGAACCCACTCCCCCTCACCACCTGCCTCTCTGCTTACTTGTGATCTCTGTCTGTTAAGTAAATAAATAAAATCTTGAAAAAAAAAAAAAAAGAAAATGCATTGACCATATAATCATGGATTTATTTCTGGGCTTTCTTTTCTGCTCTATTGAGGTATGTATCTGTTTTTGTGGCAGTATCCTACTGTTTTGATGACTACAGCTTTGTAATATAACTTGAAGTCTGGAATCGTGATACCTTGAGGTTTTTGTTTTGTTTTGTTTTGTTTCCCTTTAAGATTGCTTTGGCTATTTGAGTTCTTTGTGGTTCCACACAAATTTTAGGATTCTTTGTTCTATCTAGTTCCGTGGAACATACTGTTGGTAGTTTTTTGCTGTTGTTGTTTTTGTTTTAAATAGGCTCCATGCCCAGAGTGGAGCCCAGCATGGGGCTCGAACTCATGACCCCGAGATTAAGACCTGAGCTGAAATCAAGAGTTGGACACTCAACTGACTGAGACAACCAGGCATCCCGCTGTTGGTATTTTGATAGGGACTGCATTAAGTCTGTTGCTTTGGGTAGAATGGACATTTTAACAATATTTGTTCTTGGAATCCATGAGCATGGACTATCTTTCCATTTGTTTGTCTTGTCTTCAGTTTCTTTCATCAGTATTTTATAGTTTGTAGAGTATAAGTCTTTTGCCTTCTTGGTTAAGTTTATTTTTAGGTATTTCATCATTTTTGGTGCAATTGTGAATGGGACTGCATTCTTAATTTCTCTTTCTGCTATTTCATTATTAGTGCATAAAAATGGAGATTTCTGTATGTTGATTTTGTATCCCGTAACTTTAGAAAATTCATTTATCAGTTCTAGTAGTGTTTTGGTGGAATCTTTAGGGTTTTCTATATATCGTGTGTCATCTGCAAGTAGCATAAGTTTTATTTCTTCCTCACCAATTTGAGTGCCTCATATGTCTCCCCCCACCCCCTCCGATTGCCATGGCTTGGACTTCCATTACTGTGTTGAATAAAAGTGATGAGCGTGGGAATCCTGACCTTAGAGGGAAAGCTTTCAGTGTTCCACCATTTGAGTATGATGTTAGCTGTGGGTTTTTCATATGTGGCCTTTCTTATGTTGAGGTATGTGCCCTTTAAACCTACTTTGTTGAGGGTTTTTATCATGAATGGTTGTTGTACTCTGTCATATGTTTTTTCTGCATCTATTGAAATGGTCATATGGCTTTTTTTTTTTAAAGATTTTATTTATTTATTGACAGAGAGAGAGATCACAAGTAGGCAGAGAGGTAGGCAGAGAGAGAGGGGGAAGCAGATTCCCCACTGAGCAGAGATCCTGACGCGGGGCTTGATCCCAGGACCCTGAGATCATGACGTGAGCCGAAGGCAGAGGCTTTAACCCACTGAGTCACCCAGGAGCCCCAGTCATATGGCTTTTATCATCTCTCTTGTTGACGTGATGTATCACATTGATTGATTTGCAAATATTGAACCACTCTTGCATCCCAGGAACAAATCCACTTGCTTGTGGTGAATGATTTTTTTTTTTTCTTTTTAATGTGTAGGATTGATTCTTTGTGAACATCTAAAATCCCTTAACAGGGTGGAAGCTGCAAATGGGCAGACACACATGGGCCAGGAATTTTTGCATTTTTATCTGATTTAATGTGTGCCTTGTGAGAGGACTAGTGTTAAAACACTTTTCCCATGTTGGGGAATATGTGCAGAAAGAGAGATAATTTGTCCAAAGTCACCAGCTAGTAAATAGTGGAGCTGGGGGAGAGCCCCTGGTCTGCTGCTCTTACAACCTGGAGCTTCCCGGGTCCTTGGCCACTCTTCCCTGCTGCCCCTCCAAAACAGTCAACACTGACATCTCTAGACTTCCCTAGTGGAGGCCATTAGGCCCAAAGTCTGGGTGGTTTGTCTGAGGTCACAGCGCTCCAACTTCTGGACCACCCCCTCCTTTCTGTATGCCTCCATCCCACCAGCAGCAGGCTGCCAGCCTGGCCAACCTCAGCCTGCTGGTCCTTTCAGGACAGGCTTGTTTTCCAGGGAAAGTCTTAGAGATTAAGATAAACAAGGTATCTCGGATTAAATGCCCTTTGGCTTTCAAAAGGGCCCGACGGATAAGCCTGGCTCCTTGGTTTGCTGAGGTCCCTCTCTGGGGCTGGGGCTGCCTGGCCTTTCACTGGGTACCAGGGGTTCCCTGCAGTTCCCAGCCTATCAACGGCCCAGGATTCAGGACTCTTTGGAGATGGGCACAGGGCTGCCCGCAGAGTTAGGCAAGGGGAACTGGATCTGTCAAAGGTAACAGGCACCCTCCAGCTCTTGGCCCCTCTTGAAGGGGATATGCCGAGTTGCTGTCCAGTCTCCCTGGGGAGATTCTCCTGGCATTCAGATGGTAAAGGACTAGGAAACAAAACTGGCTTCCCCTCAACCTGGCCACCACCTCCTCATCTGATCAGCCGCGACCCAAAGCCCCGACTCCCCCAGGCAGCATCCATTCCTGACTCATGTGTGGCTTCCCAAACCAGCTTCCTTTTCTGAGAAAAGAAACCGTCTCTACTGTCTCCTCCCCTTCAAGGCCAGTTTTTTCTTTGGTTTGTGTGTTTCATTGCTGCTGGATTCTAAAATTCAGGTACAGAGTGTTTGTGGGCTCGCTGACGTGGGGCGGCCTTCCCAGGCCCCACAGAAAGGTTGGGTGTGCCCAAGATAAGCCGGGCTCACTCAGCCCTGTGATGGTCAGAGGGGTGCAGCCTGGAGGGCAAGGGTATTTCTGAGAAGTACCAGTATATGTCCAGAGAGTGCTCCCCAGCTGTTAGGAGGCCAGCTGGGAGTTAGTCCCTGTGGCTTTGTTACCAACATCAGCAACAAAGGGATTTAGGAAGCAGCAAACATGAGGAAGACAGAAATGCACAAAGTTAGCACCTCAACGGATCTCTGAGGATTTCTAGTTAAGGAGTCTGGGTGTGTTTGTTTGTTTGTTTGTTTGTTTAAGGAATTTGTATTCCCACCACCAAGAATTAACCGTGGCTAGCATTGGGTCATATCTGCTTCCCATATATAAATAAAATGTTTTGGAGAAAGTTGAAGATTTTTTTCCCTTTGCCCCTCACTCCCTGCTCTTTCCTTTTCTCCCTCCAGAGACAACCACCATTGAGAGAATCAGCCAGTTGTACCAGCGTCCAGGATCAGTGAAGCATGGGATGTGGTACGACTGGAGGTGAGAGCCTTAGGGCGGGGAGAGATGGCAGCTGCACTGGGGAGTGGGGCATACTTGAGTAACAGTGTAGTGGCTAAGCTACCTTCTAATAGTGAACCCAGACAGGGGCAGGGCTCTCGTTTGGCTGACGGGATATCCACATTTGGGATGTTGCCCCCGAGATATTTCCTTCTCCTTCCTTACCCATCTGTTTCTCAAATATGGTGGACAAATATTAAAGTATGGATTTGAAGGAACATCCCGTGGTTTGCCCGTTTGGGAAGTGGCATTTTCAGCCTGCCTGTGGTGCCCACAAGCCTAGTTCCAGGCTCACAAAGACCAAGGTCTCACTGGCTATCTGCCCTAGGGAACAAAGAGTGGTGGCATCCTCTGTCCTTCCAGGACTCACTGAATCTTGGCCTGGAATTGCAATTGTTCCTTGGTTGGTGCCTCGATGGGCCCCGGTGCTTGCAACCTTTCTTGTCTGGTCACATGGGTAAGGAGGGCACCATGTACATCACTCAACCCAGCTGGGGCCTGGCTGCCATGTTTCTTTTGCTGTGTTCCGTCTGGCCCCTTGCTGATCAGAATGTGTGCTTCAATTGGTAGACTTCCCTTTTAGCTCTACCATAGTGGCTGGAATCTGTCCATCCCAGGAATAGCTCCTCTAACAGTATGGCAATGGAGGCGGGCATTATGGTGTTCTTCCTTCAGCAGTAATTTCCCAGCCGGAAGATTCTGGAAATAGGATCACCCCTCAACTTGCTGAGAGAGGCCTCACGGGTACTCCCACATGGCAGCTAGAGGGACTGAAAGACCTCATTTCTTTCTTTGTGTGTTTATTTTTCCATATAAAATAAGACAACTGTATTACCAAAAATGAGCAAATAACCCTACTAGCCTGATCCCACTGTCATGAGCATTTTAGCACATTTCTTTCCAGTCTTTTTTCCTTGTGCAGTTTCTTTGAACATAACCACAACCATGGTGTTTATGTGATTTTATATATGCGGTGTGGTCACTTAACATTCTAATAAGCCTGTTTCCTAATACTGGATAATCTTCATCACTTTTTAAAATACTACAAAACAAACCATTGAGTGCATTACCATCACCATATTATTGGGTGTGTAGGAGTCTAAATTTCGCCTTCCTGCCATGAATATTTTTGTATTTGGGTTTTTTTTTTTTTTACTCATATTTCAAATTATTTGCTTTGTTAGAGGTCAGAAGTGGAATTACTGGGGTGTGAGGTGAAAAACAAACCTTTAAGTCACTGTAAGTGTCACCAAATAGCTTTTCAGAAGGGTTCAGCAGTTTACACAGACACTAATAATATACAAATGTGGTCTTTCCTCCACATCCCCTGCCCCTCAGTTTGCTAATTTACATCTCTTCCTGAAGAACAGGAAAACCTCTTTCATCAGGTTAATGTCCTTTTGTATTGCCAGTGGGGTTTATTTCACAAGATGTTCTTTTGAGATCTGTCCATTGTTTTTCTTTCAATTTTTTTCTCTGTTAAAGCTTAGTGTGTTTTTTAAGTAGCATAGACTAGAAAATGCAAATCATGTAATAGAGTAGAACAGTTAAAAAAAAAAAAGAGTCCTCTATCCCTGACCCCAGTTTCTCCAATCTCTACCCAGAAGCAACCATTCTTTCTAGTTTCTTTTATTTCTTCCAAGCCAACTTCTTGATTTTCATCCAGGCCCCAGAATTTGTAAGTGTCCCCCATGGGGCACCTTCACAGAAAAGTAAATGAAAGCAACTTGAAGGGATTTAAAAGATGGTGAGGTGGCCGTGGGCACTGGGACTCCCCCCCACCACCCCTGGGGCTGCCTCTTCCCTGACCTTCCCCACAAAAAAGGGAAGCAGCCTTTGGACGACTCACTAGCCGGGCTACATTCAGGACTAGAGCTCCTGACCCAGTGAGGTGATCCTGAAGGAAGGCTGACACAAGGCTTTTTCTCCGGTAACTATTGCCAAATACATGAGGGGGTTCACTGCAAGAGGCCAATATCTGTCTGAAGAGGCCTAGGCCTTCAGAAGGGATCCAGGCACCCAAATCCCTGTGCCAGGAAATGCCTAGGACTCTGTGGTCAAGTCCTGGGCCATGGCTGTGTCAGCCCCAGATTACCTTGTGGACTGTCCTTTCTCACCTGTGCACTCAGGCATCACATCCCTTGGTCCCTCTTTGGCGACTTTCATCTGCTTCTTACACTTTCTCTCAGGGGGTGGGGAGGGGGGTTGGATTCCTTTTACTCTCTGATTTCCCACTGGGTTTTTGTTCTCTTTTAAGGACACACTTTGTCCCAGTTTCTTTGTCCCACCCTTTGTCAGACCCAGTGTGTTTCTCTCCTTTAGCAGGTCCACATGGTCAAAATCCTAAATATAGGAACATTTATTGGTGAAGGCATTGAGGATTGGGACCGTTGGGGCAAGGGGACTGGGAGGAGAGAAATTACAGGGTCAGCCCTATTTTCCTGAGATGGCATTACGAGATTTGTACCAAAGGCTCAGGGTCTGTGGGAGGTGGCCCCAATAACCATGTATAAATGGTGGCTGCAGGTGTGTAGTTTTCCAAAGGCTCATGGGTTCTCTGGTGTTTCCTTAAGGGTATAAGAGACTGATGGGATGGAAGGCTTCACAGGGCTGGCTACCTACAGTGAGTCCTGGTGCCATCGCTGTAGTGGCCAGCAGGGGGAGCTGTGGTCACTACTGGCCTCAATGGTGGTTTAGCAGACCTGCATATCCGGAGCCCAGGCCATCAGCGGTGGAGTCGCAGAGAGGACTTTGAACAGTACCAACGCTTGTTTTCCCAGCCTAGCCCAGCTCATCTGGGGCTCCTAAGTTACTGCTGTGTTGCAGTATTTGCATCCCACCGATTTTATTTCCAACATTTGTTCTGAGATGCTATTTCATGAGACCAAAGCTATTCCGTTTCCCCTTTCCGAGGGCACTTGCTGTGCACCTGCTCTGCACTGGCCTATGTTGAGATAAGTAGGACTCAGTCCCTGGACTCAAAGGGATAAGAAATGACCACTAAGAAAAAACGAGGGGTAGAGTCTAAAGCACTGGAAGAGATACAGGGGAACTATGATGTGGTTCATGAGGGGAAAGATTGCTATTGGCTGGGAGAATTGGGGAAGGCTTTGTGAAGGAGATTTTAATCTTACAGATGGGTGCCTCTTTGGTACAAAGGACAGGGGGAACGCCTGGATTCAGAGAATCAGCCATTTGTGTTAGAGTCTAGATAAATGAAGTAGAGGAGTGATTGGAGGTGAGGCTAGAAAATGGGTTTGGGATTACATATTTGGAAGATTTTTTTTAAAAATTCATTTTACAGAGAGAGACACAAGTGAGACAGGGAACACAGGCAGGGGGAGTGGGAGACAGAGAAGCAGGCTTCCCGCCCGGCAGGGAGCCCAATATAGGGCTTGATCCCGGGACCTTGGGATCATGACCTGAGCCAAAGGAAGATGCTTAAGGATTGAGCCACCTAGGCACCCCTATTTTTGGAAGATTCTTAAAAATTTTAAATAAAATAAATAAATAAAATAAAGAAATAAAAAATTTATTTAAATTGTAGTTAGTTATCATACAGTGCATGTTCGTTTCTGGAGTAGAATTCAGGGATCCATCACTTACATACAATACCCAGTGCTCATCACAAGTGCCTTCCTTCTACCCATCACCCATCTGGCCCATCCCCCACCCACCTCCCTCCATCACTCCTCAGTTTGTTTTCTGTCATTAAGAGTTTCTTGTGGTTTTTCCCCCCTCTCTCTTTTCTTTCATCCTCTCCTATGTTCATCTGTTTTCTTTCTTAAATTCCATATATGAGCAAAATAATATAGTATTTGTCTTTCTCTGACTGACTTATTTCGCTTGGCATAATACACTCTAGCTCCACATCATTGTAAATGGTAAGATTTCATTCTTATTTATTTATTTATTTATTTGACAGAGAGAAAGATCGTAAGTAGGCAGAGGGGCAGGCAGAGAGACAGAGAGGAGGAAGCGAGGCTCCCTGCCAAGCAGAGAGCCCGCTGTGGGACTCGATCCCAGGACCCTGAGATCATGATCTGAGCCGAAGGCAGAGGCTTAAGCCACTGAGCCACCCAGGCGCCCCAGTAAGATTTCATTCTTGATGGCTGAGTAATATGCCTATATATATATATATGTATACATACATATATATATATATATATATATATATATATATATATATATGTATGTATATATATACCACATCTTTATCCATTCATCAGTCAATGTACATTTGGACTCTTTCCATACTTTGGCTGCAATAAACAGTGGGATGCATGTACCCCTTCGAATCTGTATTTTTTGTATCCTTTGGGTAAATACCTAGTAGTGCAATTGCTGAATCATAGGGTAGTTAGGGTAGTTCTATTTTTAACTTTTTAAGGAACCTCCATACTGTTTTCCAGAGTGGTTGCACCAGCTTGCATTCCCACCAACAGTGTAAGAGGGTTCCCCTTTCTCTGCATCCTCGCCAACACCTGTTGTTTCTTGTGTTGTTGATTTTAGCCATTCTGACTGGTGTGAGGTAGTGTCTCATATTTGTTTTGATTTGTATTTCCCAGATGATGAGTGATGTTGAGTGTCTTTTTGTGTGTCTGTTAGCCATCTGGATGTCTTCTTTGGAAAAATGTCTATTCATGTCTTCTGTCCATTTCTTAACTGGATTATTTGTTTGGCTGTTGAGTTTGATCAGTTCTTTTTAGATTTTAGATACTAACACTTTACCAGATATGTCATTTGCAAATATCTTCTCCCATTCCATAGGCTACCGTTTAGTTTTGTTGATTGTTACCTTCACTGTGAAGATGCTGTTTATCTTGATGTTTTTTTCTTTGTTTCCCTTGCCTCCGGCAATGGCGACGTGTCTAGTAAGAAGTTGCTATAGCTGAGGTTATAGAGGTTGCTGCCTGTGTTCTTCTCTAGGATTTTTTTTTAAGATTTTATTTATTTATTAGAGAGATGGAGAGAGAGCACAGGTAGGCAGAGCAGCAGGCAGAGCGAGAGGGAGAAGCAGGCTCTCCTCTGAGTGGGAAGCCTGAAGTGGGGTTTGATCCCAGGACCCTGGGATCATGACACGAGCTGAAGACAGCCGCTTAATCAACTGAGCCACCCAGGCGAACTGTCTTCTAGGATTTTGATGGTTTCCTATTTCACATTTAGATCTTTCATTCATTTTGAATTTATTTTTGAATTTATTTTGTGTAAAAAAGCGGTCCAGTTTCATTCTTCTGCATATCACTGTTCAGTTTTCCCAACACCATTTGTTGAAGAGACTGGCCTCTTTCCATTGGACATTCTTTCCTGCTTTTTCGAAGATTAGTTGACCATATAGTTGTGGGTCTATTTCAGGGTTTTCTGTTCTGTTCTATTGATCTATGTTTTTGTGCCAGTACCATACTGTCTTGATCACTACAACTTTGTAATAGAGCTTGAAATCTGGAATTGTGATGCTTCCAGCTTTGCTTTTCTTTTTCAAAATCGCTCTGGCTATTCAAGGTCTTTTGTGGTTCCATACAAATTTTAGGATTGTTTGTTCTTATTCCCTGAAAAATGCTGGTGGTATTTTGATAAGAGATTACATTAAATGTATAGATTGCTTTGGATGATATATAAACATTTTAACAATGTTTGCTTTTCCAGTCCATGAACATGGAATGTTTTTCCATTTCTTTGCATCCTCTTCAGTTTCTCTCGTTAAGTGATCTATAGTTTTCCGAGTACAGATCTTTTACTTCTTTGGTTAGGTTTATTCCTAGGTGTCTTATTGTTTCTAGTGCATTGCAAATGGGATCGATTCCTTGATTTCTTATTCTGCTGCTTCATTATTGGCGTATAGAAATGCAACAGATTTCTGTACATTGATTTAAAATCCTGCTACTTTGCTGAGTTCATGTATTAGCTCTAGCAATTTTTTTGGTGGAGTCTTCTAAATAGAGACTGCAAATAGTGAAAATTTGATTTCTTCTTTGCTAAATTGGGTGCCTTTTATTTCTTTCTCTTTCTTTCTTTTTTTTTTTTTTTTGTCTGATTGCTGAGGCTAAGACAAGCAGTACTATGTTAAATACTAATGGCAAGAGTAGACATCCTTATCTTGTTCCTGACCTTAGGGGAAAAGCTCTGTTTTTCCCCATTGCGGGTGGATAGTAGCTGTGCGTCTTTTGTATAGGGTCTTAATGATGTTGAGGTATGTTCCATCTATCCCCTACTTTGTTGATGGAAGACTCCCAGAAACAGGGAAGCAGTGATGTTTATAAGCAAGAGATTCTGGATAAACAACAACAACAACAAAAACCAAGGGTTGAGTTTTATGTTTTCGTGTCCTGTTTGAGAAAGAGATGAATAATTTTTTTAAGTGGCTGGTAACATTTAGTATTATCCTTGATTATCAATAAGAAGAATCATCTTCTCCCCCATTGAGAATTCTCTAATTATCCATTTTAAACATCCCAAGGTGCAAATCACTACTTAGTCTAAATCGTTGCTTTTTGAACTTGAGTGTGCATCACAATAGCCTGGAGGACTTGTTAAAAACTTTGACTGCTGGCCTCACTCCCAGAGTTTTCAGAACAGCCAAAAATTTGATGCACTGGGAGAACCTTGGGATTGCATTTCCTCCCTGACTATTCTCAGTATGTCCACTGGGTGGCAGCAGAGAGCACCACATTCACCACACTGGACAAACCTGGAAGGGGACGGCGGGGGTGGGGGGGTGGCGGGGAGTGGTGGAGATTGCTGTTTCCTAAGGCTTCATTGCAGGGATTTGCCTCCCAATGACCATGCACACCAACCTCAGCATCAAGCTGTCCAGCATGTAAGGACACATTTGTAGAAGGGAGTGCTTAGTGATTTGGATCTCATTCCTCCTGGATGTCCCCACTCCCGAAACCACCCCAACTACCATCTGCTTGGCCCTCAGAATTCTCCCCATCTAGTCCCTCCCTGGGGAGTGGAGTAGATTTGATAACTTTCAAGGTTTCTTCCAGCATGGTTTTTGTCTTGAGTGTAAGGTGAACTAGAACTTGGAATAGGAACTGTGGGGTCCAGAATGTTCAGGTTAGCCTGTGGCCAGGGGGACCTCCTTCAGGCAGACCTTGTGGTCAGTAGAGACCAGCCCTGATTGAGACACAGGTTGGAATTAGGTGCCCTCCTGAGTGAGATGGCATCCTGCCATGTCCCCCCAGATGTCTGCAACGTCTGCTCCTTCATGCAAGGACTGTCCCTGTCAGCAGCTCCAAGGGCCATTTGGTTGACTTTGATCCTTTTTCAAACCAACACAGAGCCTTGAGAGTCATCGGTTACACTCTGCCTGTTAGTTTTTCAATGAAGGACATCATCCCTGCTTGGGCTCTGACTGTTCAACCCACCAGCTGCCAAAATTGTACCCATGCTAGTACAAAAGTCCCGTATGAAGCCTTCCCTGACCCTTCAGATACAAATTGCTCCCTTCTCTGGGCTCCCCTGGTCCTAGCTCTAATGTCGCTCTTCCCGGACCATGTTAGCTGGTAGTTGTTTTGCCCTTCACCATTAGATGGTAAGCTCCACCATCGTGAAGACTGTGTCTCATTATTCATCTCTGTAGGAGGGACCTCATCGATGCTGGAATTGAAATGACTTTTGTCTCACATTTTGATCAGTGATCAGGGCTATATTTACCTAAACTGTATGATTTTGTGAATTGAACGCATATTTCCTCTGGGCCTTTCTCCTCCTAGACCAAATAGGTGTGTTGATTTTAGTCCTGTGTAATAGGGTACCATTCACCCATGGAAGTTCTAATGAGTTCAGAAGTTTCTTTTTTTTTTTTTTTTAAGATTTATTGATTTATTTTTGAGAGAGAGCAAGAGAAGGAACGGGGGAATGGCAGGCAGAGGCAGAGGGAGAGGCAGACTCCCCTAAGCTAAGCCTGATGCAGGACTTGATCCTTGGACCGTGGGATCATGATCCGGGCTGAAGGCAGATGCTTAATCAACTGAGCCACCCAGGTGCCCCAAGTTTCTAAGTTAATCTGTGAATCACTGAGAAAGAATATACCCTGTTCTGTTCAAAAGTTGACAAATGGAGTTGACTAATCAACAAAGGACAGAGAATCAAACATGCCTTCTGCTAATGATGATTTTTCCTGTTAATGTTTTTTTCCTAATTCTTTCTAGTTTAATTTGTTTATGACATTTAATCTTTTTTGTTGTATGCTTGAGATCAATATTTTGACTCTAGTTTACTAAATATCAGTAATATTTTCTAATATTTTAAAGCATTATTCTTATGTTTTAGGATATCCTGAACATCTTTTAAAATCACTATATTATTCTATAATGTATAGAAAATACACTTTACCTAAGTTTTATAGGCAATATTTCCTTTGGTATTTGGGGTTATTTCTTGGGATAGTGTCCCAAAATTGGAATTATTATGTCAAATGCTTTTTTAAAAATCCAAATGGAATATTAAGTTTTTTCACTTATTCAAGTAATTTGTACTTATTGTTAATAAATACAGATAGATTAATAATTACAGGAATATGAATAAGAAGGAGAAGAGGAGGGGAGCAGGTTTCACTATCTAGAAAGAACTATTAATATTTTCATGTATATTTGTCTAGATTTTTTCTCTGCATGTTTATTTTATAAAATTTGGAATCATAATTCCATATAATTCCAGTATATATAATTCCATATAATTCCAATAATACATAATCTACTTTTCAAATTACCATGAATTTTTCCATGTATAAAATATATTTCTTCAGCACAGTTTTAACAGCTGCACAGTGTTCCATGGAATAACAATGACAGTTGACACTCATTTGTCCTTACTGTATGATAGAATGTTATTCATGAGCTCGTTACGGATCCTTGCGATAAGCCTACATGATAGGTACCATTATTCTCTCCATTTTAGCAAAAAGAAAAATTCGGCATAGAAAGATCAAGTAATTTGCCTAATTATAATGTATATGAACCAAGAGTCTTTTGTATGACATTGAAGTTGGGGGGTTTTTTGTTTGTTTTTTTTGCTGTATAGTGATGTTGCTCTTAATTCATGAAACACATATTTATTGAGCTCCCACATATGTTGGGTGTTTTGCTGGAAGCTGCATATAGAAAAGTAAAATTGTCAGCAGAAGGTAAAATTGGTTGAGGAAGAGGCCTATCTGAAAGGCTCCTGGCATCGGACTGAGTGTTCTCCGTTCTGTTTCCTCCCATGACTGGGGGAAGTCCGCACTGTGATGACAGTGTCTGGCTGTGTGTGCTTCTGTCTCTCCCACCAGCGTCAATATTTCCCAGCTCCTCTTCCTGTTCTGCGCACCTGCCAGGGTGGGGCCTTGTGGAGCTGGCCTTCTACCTTCCTGAAACAGGCAACCAAAGCCAAAGATGTGTCCTGTAGTCGGGGCGGGGGGCTGGTCTCACACCTCTGATTCTGCTGTATTATCTTTGTAGTGTTTTCACAGATAATGAAAGTGTTTAGACAGGTTCACTGTCAGTTATTAAAGAAAAGTGCACTGGTTTCTCCACATGGAATGAATAGCTTCCCACCGGGTTACTCCACTCTGCTCGATCCCCAGTCTTTCTTGTAGGCTAGTTGCTGATATATATTTGGTGTGTTTGGAGGGAGGCTAAGACTTTTCTGGGCACCAGAAAGGAAAAATTAAGCATTCTGGGGATTTTCATGTATTTTATTTTAATATACGTTTTATTGAGATAAAATTTGCATACCGGGGTGCCTGGGTGGCTCAGTGGGTTAAAGCCTCTGACTTCGGCTCAGGTCATGATCTCAGGGTTCTGGGATCAAGCCCCGCATCGGGCTCTCTGCTTGGTGGGGATTCTGCTTCCCTTCCTCTCTCTGCCTGCCTCTCTGCCTGCTTGTGATCTCTGTCTGTCAAATAAATAAATAAAATCTTAAAAAAAAAATTTACATACCATACAATTCACCCATTTAAAGTGTATGCAATTCTTTTTTTTTTTTTTTTTTAAGATATTATGTATTTGACAGAGAGAGAGAAAGAGAGCCAGAGAGCACAAGTTGGAGGGAGGGAGAGGGAGAATCAGGCTCTCTGCTGAGCAGGGAGCCCAATATAGGGCTTGATCCCAGGACCCTGAGATCATGACCTAAGCTGAAGGCAGATGCTTAAGTGACTGAGCCACCCAGGCGCCCCAATTCATTGGCTTTTAGTACACTCACAGTTGTGCAACTATCAATACTATCTAATTTCAGAACGTCCTCATCATCCCTCAAAGAAATCCCATTTCCATACCGGTCACTCCCAATTCCCCTGCCCCAACTCCCCACCCCATCCTCCTGGCACTGGCAACTGCAAATGAGCTTTCCGTCTCTATGGATTTGCCTATTCTGGACATTTTACATTCATGAGATCATGCAGTATTATAAGCTTTCGTGTCTGACTTGAACTTAGCCTGGTGCTTTTAAGGGTTCACCTCTGTGGCACGTACTGATACTCCATTCTTTTTTTATGGCTGATAAGATTCCGTTGTGTGAATAGACCACATTTTGTTTGTCCAGTTATCTGTTGATGGACATCTGAGCTGTTTCCACTGTTTGCCTATTATGAATAATGCTGCTATGAACGTAAGTGTACAAGTTTTTATTTGAACATGTGCTTTCAGTTCCCTTGGGTATACACCTAGGAGTAGAATTGCTGGGTCATAAGGTAACTCTCTGCTTAACCTTCTGAGGAATGCCAAGCTGTTGTCCGAAGTGCCTGCACAGTTGTGTGATTACACTCACCTTGTAGGGGGATTTCATGCTTTTTCATTGCAGCTACCATGACAGTCTCTAAAAGCTAGCCAGTCGCAGGCCAGCTGGCCCAATGACTCCCTAGCTCACAATCCCACAGTGCAGAGGACTTTCTCAATCAGCCGTGATCCTCTTATCTTTCTGCAAGACAAGTTGTATGGGGTCTTCATGTCTCATGTTTGCATGTGTTTAGATGATCATTCCTATTGATACCTGACTTCAGTGTAGAGGCTCTTTTACACTTTTATGTATAATCCCAGGCTTAGGACCAGTTATGACACTCTCTTTGTATGGTTCTTTGCAGTTTTCAGAGCATCGGACTTCTTCCCTTTTCTTTGGAACCTTGTGCTCTGTTATTTATTTATTTATTTTTTTAAAAAAGATTTTTATTTATTTATTTTGCAAGAGAGAGAGAGAGAGAGAGAGAGAGAGACGGAGTGAGAGAGAGCATGAGAGGGGAGGTCAGAGGGAGAAGCAGACTCCCCATGGAGTAGGGAGCCCGATGTGGGACTCAGTCCCAGGACCCTGGGATCATGACCTGAGCCAAAGGCAGTTGCTTAACCAACTGAGCCACCCAGGCACCCTGTGCTCTGCTTTTAAAGCAGAGTGATCTTATTAAAGATTGGCCTTATTAGAGAGTGGCCTTATTAAAGCAAAGTGATCCCTGCTAAGGTGTGCTAAGGCCAGTGAGATGTTGACCTTTCCTGAGGAAACTCTCTGAGTGCCAGTATTTGCCTATAGCGTGAGCATGTCTGAGATGGGGCATGTGTGGATCCATAACAGAGTAGACTAGTTTCTGAGGCCCTCTCAAATCCAGCCCTACGGGATCCCTCTCTATGCAGAGGCCATAAGCTCAGCATTGTTGGAGGAACAGTACCATGTTCCATCCGCAAGATTTCTCTAGATCTTTCCTCTTATACAAAAATCATTCGTGAAAAAGCTGAGATTGGTGGCAGGATTTCAAGGAATTTTTCTTTTTACTTATTTTCATTTTCCTAAACATTGAGGATGTAATCACTAAAAATGTTCAGAAGAAACAAAAGAGTGGTCCAAAGCCCAGGATCCAGAAGCCTCCAGGATTTCGAGTTCTTCTCCAGCAGCAATGCTTGTTCACAAATGCTCCTTCCCTCTTGCCCATTCGCCAGTTCTCTGTGCCTGGGAGAACATTCCTCACAACCAGGGCTTCTTTAAAAAGAGTCTTTGCCAAAGATCCTTGTCAAATGTTTTTTCATCATCTATAAATCACATACAACTGCTTTCCCCCAACATCAACGTCAGTGTGTATGCTGATTTCCTCTGAAAATGGTCAGGCATGATCACTCGGAGAAGGAGGTTCCTCTCTCTCTCTCACCAAAGTCTGTGTATTCCCATGTATTCTTTGCATGAGCTTCTTATTCTATCAACTCTCCCTGGGTAAAAAGATATCAGATTCTATAGATAAGCCCTCTTTAAAACCCAGCTCCTTGGGGCACCTGGGTGGCTCAGTGGGTTGAAGCCTCTGCCTTTGGCTCGGGTCGTGATCCCAGGGTCCTGGGATCGGGCCCCGCATCGGGCTCTCTGCTTTGTGGGGAGCCTGCTTCCTCCTCTCTCTCTGCCTGTCTCCCTGCCTACTTGTGATCTCTGTCTGTCAAATAAATAAATGAAATCTTAAAAAAAAAAAAAAAGGCTCCTTGGGGAGATGTGTGTTTCTGCAGCCTGAGCAGTCCAGAATCCTAGCCTGAAGGCCCCGTGGTCAGTACAAGGGCTGGAGGTTCCTTGTTTAAATTCAGATTTATTTTCTAGCTCTAAATACAATTTGCAGTGCTACCCTACACCACTTGTTGCTGTAACCCACTTTTTTATTTACAGTTGCTCAGAGATAGTTCTAATAGTCCAACAAACTGGCACCTGGAAATAAAGCAATTCCGATTCCCAGCAACAGTGAGCTGCCTTATCTCCATTGTCCCGTGTCCCTGTGATATTGACTCATCAGAGATGCACCGATTCTTCGTGATTTCAGAGCCATCTCCCTCGGTTCCTGCTTCTGGAGAGGACTGTGTGTAAAGTCACCATCGTATTCTGTCTGCCCACCATAATCTTCAGGTTTCATGGGTGTGGGAAGATGACATCCTCAGCAAAGGATAACCTCCAGGATCTAATGTTTAGGAATTTAGGAAGTTCTTCTTGAGCCGAGGCTGAGTATTTCTTTGCTGCCTTCAGACCGTTGTCTCAGAGCGGATCTAGTACCTGGAAACAGGAACCGTGGTGCGCTGAGTACATGTCGTATGCCTCACAGTTACTATTACAGTGTTTTGTAAATGCTGCCTCATTTGATTCCTAGAATAGCCCTGGGAGGTATGTATTATTGGCAGCATCTTCCAGAGACGGAGAAGAGGCCTAGAGATACAAAGTAACTCAGCAAGATGGCACAGACCTTCGGTGAAGCGGCAGGTTGAACTCACTTATTGGCGCTCCTTCTTGAAACCCTACTCATACCGCACTCAGCTCTTTTAAGACCATAAAACAACAACAGCAAAAGAGAAGAGACTTGTAGAGAAGAGGCTTGTAGGAGACACACAGGCCCACAGAGACCTCAAGGCCTTCATGGCAGCACCGAGGGCATAGCCGAGCATGAGTCTAGCATGTCCCACAGACCATCCAGAGGGGCTCAAGCTCCTCCTTCTCCTCCTGAGACGGGCCATGTGAGCTTACAGAATCCCCAGCAATGCTGAGGGGCTGTGGGGAGCATCTGGAGTGACCGCACTCCTGTCTGGAAGAGGAGCCAGAGTGCAGGCCGGGAGCCCTCTGGCCAGACAGGAATGTGTCCTGGGGGTTCTGCGGGCAGCGAGGCCGGCAGGCTCCGGGTGCAAGCGCCCAAAACCCAGGGGATCACCATAAGTGACAAGGAAAACTTGTCCCAAGGGGCCTGTCCCCGCCGGTCTGTCCCTGCTGACCCCTCAGGCTGCATCATCAGGGGGCCCCCCTCTGGCTGAGTAGCTGGCCTGGCTGATCCCTGAGGGCGCCTTCAGAGAAGGGCTTTCCTGGGTTTGGAATAAGCAGGGGCAACACCGCCTGGGGTCTGAGGAAGGCTTCCTTGTGCTGCCCCCCCCCATTGCTAGCTGTGTAGCCGCTGGCTATCAAGCCCTGAAGTGTAGCTAGTCTAAACTGAAATGTTTGGAGACGACAATACATTCACCAGATTTTGAGCACTTAGTACCCCTAATATATCCAATATCTCATTACTATTTTACTATTATAAATACTAACCTTACTATTAGTGTTGAAATGATATTTTAGATTTAGTGACTTAAAAGACATTATTGACATTAATTTTATCTCTTTCCTTTCACTTTTTTGAAATGAGGCTCTTTGAAAAATTAAAAATTCCAACACTGGCTCGGTACATATTTTGACTGGACATTGCAATTTAGACACTAGACCTTTACTGAAAGGCACAAAATCACACAGACTTGGCCATAATCTAGAAAGCTGGGAAGAGGTCTTCATGCAATCTCGATGCCTTAGGCTTCATTCGGTAATTAAATAAGCAGCACCTTGTCCTCCAGGGTCCCAAGCCCTGGCCAGATCCGCAGCTGTCCCAACCCTCCACAGATCTGTCACAAGCCACCCCTAACCACAGGAGACAAGGCGAGGTCAAGGTTGCTGACCCAGGCCGGTGCACCCCGAGGGGCTGCAGAGATTCTCAGGGGGGACTGCAGGCCATTCCACTACTCTGGAAAGCTTGGCAGAAAAATATTCTACAGCTTCCCGAGTGTTGCCTCCTTGGCTGATGAGATCCGTGGTTCCCGGCCCGTGGCTTCTGGCAACCCAACCAGCAAGGGTGGTGGTCTCCACTGGTCGGAAGCTCTAACTGGCAACTCTGAGTCTCTCCAGTTAATGAAAGTGTTGAAAAAGAATTACGTGTGAAGATGTGATCGAATAGTCAAAATCTGTCCAAAGGTGCTATTCTTGGAGGATATTCCTGAATGCTGCCCTTGGTGATGGCAAGTTTGGGAGCCACAGGCTGAGGTAATTGTATCCTTTAGGGTCCTAGTTCTCGCAGGTTTGGTCTCCACATTTGGCTGGTAAGTGACAGAGTTCCCCTAAACTTTCCCCCTGGGATATGCCCTTGGCATGTACATCCCTTCAAACTTCGCAGAATTTCGAGATTTGGAAAACTTCCATCATTTCACCCTCTGGGATAAGGAGCAGCCTGCCCTCACAGCCCAAGCCCCATGACCAATCCCTGTGCTCTCTGTTCAGCCTCACGGACTCCACGCCTTGGAATGTGGCACGTCTCCAAGAAGGAAGCCAGAGCTGGAACCATAAATTCCTTAGTTTATGCTCCAGCTCTACACGCCACTGTCGCCCTCACAGAACCAGTCCTTCGTCTTTATGGAGACCACAGGGACCTGGGCCCTCCCAGTACTTGGCCATCCCACTCTCCTTGACCTCCACCTGTGCCTCCAGCCCTCACCCTCCGTGAAGGTCACCCCGACCAGAGCTAAGGGCCTGTGCTCAGGGAAAGGCTGCCTGGGCCTTGTCCCCATGCCTTCCTTGTTACGGCCTGTGGGACCCTAAGCAGGTTACTTCCTCTTTCTGGAACTCAATTTCCTTATCTGTTCGCTGGGATTTATGAGAGCACCTACCTCATAGGGCAGGATGGGATGAATAATTATATGTGTATATTTGTACATATAATGAGATAATGTGGGTAAAGCTTTCTGTAGTCCCTGGATCATAGACGCTCTCAGCAAATATTAACTATCCTTAGTTCCTACTGTCTTTCCACCTGCTTTCTTCCCTCAGCCGCTGGGGCTGCTCAGAGAAAGACTGCTCGCCTCTGTTGCAGTCACCTTATTCCCACGCTGGACCTGCCCACGGCCTGGTCGTCAGTGTGTGTGTGTGTGTGTGTGTGCGCGTGCGCGCACGCGCATGCATGCATATGTGTGTGTGTGTGTATGTATGTCAACTTTTTATTCACAAATATGTGGTTAGTATGTATTTTTTTAAAGATTTTATTTATTTATTTGAGAGAGAGAGAGACAGAGCATGAGTCAAGGGGAGGGGCAGAGGAAAAGGGAGAAGCAGACTCCCTGCTGAGTAGGGGGCCTGATGGAGGGCTCGATCCCAGGACCTAGAGAGCATGACCCAAGCCAAAGCTTGGAGATAGCTTTCTGATACTATTTATCTGGAGACATGAGATCCCACAGGTTGTGTTCAGTCTGAAAGAAGACTTTCACTACCTCCCATTCTGACCTTAGTCAGTCTGCACTTTCTAATTGATTAAGTTCTTTCCAGCTTATCCCAACTCAGGCAAAAGACAATGTGGGCAAAGCATCTGATGAGGGGAATGGAAACTACCCCCTCAAGCAATAAGGACTGCCCTGACCCAGCCTGTGATTGATCCCGAGACAAGGACTGACGTGACCTTCACTGCCCACCTGCATGTACCCATTGATCTTGGCTCCACATTTTATTTATTTATTTTTTCATTTATAAAGATTTTATTTATTTGTCAGAGAGAGAGAGCACAAGCAGGTAGAGTGGCAGGCAGAGAGAGAAGTAGACTTCCAATGGAACGGAGACCCTGACCCTGAGATCATGACCCGAGCTGAAGGCAGACACTTTTAACGACTGAGCCCCCCAGGTGCTCCTATATTTCTTATTAGAAGTCACAATATCACAGTATGAGTATAAAACATTTTGTCTATTTGTTTATCAGCTGGTGGGCATTTGGGTGGTTTCTCTTTTTGGTTATTATGAATAATGTTGCCATGAGCATTTGTATATAAATTTGTGAGTGGCTGTATGTTTTCATTTCTTTGGGGTAGATACCGGGAGTGGACGTGCTGGGTCCCATGTTAAGTATGTTTAACTGTCTGAGGAACTGCCAGACCGTTTTCCAGAGTGGTTGAGCCATTTGACATTCCCACCAGTGCTGCAGGAAGGTTCCCGCTTCTCTGTATCCTTGCCAATGCTTGTTATTGTTCATCTTTTTGATGAGAGCCATTCCTGTGTATTTGAAGCGGTATCCTGTCACAGTTTTGATGTGCATTTCTCCGAAGGCATTTAATGATGGCCACACCTGTTAGCCATCGTTTGCTCATTAACTCCTGGATTCTCATGATGGGTATTCTAAACACGTTCCAAACTTCCTGAGGTCCCAATTCCTGTCCTCTCCAGAGATCCCATTTCTTCTGCTGTTGTGCAACATCCTCCAGCCCCCCCAGCCCCCCCCCCCCCCGCCCTCATTCATTCTTCAACAGACAGTTACCGAGCCTCTCTTGTGGGGCATGGGCTGATCGCTAGAGATCTGTGGCTCTCTAAGCCCTGTGCTTTGCCTTCAACCCCCGTCTGTTCATAGTCTCTTCTGGGCCCCTGACAGTCTGATGGCAACATGGCACTGTGGGACTCCTCTGCTTAAAGGGTTTCAGTGGCTCCCCAGAGCCTTTGGGATGAAATTTAATGGCAAACTTCATGGCAACACAAGGTTCTGTGCAGAGCCATCCTCCTGCCCATTCTTGCCCGTGCGTACTTCGCTACCATCTTAGGCTCCAAGTGCATAATTCCTTCATGCAGCCCACATATCTCATTCCTTCCCACTGGAAGCTTCCCCAGGGCAGGGGATGATTCCTACACATCCTCACATTTCCTACAGCCCTAAGACATTACTCGACACATCCCATACCATACAGCCTACGCAATACATTTACCATTCAATTTCTAGGTGAATAGAAGTGAAATACATGAACGGAGATAAGCCATTCTGCCAAACAGTGCGATTGATTTTGGGTTTTAGTTGGCTAAGATGGCTTCTATTCTGATCTCATTCCACATGGTCCAACCAGAGTGATATACCAGACCAGCTGAACTGACAAGGCTTTCTTTTACTTTTTTTTTTTTTAAGATGTTATTTATTTATTTGAGAGAGAATGAGCCATGAAAAGGGGGAAGGAGCAGAGGGAGAGGGAGAAGCAGGCTCCCCACTGAGCAGAGAGCCCCACATGGGACTCGATCCCAGAACCCTGGGATCATGACCTGACCTGAAGGCAGTTGTTTAACCGACTGAGCCACCCAGGTGACCCCCGAGGCTTTCTTTTAGTCAAGTGTTTATAACAGATAGTGATGCCTTCAGGGGTTTTAACTCATGGCAAGTTCACATTTGTTTGTACCCTGTAGGGTTTTCAGCAAGATGAAATAAAGTGATAGCTCATAAGACACCCATGATCTGAATACAAACGCGTTGAACAGAGCCATGTTGGGGAGGCTGTGTGGACATGTGGAGGGAACACTGGAGCTTTGGAAGTGTCCGGTCATGCTGGTCATACTGTACTTTCCCCTTTCGTCCTCATCTAGGCGGGACAAAGGTCTCTCTCTCCACCCAAGACGGGGAAATGTTTTCCTCCTGGATGGTTTTGTTGAGCGAGGGGACGGCGAGGACGGAAGTGGGCTTCTCGTGGGGTATCCGGCAGGGCCTGGCCCCGTGGGAGACAGGATGCAGGCAAGCAGCCCCCCAGCCCCCTCTCATCGGGCTGTTTCCTATTTTCAGAGTATATGTGCTGGCCCGTGTGGTGCAACAGTGGTAAATGCATTGTCCTCAAATCTAAACTGGGGCGGGAGGAAACGCCTGGCCTTTACGATATGTCTGTCTTATTCGATGAGACTGTTGTTTGGGGGAGATAATAAACACGGAGAGATAGGGTTTTCAGAGATCTGTGTGGAAATAACTCTCCTGATGACATCTGAAGCAGGACGCAGCTCTGCAACTGCAAACCTCAGCTTGCCCCTGGCTCTTCCCCTCTGCTTCCCTCCTTCCCTCAGGGTCCTCCCAGTTGTCCGTGGCTCACTGGATTGCCCTTGACTCTTCCCCAGGGGACTGATCAGTGCAGGGGGGGGGGGTTGTGTGTGTGTGTGTGCGCTCGCGCAAAGGCCCCGCCTCCTTGCCTCAGTTGGGCACAGCTCTGAAGGGCATCCCTACTCCAGGGCACCCCAGGGGATCAGCCGCAGCCTCTGGTGTGCCTACACCACAAGGCCGCCCCTCCCTCTCCCAGTCCTGCTTCCCCCACTCCACGACAGGTGGGTCTCTTTAAGACATCCCTGAAACCTTCCTGCATACTTGCCTGCCTCATAGTGTGGGTCCTAGGGAACCCAAGACATGTGGAAGCACAGAGGGGTAAAGGTGCAGAATGTGTTACAGTAAGTCAAAATAGTCCTGGGCTGGCAGGCTGGAGGATGGGAGGGGGTGCGGGACCTACCACGGAGGCAGCTCCTCCTGCGGTACTGAATGTCCAGTGAAGGACCCGTGCCCAGTTTTCTCCAGAACCTAGCCTGCACCGCCGCCCTGGGCCCCAGGGGCTTCACCTATTATAAGGATAAACTGTTGATGACTTAGAGAAGATGGCGGTTTGTGACCTGAGTAAAGAACAATCTAGAAATGTTGGGGAATCAATCTGTTTATCAAGGCTTTGGAATGTCAAAGCTGCAAAGCAGCCTGAGAGCACATCCTGTGCAAAGGCCCTGAGTTATCATGGGGAGGTGTGAAGCCCCAGAAAGGAAACATGACCTCAGGTCAGAGCCACCACGGGAAGCCAGTGTATCAGTCTGTCCACCACTCCTCGGGGCAGTCTATACTTCTTCCTGGTAAGAACCTGGACGTAAGCCCTTTGTCTTCGTCTTTGTCCTGTGACAGTGATGCCTCCAAAGGAGTGCAAACTACCTTTGAAGAAGACTGCCATCCATCTTCCCCCAAGGTCGTGGTCAGGACAAATATGGAAGCCATAGAAACCACGACTGAGGGGACCTCTATCTACACGCCTTTCTTCAGAAGGGACCTCACGTGCTATAGTCACTGTTTATATTCCGTACTCTCCTTCAATCCTCACAAAGACTCTAAGAGGTGGTAGGGTGAGCTCCCATGTCACAGGTGAGAAGACTGAGGTGTTTAGTGCCAGCTCTGGCTGTGGGCTTAGTGGTTTCTCTTCATCACACTCCTCAGGTTCGTTGGACGTACAAATGTACGTCTCTGGGGAAAGGGGTGTCAGGAAGTTGACCTTTAGCAGGGACACATGTTATGACCAATAATTGCAATCAGTGGCAGCAACTGAACCTCTGATAAATGGACAACTCCTGACTCACCAGTGTGGGAAAGAGCGGTGCTCAATTCTGGATGTCCTGTCTAGAACTGAGGCTTGGTCTCTTGATTGGCCTCTCTGAGCCAGACAATAATTAGCTCACATAACCAGATTCTATGTGAACTTCTCTTCCCAGATTAGGCATATTTCTGGAAAGCTAGCTTAGGACCGTCCCCAGCAGTCTGATTTGTTAGCTTCCCATGAGCTCTGTGTATTAGTTATTCCATGGATGGTCCTGTGGTTGGTTAAGTTGGAGAAACACTGCATAGTTATAAATCTTGAGAAGATGTTCCATCTACTTTAAGGCAATAAGTTGTATTTTAAATTTGCCTACTTTTGTTTCATGTAGAACTTTCTAGAAACTTTTTTTTTTTTGGTAATGGAACTTTTTAACCTTCTTGAAGGGACTTCATCTCACCTTTCTGAGCCCAATTTCTCTTTTGTTCTGGTTCTTACAACAGGGTTTCCTGTCTTGGTCGTTCTTTTGGAGTCACTGCTTTGTATCTTCCTTGCGTCCCCTCCAACGCCAGGGTCTGGCCTTGCTCCTGGGGCTCTGCTACCTGCTTCTGGTCTTGGTTCGCAGGGGACTGACAGGGTTCCCTGGGACAAGGGGCTCCCACTGCCGAAGCCGAGAAAATCCCAGGTGCACCAGGGCACATTGGTCATCTCTCCTGAGCCTTGCTCCATGCCTGCAGCTTCCCAGAGGCCGCCCTGGTGCTTCCCTGACCTTTCCAGGGATTCCTGGTGCTGGTCTCAGCCTCCCTGATAGAACGAGCAACTGTTTGACCTTCAACTCCCTGCTCCCAATCTGGGGCCATGACTTCAAGTCAATCCCCGTCTTTCAGCTGAACTCACCCTCATCAGCCCCTTGCAGCTGGGGCAGACCTGATGTTCCCTTGCTGTCCGTATGAGCAGACCCCATCCCGACCCCATCCCATCTGCCTCACGCAGACTCAAGAAACGCACGCCCTGCCCTTAGCTCTGACAGGCACAGGGGGAGCTGAGTGGCTCTCTCATAGAGGGTCATGGCCGTGGGACCCTGGCTAAGAGGGAGGGATGGGGCTGCCCCAACATGTTTGTGTGGACGCAGAGAGAGAGCAGTGTGTCTAGGGAACCGAAGCTGTGGCCTCCCGGACCCTTCCCCCACCCCTGCCCGGTCATCGCAGGTTGGAGGATTGGCACCTGTGACCGGCAGCTGTGTCCGTGTCTGGGCCACACAGATGTCTGCTCATGAAGGTGTGGTCTCTGCCGTCAGAAACTCGCTCCCCATTGAGGAGGGTGATGGAGATGTGGGGAGGAATGAGCTCAATCAAGGGTTAACACGGGTTAACACAGCCGAGGGAGTGATTAATTTCCCTCGTTTTCACTGCTATAGAAATCTTTCCTTCCTCCCCTGTCTTTCCCCAGCCTTTCTACTTCCCTGCTGCAAGGCTTTGTGTAGGTTTGGATCAGGAGTTCCTTTTGTTCTTTAAAGTTCTGACTTATTGAGAGATTGCTGAGTTTCCCGCAGGGGAGGGCCTGAGCTGACGTGTTGCCGCCATAGCCATGTCAGAGGCAGGTCTGGACCAGAAGGGGGTGTTTCTCCAGAGCCGGCGAGCCCTGGAGGCTCCCATCCAGAGGTGCAGGGACCTCACGGGACTGAGTACGCTGGAGGCCTGGGGACGGTGGGAAGACCCCTTGCTCATTCAAGACTGCTCTACTTGATGCCTACTTGGTGACAGGCAGTGCTGCAGACTCTGGGCTTGAGGAATGAACAAAACAGACCTGTGCCTCCTAAACCTTGGATCTTTGGGGAGACAGACACAAACCAAAGGCCCACGACTCAGGCTTTTGTCTGAGGAGCTGTGAAGTCATTGCAAGGGTCTGCCCAGAGGAGTGTGGGTTCACAGGGATCCCGGCGGCCTCTGTGCTGTCAAGAGACCAGAGGGGTGCGGGGGTAGGAGCAGAGAGGCCAGCAAGGAGGTCGTATTTGAAGGATCCACGGGAGAGGGGTTGGTGATGTAAAAGGCGTCAGACGTTAGACCTGTTTTGAAGGTAAAGCCGGATAGATAAAAGGTGTGGTATGAGACGAAGGTCAAGTCAAGGATGCCTCCCGGGATTCTGGAATGAGCCGCCATCAGCTGAAGTGGGGAAAGCTAGGGCAGAAATAGCTTTTTTGTGGGGAGAGGATTGTGCCCAGCGATAGCTGGGCCCATATGGCTGTGTATGGGTTAAAAATGGTGTCCTTTCCTCTGGTAGGCACAGCCCCACGTTAGGGGCCCAGCTTACCAAGAGGAACATTGTCCAGCCTGAAGTCCTGTCTCTATGAACACCCTTCCCAACCTCATACAAAGGCCCTGCATCCAGTGACTGTGGTCACAACAGAAAGGCCCCGCTTGCAGGCGGGATGGAGCCAGCTGGGTACTGGGAGCAGCACAAACTGAATTTGGAGCATCGTTCATATCCCCATGTCATGTTTTATAGTAAACTTGATATTTGCCTCACAGCTCTCAAGGAAGCCTGCTTGCATGAATTCATTAGAGGTATAAAGGCAGGAATGTCAGTATCATTGGTCCCCTTAGAATTGAAAACTAACGAATGCTCTTTCGTTTTGAAGTCATACGATCCTCTTTCATACACGCTAAGAGCAGATAAGTTCTCTATATTCGTCCTTCTTTATAGAGCAAACCAAACACGGGGAAATCAGGGCATTTATTCTTTTCTGAATGTCTTCCCTCCGCACTGGGATAGAACTTTCAATGTATTTGCTTTGAAGAATTTTTTTCCAAATCTAAGGAGTGTTCCATTCTCTTTCACGCTCATCATTACCCCCAAAATGACCAGGTGATTCCTGCTTTTTTTCAGAAGGGACCTCACAGGCTATAGTCATTGTGTTTATATTCTGTACTCTCGTTCAAGCCTCACAATGACTCTAAGAGGTGGAGGCTGAGCTCCCATTTCACAGGTGAGAAGACTGAGGTTTAGAAAGTAGCAACAACTTGCTCAGGACTTCCCAGCTGAAGCCTGAATGTAAACGCAGGTTCGTTTGGTTCCAAAGCCTGTGTTCTCTATCAAATAGTGTTCCTTGGACTGACTTCTCTGATGTAAAACCTAGAATCCCACAGTCCCAGGGCCAGAGATGTCTAGGATTTGAAGGGAATACATGCATCTTCTCTGTGCCTCCTTCCCTAGCTGATGCCTGGGCTCCCTCTAGACATCCTTGACAAGATGTATCCATCAGTGGTTCCAGACCCTGGTCCTATACAAATGCTGGCAAAAGTTTGGGAAGCTTATCAGAATATGTATTTCTGTTTGTCATCCCAGAAAGATATTATTAGAAAGTCCCCCACGTGGTTTCAGTGCAGAGTGGGCCTGGGGACAGTTCATGCAGCCACATTCCGGTGATGGTGAGTGCCCCGCCTACCTCTGGAGTGGGCCCTGCACATCACTCTCCCCCTCCCCAAGTTCTCCTCTCTAGTCCTTCTCCTCAGCTAGCTCTGGCTCTTGGAATATCCCTTAGATTACATTGAACCCCATCTCCCTGTAGGTTTTACCTACTGAGCCCCATTCTATACATTGGTTCACACAGAACATGTCTAACTGCTCTGTCACAGGGACAGAATTGAAGGCACTAACGTGTTCCCAGGTCTTTCCTTCTCTAGAGACAACATTCCCAGTTTTGTCACCTGCATCTCCCATTATTTGATGCCGAGTTCATAGATCATCTGTGTCATGTTCTTCTAAAATCATTTGGGTGGTCCATGTTCTTTAAATTGTGGTGCCTAGGGGTGCCTGGGTGGCTCAGTTGGTTAAGCGTCTCCCTTCAGCTCAGGTCATGATCTCGGGGTCCTGGGATTGAGCCCCATGTTGGGCTCCCTGCTAAATAGGAAGCCTTCTTCTCCCTCTCCCTTTGCCTCTTCCCTTTGCTTCCTCTCTCTCTCTCTCTTTCTCTATCAAATAAATAAATCTTTTAAAAAAAATTTTGGCACTCAGAATCAAAGGCCACACTTTAGGCATGGAGTGGTTCACACAACACAGCAGGGCCTCTTGCCTTTCTGGTCTAGACCCTGCCTTCCTCTGACTGTATTGTGAAATTAGGTGAGATGTTCTGGGTCATGGAAGGGTTGGCTTCTGTGGAGTTACTGGCCAAGCTGAGTTCCACATGTGTCTTTAGTACACGACGCTGCTGAGCAGGGTCTCCTCTCCCTGCTCCTGGTGCCATTGTTAACTTTGGACCCAAGGTGAGGACCATAGGTTTATTCCTGTCACATTCCCTCTTGTCATATTCTTCAGCCTCTTGGTTTTTTGGATCCTGCCTCTCCCCTCTGTAGATCGAGGGGTCCTTCCTCTGAATCTTTCAGAATGTCTGTGTTCAGACTGGTTTATACCAGACTCTCCAGGCCACATGGTGGCTGTGGTTACTGCTGTACCTGAGATCTTTACTCTAAGCCATGCCATATTACACACCCATTGGTATCTGCATGTACATCTAGATTTTATAGAGACACAATACATAGATGTGATGGACATGGTTGGTACCCACCTCAATCTCTTCGGCCCTCTTTTATCAGCTCTGAGTGTCTCTTTCCTAACTGTTAACCATGTGTTCTGATGCTAATAGTTTATACCTGTGACTTTCAGAGGATTTTTCTGTGGCCATGGAGGTTCTTACCCCTCCAGAGTTCCACAGTGCTTGGGAGCCATATACCTCCTTCCCTGCCCTCCCCTTCACCCCCACACCAGGGAATGACTGGCCGGTGTAAGAGTACAAACACCCTTTTGTCTTAAAGCACGACTACCTCTGAGGTGCACTGTATACTCCAGAGCTGTCCACAGCATCAGGCTGGATCTGGAACTTTCCCTAAAATGTTGTCCTTGCTTGCTTCTTCCTTTTCCTCTGTCTCCACTCCCTTCCTGGTTTCCCCTCAGAACACCTCCTCGGTAATCATATGGATCCTTGGCTCAGAGACTCTTTCTGGGAGAAGATGGTAGTCATATCATCAATAGATCCGATATCCTGCGTGAATACACATTTATTAAACATCTCAGGGCTTTTTTATTTTTTATTTTTTAAACATTTTATTCATTTATTTGGCAGAGAGAGATCACAAATAGGCAGAGAGGCAGGCAGAGAGAGAGGAGGAAGCAGGCTCTCCACGGAGCAGAGAGCCCGATGCGGGGCTCAATCCCAGGACTCTGGGATCATGACCTGAGCCGAAGGCAGTCGCTTAACCAACTGAGCCACCCAGGCGCCCCTTTTTTATTTTTTAAAGAGCAAAAAACCCCACTTCCCCTTGTAAATCGGCTTTTTCATTTTTGGTATAGATGCGAATACGGGTATTACTCATATTTTGATCAGTCCAAATGGGATTTCCTGAGAAGTCACCAATCCAGAAGCATTCAGGCAAATCTGACTTACTCATGGAAGGAAGCACTGGGTTACAGAAGGGGATGTTCCTTGTGCGGCTCTGCTCAGGAAGGGCCCTAATTCCTTTAACATTTCTCACCGGACTTACTCCTTCCCTTCTGTGAGAGTTTTTTTTTTTTTTTTTTTTTTTTTAACATTGGGTGGAGCTGGCTTCCTCTTAAAGACAGTCACCAGAACGTCTTCCTGAAAACATAAATACGTAAGGTTTCCGCCTTTGCACCTGCAAGTTTTCTACTACAAGCCCACTGAGCTATTTGGAAAAGTTAGAAAGATGCCTGTTTTTAGATTTGCCCCTTTGCGTTTAATGCACAGCAAAGTCCCAGGGCTGAGAAAGGAACCATGTGTCCTTTAATGATTCCCCTTCCCTCAGGAGCTATACAGGTATTGGCTGACTATTCACTAAGGTGACCTACAATTCACAAAAATCCTCCAGCTTGGGCTAGGTCACTTGGTGCTATTGATTTTCTGCCGTTTGAATTCCTCCCCTCCTTTCCTTTCTACCGCTGCTGGTGGCCCTAGTACAGAGCCTCTTTGTCTCACATCAGTACCGTTTCAGCAGACGCCAAAATGCTCGCTCTGCAGTCTCCACCTTCCATCCAGACTCTTATCTCTGCTGCCTGAGCCCGTCACTGCTCTGCTCGCAAACCTTTAATAGCACCCTACCACCTGTGGATTGATGCTCAACTTTATTCAAGGCCTTGGCAATCTGAGCTCTACTGGCCAGTCCCTTCTGCTCCGAAGGTCAAGCTAAACTAGATAACACAGTATTTCCCAGACTCTCTGACCCCTTGGTTTCCTCTGGCCCTGGATGCCCTGACCTTTCCTTCTCATCCTTTGGGGCCAGCTCCCATGCTGCCTTCCTGGGGAAGGCTTTCTGCTCTCTGCTGGAGGAACAGCTTGCCCCCCCCCCCTTCTCCCCTGCCCACCACAGTGCTTTGGACTTTCTCACGTCTGTTTCCACCCAGTATCAGAGTGAGCTGGCTGGCCTCGGGACGCTGGAGCCATGCTGCTGGATGGGAGCTTACTTAGCCTCGCCCCTTACTAGCTCTGGTACCATGGACAAGTCACACCACCTCCCAGGGCTGTGATTTCCTCCTCGGCAAAACAGGAGACAGACCTGCACCTTCCTCATGGAGATGCCCAGAAGGTTCAATGAGTTGGTGTATTTGGAAACGTTTGAATGCAGAGAGTGCCATGGAAGGGGTAGATACTATTTTACTTTACTAAGTACCTGCCTGTCTTCTCAAATTGATTGTAAATGAACGCCTGGAAAATGGGAGTGGTCTTCATCTTGGTATCCCCAATGCCTGGCACACGGTAGGGACTTGCTCCATATTTGTTCAGTGAATGAGCTTATTATATTTCACCAGTGTTTCATCTGTGCATGAGTTAACTGGTGAGGGCAGGATTATTTTCAATGAGCTTGGATTCCCCAGAGTGGACCAGCAGCGGCTTCCAGCCCCATGTCTAGACAGGTTTATAAATGGTGTGTATCTGGGTGACTTGGCCAGGGTGTTGGGTTCCTCTTGGTCTGTTTATCTCTAGAGCCTGCCCTCTTCTTCTCCAACGCCCCATGAATATGGGGTAGTTCTTGTTCTACTTCAGCCAGAGTTGCTCTATAATTTAATACCCTTGTTCTTGGGTTGGAAATGTGTCTGTCTTTTATTGTGAACATTTACTTTCTGTTTAGCCTTCAGAACAGGAGAATATGCCAGGACTGTGACAGCTGAATGGCAGAGGGAGAAAAGGGAAGCTTCAGAGACATAAGAGTGAGGAGGGCACACAGTAGCAGGAAGCCTGGCTTTGCTTGGCCTCACCTACCCTGTGTCCTTGTCCAGCGATTCAATTTCTCATTGTCTCTGCCAAGAAATATCAAGTCAACAGTCTCCCAGGCTCATGACTTTGCTGGAGAAGTGGATCCCCTCGTTAGCCCCTCAACTAAAGATGCCAGTGGAGAGTTTTGGGAGCAGCAGAGAGTGATAAGGACAATTCTGAAAGCAGAGGCAGGGAAGATATGAGAGCATTCTAGAAGTAGGGTGAAAGAAGGAGGTTCAATTCAGTGGTTGATTTCAAGAGAATAAAGAGTGTCTATACAGACATCTGGAATTTTCTATAGACCTGTGCTTCAGCAGGGAAATTCAGGACAGCTCTTAGGAATGTGTGACTGCTACTGTGGATGGGTAGGATGGCAACTAAGTCAGTCTTGTCATAGGTCCTGTTCCCTTCTGCCAGAACAGCAGTGGTCCTTGGCTACCAAAGCTCACGGTGGGCCCGGAGTAGATGGGAGCAATGTTGAAAGGGAACAGGGTGACCTTCCACCCCAGAGCCCTGCCCCTACCCCTCTCACACCTGCCCCATCCAACCCTTCAGTTCTGTAGGCTGTAGAGGACATCTGACTAGAGCAGAAGTGCTCACTTTTAATTCCCCTTTTGAAAGGAGTCAATCTTTCCATCTTTTCCTCCCAGAACTGTTCATAGAAACTCACGACTATGACTTTGTTTATTTCTTTCTTCCATTTTAGATACACTTTCCATTGATTTCTCAATCCCAAATTGCCTTCCCACTCCCCATCTTTCTCCTTTTCCACATTGCTGGGGGCTCCCCACTCTCCTCTCTCTTGCAATTCCATATGTGTTGGCCTAGTAGGGAGGGACTGTGGCATCTGTCCAATCACAGCCAACACTGTGTCCAAACAGAGTGACAGCCAGTGTGGGGGACTTTCCTAACTGGGATAGTCCTGGGGCTCTGACTGCTTCTGCTGGCAAACTGCTTGGAGACCTTCGCCCACCCTAGAAGCTGGGTTTCTGTTTTGTTTGACCTTGAGTGAGTTGCACTGTTGCTCTCTAACATCATTTCATTGTTCAACATTATTCAACACTTAGCGTGTACTTGCAACATGCCGGCTACTGCTCTAGGCAGAGATGTAAACGCAGTCCAGTTACAACAAAGAGCTCACAGGCTGATGTGCCGTTGGCTGCTTTTGTAATAAACTGTAATACAGCGTGGAAAGTAATATATTAACAGTATGAAAAAGACTTGGGTAGGTAGAGGGAAGATTAATCCATGGACCACATGTCCTTTCTAATGCTGACTCCATCTTGGGTGGTCACTTGGGAGGTTGCCATCATGGAAATAAACATTGATGATGCCAGGCTATTCTGACTCTGTCTGAAGGGCAGCCCATTTCCTTTCTCCTTAGGGCAACATAACAAAACAAAACAAAACTTAACAGAGCTCCTTTCTGCTGAGATAACCAGGCAGATATTTCTAACCTATGTTGGCTTTCAATGACCACATTTTGACCACCGTCACTATTTATTGAAAAGCAGACCCAGCTTTCAGTTTTATAAAACTCTCTGAGGATGATGGGGCTGCGCGGAAGTAGGATACAAAGAGACCTATCGTGAAGGGTAGGGGATGAGAGGGTGGTCCAAAGGCAGCAGACTGGAAGTTAGAACACTACAGATTTAGCTCCAGTCTATTCACCAGTTAACCTGATGTCCCTGAGCCTCATTTGCAAAATAGGGACAGTGACAGTATCCGTCTGTTGGGGTCATGGTGAGAATTGGATGAGAAAATGCATACAGAGCATGGAGAACGCAGGCCCAGGGGTGGTGGTGATGACAGCAGGTGAGGTGACTTTGGGACCGTTGCTTAGAAACTCTGGCGTCAGTTTCCTCATCTGTGGAATGATGGAGTCCCGCAGGAGCATTCGGGAATCTGTGCGGCCTCAGTTTTTGAGTATCTTTCATGTTAGTGCTACACTGGGGGTTCAGAGAAGGGCAAGGCCTGGCCCTCACCCTCTGGAAGCTGGCCTCTGGGGAAGGGGACACACACACACACACACACACACACAACTCTAATGGAAGACAAGTTGCCAAAGAGCTGCTATGTTCATGAGTGTGAGTGTTCAGGGCAAGTGGGCCCTGGAGAGCTTGATGGGGAGGCAGTGTTGGACCCCGGCTTTGAAGAGTGAGTAGAGAGAGATTGTCTTTCCCTGCTGAAAGACACATTATCTTCAGGATAAAGGTTCAACCCTTTAGCTGAGTCTACCAGGCTCTTCGTGACCTGGCTCAGCCTCCTTCTGCTGCTTCTCCATTTGCCCCCATCAAGGCCCCTCATACTGTGATAGTTTAAGGACCTAAAAAATACGCCACACCTTCTCTTGCCTGGTGCCCATCTTTGCATATGCCAGTTCCTTTGGTCTGTAACCCTCGCCTCCCTCTGCTGGGGGAGGGGTGCAGCAGAGCCGTGGGATCTGACCCTGGGGTCCAGCCTAGCTTTGCTCCTGCCAGCTGGTGAGGCTTCTGCTGTGTTACTCAATCTCTGGGTGGGTGAGTGTCCTCATCTGCAAAATGGGGATACGGGAAAATAATAGTGCTTGCCTCAGAGGGTAGTTGCAAGGATTAAATGAGTTATATATGCAAAGTGCTTGCTGGCTGGGACCACAGTAATCACTGAATAAATATGAGCAGTTGTGATAAACATGCTGCACCTGGCTGGCTCCTGCCAGGTGTTAGCTCCTTCAGGTGTTAGCTTCGTCACCACCTCCCTGTACGGGACAGCTTCCAGGGGCCTGTTGCGTGCTCCTGTTGGTATCTCCTCTTCTACCAAAGTACCAACACCTGTCGCCCCTAGGTATCCCGACCAGATTGCAAACATCATGAGGACAGCGCCAGTAGATTGATTTGGTGCTGGAAGAGACACAGTAAATAATGAATGACATCTCTGAGGGTTCCAGAGATGCGGCTCCTGGGGGTTGGCGGTGGGCCACTGAGTACCGTGAGGATGAACAGGCAAGCAAGAGACAGAGCCTGGGCGTCCAGAGTATCTAGGGCTCCCGTTTGCCCCGGGAGGGACCCCGGGCGGGCACTGCGCCACGGGCAGAAGACGGCGCGCCACTCTGGACCGGTCTGCGCCCGGGGGAGAAAATGCAGCCGGACGGGTCTGGCGAGCGCGCTGGGACCCGGGCCCCGCCCCCGGTCCCGCCCCGCCCCGCCGCAGCCCGAGCGGCTACCGGCCCGCACCGCCCCCTCGGTCCCAGCCTGCACCGCCCCCGCGCAGGGCGGGCTCCGCGCGCTTATTGGGCTGGGGGCAGCGCCGCTGCGGGCCAGCTGCCGGCCGCTGCTGCGGGATGCTGCGCTCCACGTCCACCGTCACCCTGCTCTCGGGCGGCGGCGCCAGGGCACCCGGGGCGCCCAGCAGGAGGGTGAGTAGTCAGGAGCGACTGCCGCCGCCGTCCCACTTCCCCGACCCGGCCAGGACCCTAGCGGGGTCAGGCGTTGGGGACGCGCGGGAGCCAGTTCCCTGTTCCCGCCGCCCCTCACCCCCAGCCTTGACCGCACCCCCACCACTCTGGACTCAACTCTCCCATCCCGTCCCAGCTCCGGCTGTGATCCTCTGGACGGCCAGCCACCGGCTCGTGGGGCTTAAGGGACTTTCTGGAATTCCCAGAAATTTCCTTTCCTTCCTGTCTCCTCTCTTAGGCCACGTTAATTGGTGGCACGAGTTTAAAAAGCAAGGGGGAAACATTTCTGCATTTCCTTACTTGAGGCTCAAAGGGAATGAATGTCTTTAACACCCAACCTTGCCTCCTTTCGGCGATTGAACAAAAGGTCACTTGTCCCCACTGGTGATAGAATAACACCGATTCTGGAGAGTGTAGCTAAGGTGTGGGCTTCACCTTACAACAGCGAGATCAGCAGCGGGTTCCCCAGGAGCCCAGTGGTATGGGACTCGGGTTTTTGCAAACCGCTTTCTTCATTCTGATTTGAATACCAGCACAAGGGCAGCGGAGGTAGCCCAGGGAGCTCTGGGCCCTGTCTCCAGGAAGGCTGCACTTTAGAAGTGCTCTGTTTCTCCCTCACCTTGGTTGCATTTTTTCTTACCTCTCCAGATGCTCTGTGAAATGATGCTAGGCTCATGCAGGTTGCACCTGTCTGGTTCTGTATCTTCCAAGATCAGGCCTCAGAGCGCCCTGTCAGGGCCTGGCCTTGTGGCTGCTTAGTTCATCCCTTTCTCACAGTACTCCTGATATTTATCACTTGGTGCCTCTTTTCTGTGGTTGAGACTTCTCTTATATTCCCCAAGTTTTAGCTAAACAGATGCTTAAGTCCAAGTCAGGACCCCCTTTGGCACCCCCAACTTCTAGTCTTGCACACGTGCCTATATGCGTTTCCATACTTCAGATGAGGGACTAGCGGTTACCTTCTGTGCTTTCTTTATCTCTAGAAGAATGTCATTGTGTTACTCTTGGGTGTGGGCCAAGTGATGGATTCTGAGGGGTGTTGTGTGTGTGTGTGTCTGTGTGTGCAGACATGTAGGACTGACAGAACTCTGTTCCTCTGGTTATTAGCTTTGTAAAACAACATCCCCATCAGGTCCAAGTGGGTTTCCAACCACAGTTCCAGCCTTACTCCAAGACAGGCATTGGCCTTTTTTCTATGGAAATCCTGCTCAGTTGGAACATAGTTGAGATTGAGGAAGAATGAAGTCATTAAAAAGCCAGCCCTGAGCCTGGACAGAGACATATGTGGGACCAGACTGCATGAAAGTGTCAAGGGCCCTTCCAGAAATGGGTGGCTAGATTGGGGGTGGGGGTGGGGGAGCAGTGCAGATGGGACTAGCACACTAGATAACCTTTGTGAAGATTGTTTTTCTCAAATGTTTACTGTCAAGTATTTCTTTAGTTGTAAGTGGCACAGTGGACAGACTGTTGAGAAAGCTTTGCCTTTTGATTAAGACAACCAAAATACTTTGGGCTAGAGGGGTCAGGGACCTAAGTCAGACCATGTGGGGCTGTTATGAGCACACAAGTACTGGCACACTTGTTCAAGAAAGAAGATATCTAAAGGTTCTAGGATTCCCTTTAAGATTACCTCTGCTCGTGATCTACAAATACCACAGGTCCTGGCAATGTGTGTGTGGGGGGGGCGTGGGGGGCATGGTGGGAAGATGTGATCCGTTGATTGATTTTTTTTTTTTTAAACATTTATAGATATCCTGGAGGATACAGGGCTAGGCATTGGGATCCACTCTACCTGTGGAGGCAGTCCTTATCACAGACTATCATCGTACAAAGTGATGGTTGTTATAGTGGGGTACAGTGTTAACAGAGTTGGGTGAAGGTAAAAGGAAGGGTTCTTCCCAAAGCAACTGAGGAAGACCTCTCTCTTCAGGAGCCATTTGAGTTTGGTCTTACAAGGCGAATAGGAGTTCGTGGGATGACTGGTATTGGGATACTGAAAGGAGGAAATGTTACTCATTTTAATGTAAGTCTTGGCATACACTGTATCATAATGGCATATTGAATTTGCAAACACTTATGTTTTTGGTGAAACAAGAATGGGATACCTTGAAAATAAAATTGTAGACCAAGTAATCATGAAAACTGTTCCTGACGTCGAAAGTAGTTTGTCAGTAAACTCTGTGTCACCCTACCTTTCCTCTCGGATATCGGACAAGTGATGGTCTTGAACAAGAACATGCTAGCCACCATCATAGCATTTCTGTTTTTATCCAAAGAGCTTACCAAATTAGGGACTGTAGGAGAACCAGGCTGTGTTGGTCCAGATAGTCAAGCCAGCTAGAGATGGTGGTGACAGCTGACACTGAGCAGGGAGTTTTCTGAGTCAGCCAGCCAGGGTGGTGTAGCCGGACCAGACTATCACAGGTTATCTCCTGTCCCATGGCTGCCACCGACAACTTGTATTTCCTTCTTATCTGAAATCATCTCTCAAAGAAAAAAAAAAAAAACTGGTGGGAAAGTAATTTCTGTCAGCAGATAAGCAAAGAGGCATTTATGGAAGCCAACCAGCAAGGGTTGTGAAAAAAAAAAAAATCTACCTTCAAACCAGTTGTGCGCTAAAAATAGTTTTATCTATGGCAATGGCAGGAAGATAGATTGGCTGGAGAATAACCACAGACAGCACGATGCCCTTCGAGAGTGCCGGGAAGAAGTTTACAAAAACACTGACATCGCTTCTCGATTTTGAAGGGAGTTTTGCAAACGAACCTTAATCCCACTGAATGAGACTTTGAAATGAAAGGTCCGCTGTATGGCCAGGTTGTATGTGTTGAGCAGGGAAGGCACGTGTTGCTTCGTGCAGCCAAATGCTTTTGGTGAAGCTGTTCAGCTGGGGCGGTGAGAGACCGAGATCTGTCAAGGGTTTCCTCCAGCACCAGGCCATCTTGATAATGAGAGATTGTTGGCTGGTGTGATGGGTCGTGACCCCTCAGTGGTTCATAAAAAGAAAAACAAAACAGAAGCAAACCCGAAAAAGGCCACAAGATAGGACTGTCTTGCTGATCTTTCTGTTTGGCCAAGGTGTCTTCTGTCCAAACCCAGCTGGCCTGCTGGTTCTCCCTCCTTAGCTAACACACACTCTCCTAGGACACATTTCTATCTGATTGGCTCAGAATAAAGAATTTTCTTCAGCTGGCCAGTGAACAGGTCACACAGGTATTTACTTCCGTTTCACAGAAACATCTGTGTGCATAACCTCTGTATCTGTGGGCTCCGAGGAAGGGACGTGGCACTCTGGGGCCTCAGTGTCTGGTGGAAGGAAGCTAGTGGCGGCACCCACCAGGAATGGGTGGGCAGGGGGCCCACTGCCCCCAGAAAACAGGCAGGCTCCTCAGCAGGGCCCCCTGGACTCAGCCCTTGACAGGCCAAGTTGCAAAGTTTTGGAACTGTGGCATCCTCAGGACTTAGCCAAAAAGCCTCTTTCACTTAAGTGTGACAGTTGTAGGTTCAGAAAAAAATGTCCCAACCTCTGTGCTTTGGTTCACCCAACTTGTTGTGTCAGAGGAAGGATGAACAGACGTTGAGTCTTGGGGGGCTCTTAGGATACTTGATTTCCTCAAGATGGTGAACCCGTGGTGCTTCTGCAGAGGGTATGGAGTGGGATTCTGGACCCTTCCATGTCTTCAGTGTCCTGTGAGTGGGCTGCATACGTGGTCTGTGTCACAGATCACCTGTCCTGAGCACCCATACCTGAGCAAGAACCCCAGATGCCCAAGCTTCTGATCACTTGGAAGAGCCTTTCAGGCCAGCCATCTCAAAAATGGTCTAGTTGTGCTCAAGGAGTTGTGGATCCAGGACTAACGAACCAGAGACCATTTGAAAAGCTTCCATCTGAAATACTTTTGGCCATTACCTGTGTCATGGTCTTTGAGCTTCCGGTGGCCGGCTACCCCAGCTGAAACAGTTCTGATGTTCTCCAGCACACAGAAGAGGGACACAGGGCTATTTCCCTCTGTCTTGCTGTCGCTGAGTGATTATTTCCTAAATTTCAGTCCTATTGCTGACTCTTCTATGTACTTTAAGGCCAGAGTGCCCTTTCTAAAATGCAACTCCTAGTCAGCTGATGACCCCACTTCAGGAGCCCTCCTTGGTCCTACCAGCAACAAGTCCAAATTCCATACTCGAGCATCCAGGCCTTTCTGATCTGGCCTTTGCCTTCCTTGTTCCCCCTCCCACACGCTTCCCAGATAATCCACATTGCTTGCCATCCCCCAAGCTTCCCATGCTGTTCCTCGCCTCTTTCATGCTTCTTTGAGGAGGGGTCCTCTCCTCCAGGGAGCCTGTCTGAATTCGCCTTTTCCGTGTTTCCCTTGAGGCCTGTACACCCGGTTATTGTTTACATCGTCTGTGATTAACTACTGAGGAGAGGGGTTAGGGACCCTCCCTCCCCAAGCCTGGTGTAATTGGTGCTTAAAAAGAGAAGGGAGTCACTGGGGTCCTACAGGGGCCACAACTCACACTGAATCAGCAAACAAGAAACAAGGAAGAGAAACTTGGGATAAAGCCAGCCTGTCACCTCTGACCCACCTGGGCAGGAAGCAGGTGACAGACGGTCGGGAGTGCTGGTCCAGCTGAAGAGTTTGACAGTTCTGGGAAGGTCTCCAAATAGTTGCTCCATCCTGTTGCACAAGTTGACGTCTCATTCCTTTGGTTAAGTCCATGGTTCTCAACCCTGGTTATACATAGAATCACTGAGAAGCTTAAAATATCTGTACCCAGGCCCCACCCCAGACAGTTTAAACAGGAACCTCTGAAAGTAGAGAGTAATACCTGGGTTTTTCAGGAAGCTCCCCAGGTGATTCTGATGTGCAGCCAAGAATAGGAACTACTTCTTGAATCATTGCTGTCTTCTTAGAGCTTTCTTGGAAATACAGACATTCCTGGGACAGTGCTCTGGAAGGTCGCATTGCCTTTGTGGAAGGTCAAGGCAGAGGTGGGCGCAGAGTGGGGAGGGGGTTTCCTAACACTCCAGGTCACACTGGTATTTCTGCGCATTCACTGACCTGCGTTTTCTCTCTGCATGTTGGCATTCCTGGGCACATTGTGTGCCTGTACAGAAGTGAGCCAGTAAGGACAGGGAGGAGAGATCACTGTCCTTATATTTATGAATTTTGTCCAGAGTCCATCCCAACACAGGAAAAAGGGGCTCGAGAACCCCTTATACCATCTACAAAGAGTCCAAGGCTGTAGATCAGCTCATGCCGCCTGGGCCATATTTGGCCCTCTTGGCTTGTTTTGTATGCCTCTGAGATAAGAATGGCTTTTCCAGTGGCCTGCAAAACCTAAATATTTCCTATCTGGCCCTTTACAGATAAGATCTGCCCCACTCTGATGGACTGGACCAGGCCTGCACGTTCAGGACCACAGCGGAGCTAAGAGGTCAACTCCAAGGGGCGTAACTTGCTCCACACAGTCTGACCCACATAGTCCAGAGGCCTTATAGTTGGGCTGAGCAGAGTGTGGTGCTTGTGTTCCAAGCCACAACACAGGAACCGCACCTCCTATTGTTAGGTGGAACTGGGCAGGAAGCCACCGTCACTGAGTGGACCAGGCCTTAGAGAACTGGAAATGCATGTGGCTAATTTCCTTAGGGAAATACATCTCTGGCAACTCATGAGCATCCCCTCCCCCTCCCTGGGTCATCTTCTCCACCCCTTTTTATTTAATGATACTTTTCTCTTGGGTGAGCCCATGTGGTGAAGCCGAGAGCATGATGGTATGTGGCTCCCCAGTTTCTCCTGTCAATGGAGACCAGCCTTCTGCCTCCACAGTGAGGGTGGGCAGAAACAGGGCCCCAGAGGACCTGCCTAGCTCCCAGGTGCCCTGAGTTGCAGACAAGGGCTTGGTTGTGTGATTCTTGTGGAGGAGGCTTGAATAGTATCTGTGCCTCCCTTGATGTCCCTCCCCGGGGGGTTGGTTTGAAGAAAGTAGAAGGTGCTCTGGGGAGTTTCAGATATATTTGCCTTACTGCGTTTTACTTCAACCTAAAAAAGAAACACCTACTGACATGTAATTTACTGAGTAAGTGCCTATTATGTATTGATACTATACTAAGCCCAAAGGGTGACAAAAGCAATTAAGCATAAAGCTTGCGTGATCTCTTCCCCTATTTCCCAGCCCCCTTCCATCCATGTTGCAATGCATGGACTGTAATAGGAGGCACCCAGTAACTGCTGTTGGATCACTTAACTCAGATTTGAGTGTTAGTCCCTTCCTGCAAAGAGATGAATGACTCCTGATTGTCTTCTACTAGAGACCTTGCTTCTCCATCAGGCCTTTCTTCGTAGCTTGTTAGAGTTAGGCCCTTACCTGTCTGTTTTCCTTCCCCACTCTAGTGTAGGTTGTAGACCCGCTTAATGTTCTCAGAACATTCTCACATCTGTGCCTTTGGCCTGGAACAAATGCCTTGCCTCATAGTTGTTTGCTTTTGTGATGATGGGTTCTCCAAACCTCAATGAACCACAAAGTCCTTCCTGTCTTTCTATACCCAGCTCAGATGTCCTCTCTAGGAGCTTTTGATATACTCCCACCTCCGATTAAGACCGTTGTTCCTTTTATATTCCTACTCCTTTGTAAGGAAGTGCAATTCCACCAAGCCTTAATCACCAGGTTCCCCTGCCTCTCAGGACCTTTACTGGTAATGTTAAGTGTTCCTATGTGCCTTGTTTGGGTGTGTTTTTGGATGCTGAGCTCTTGGGAACATGGCTGTTTCTTTTTCATCTTGGTACTCTCATTGCCCTTAATAGTATTTTATAAGAAGTGGGTGTTCCATAACCTAATGATGAAATATAGTGAGTCCACCTTCCTGCTTTTGATTCACTGCAACAGACCATTGCTTGTAGGGACAACTAATCCAGTAGCTGTGGTGTTCAGGGTAAGAAAGATTTAGTTCTTCTCATTGTTCAGAACATAGGGCTGAGCCAGCTACTATGGGAGTCCTGGGAATAAAGGACCCTGCCCTTCTCAGGTACTGCCCAGCCTCGGCTGCTCTGGGGATCATAGAGTTTAAGGAAACCATAAAGATCAGCATCATAAAATGCTAAGGGAGATAAGCAACCCTACGTTGATCTTACTCAGGGGGAAATTTTCCCATGGGGAGATTGCTTGAAAGTGAATGAATAAAGGGAGGTAAACTACACCAGGTCAACCTAGTGGGTTCCTTCAAAGGTTACTTAGTGCTTCTGTTGAGAAGAATTGTTGAGGAATTCAGGATATTTTCTAGACCTCTGGGTGGTTCTCTTTGATGCTCATGAGGCACTCCTGTGGATCTAGGAAAGCTTGATCTGTCTCTTTTCTAGATACAGTGTCTCTCAATCTTTATTATTGCTATCACTGCTATTATTTTTAATTAAAAAATTTACACCTACTTGGAAGAGTTGGACTCAATGTGGGAATCCCACTTTACAGGGACAACCGTCACCACCATCCATTGGTTGTGTTTCCTTCAAGATTTTTTTTTCCCATAAATCTATGCAAATTATCAGAGTGTATTTAAAAAAAAAAGTGGGATGATTATTCACATTTTTCCCTGTAATTTCTTTTTTTTTTTTTTCCTACATGACAACACATTTGACCATCTTAGGAAGGCGTTTGATTTTCTTCCATGCTGGGTTTCCACTGTGTCTGTGCTCTGTGCAGTCCATCCGTCAGCGAGTCAGTACTGATGAGAGAGTGTTGGCCCCACGTTTAGCCCATGCCTTTCAGCACCTCTAAGGACAAGAGTAAACATTGAACACAGGGGCTGGCTGTGACCTCAAGAACCCACTACCATTGCCAGATAGCTTTGAAGTCAAATGTGTGATCTTACAGGTTCCTTTTAGGTTTGTTCATTATCTCTCAGCAGGGAAAACTGATGGCTTAAAGGAAATACATTCTATTTCTTGTAGGGCTTTGTCATCCCCCAGGGTACACCTGACTCAGTGTTGAATGCTGCGGGAAGTATGCTGAGGTATAGCAGGGTTCTGGGTGGACAGATCAAGAATTGTCTCACACAGGGGAGGGAAACAGTACACTTTTGGGTGATTGGACCAGTGGAGTCCCTTCTGGGCTTTGTGCCCTCTTCAGTCTTTATTCTGAAAGTTACATTAGGGACCAGTCACCCTCCAAAAAGGTATCACTTACAGTAGATCCATGACCAAATCGTTGTTTCGTGAAAGGCAGAACCGTAAAGCCAAATGGGACTGTTTCTTTTTGGAACTTAGAGGATGATGGTTGCATCTAGATAATAATACAAATATCTCATACCAATAGAGGCTTCCTATGTAGCAATTTTCTTTTTATCTGCATTTACACTCGAGATTCAAAGAGATTGAAGAGCTTGCCCATAGATAGCCAGCCCAGCCAGGAGGCATTGATACCTGTAGGTGTGGGCACTTGTGCAAGCGTGTGTGTGTATTTACCCATGTGTATGTGTACACACGCGTGCGTCTGGAGTGGGGTGCAGGAGGAGAGCACATCCTTTTCTCTGCAAAACGGTGCTGCGGATTAGATCAGCCTATCACAGAAGATTATTGACCGTCACAGACTTGGGTTGCCTACCTGCTGTGAGTCCCACTTTGGTGTTTGTGCAAATGCCAGCTCATTTCGACCAGTCCAGGTGGCCCCAAGTCAGGAGTTTGCCTTCCCCTGGAGGAAACCTGATTCCCCGTCTGTGCTCTTGGCTGTCAGTGAAGAGAACTGCCTCCTGGCTGGAATAGGTGGTTTGTCCCTGGCCAACAAGACTAGCAGTGAGTTTCTAAGGGTTCAGTGCAAAGTTGGCCACATCAGGGGCGGTGAGCACTTTGGGGTCCCTGGGGGATGCAGCTTGCCCAGCGGAGAGTGAGGATGGAGAATAATTATGAAACCAAGTCATTTAGTTGAAGGAGCTGGGGTTTTTAAATCCGGAGGAGAAGAGGTTCAGAGGGAAGGAGGCCAGTGTAAAGGAAAGGGAATTCTGTTGGCATCTCTGAGGGCAACGCTGGGTCCTTAGATAGGAGTTCTGTGGGAAGATGCAGTTCATCATCAGGAAGTTGGCGACACCGGGGAGCAAAATGGGATGTCTTGAAGGGAGGTGACAGTGTATATGGAAGTGCTAACACATGTCCCACGTGGGCGCTCTTACCTGCAGATGGAAAATGCTGTCTTTAGTCTCAGCATCCACCTGCCAGGTACATGGGTGCATGTGGGGGTTCCTTTCTAGGCTGGCAAAGATCCTTACAGTCCCATTCCATTCTGGGTGTCTAGGCTGCAGGGTAGTTCTGCTCAGAGGCCGCCCTCTGGACCCGTGCAGACCCGAGACCCTGCAAACATGGTTGGGGCTATATTAATCTGCGAGTGCTGTTGTAAGAAGTACTGCCAACCATGGGGCTCAAACAACAGACATCTATTATCCCATAGTTTTGGAGCTGGAAATTGAAAATCAAGGTGTTGACAGGGTTGGCTCCTTTGAGGGCTGTATGGGAGGGAGCCGTTCCAGGCTTCTCTCTCTAGCATGTTCCCGTGGTGGTGGTCTTCCTACAGGTGTGTCTTTCTTCAGATTCCCCTTTTTATAAGGATATTAGTCATTTTGAATTAGGCCACCCCTAATGACCTCATTTCAACTGGATAACCTCTGTAAAGAGCCTGTTTCTGAGTAGGGTCACATTCTGAGTTGCTGGAGGTAAGGCTCCAACACAGGAATTTTGGGGGGACACAATGCGGTCTATAACAGGGACAAGCAGCACTCCTGTGAGCCAGGCCCACATGGTTGTGGGCTGGGTACTCTGCATGCTGCTGGGACCCTTTTTGGGCTTTTCCAGTGGCCCGATCCCTTCTCCCTGGGAAGTCCGAGCAGGACCGGGCTGTGACATTAGGGTGAGGTAGACATACGCGGCATTAAGTACAGTCTTGTTGGGCAGACATCGCCACCATTCATCTGCAGAACGTTTGTATCTTCTCAGACTGAAACTCCATATGCGTTGAATAATAACTCTCCATTCCTCTGTGTCCCCAACTCGTAGCAATTACCATCCTGCTCTTTGTCCCCGTGCATTTGACTATTTGAGGTAGCTCAGATATGTGGAGTCCTACGATATTGGTCTTTGTATGATTGGCTTCTTTCATGAACCATAACGTCCTTAAGATTCATCCATGTTACAGTGTGTGAGAATTTCCTTCCTTTTTAAGGCCAGATAACATTCCATTCTACGTAGATACCACGGTTTATTTATCCGTTCAGCCACTGATGGACGTTGGTGTTGTTTCCACCTTTGGGCTGTCATGCCTAATGCTGCTATGAACACAAGGGTACGGACTTTTAAAAACTTTGTGCTTAGACATATTTATGTCTGTTGGAGAAAGATCTGACAGGAGCCCCGGAGAAAGCACCTTTACAGCCCAGACACCCGGTGCGTGTTTTGACCTTTGCATGTGAACTATGACCATTCTGTACGTGTTGTTACGGAACCTGAGCCTTTCAAAAAAAAAAAATGTTTGAGGGGAACCTTGATGGCTCAGTCATTAGGCGTCTGCCTTCAGCTCAGGTCATGAACCAAAGTCCTGGGGTTGAGTACTGCATGGGGCTCCCTGCTCAGCGGGAAGCCTGCTTCTCCCTCTCCACTCCACCTGCTTGTGTCCTCTCTCTCGCTATGTCTCCACCTGTCAAATAAATAAAATCTTTAAAAAAATGTTTGAATGCAATGAAATTACTTGGTAATGTCCTTGTTTTGAGGATCAGGGTGGTGAGTGCCCATATGGGCCAGGCAAAGGCTGGTCTTAGACTCAGGTTCCCCTGTGGGGTTGGTGACATCACCTCCTTGCTCAGCAAGGGGAACAGGCTCTGGGAAGCACAAGGTCACTCAGCAATTTCTGCCTCAAAGGCAGGTTCATAACTGGCTTCTCCTCTGCGTCTCTCTTAGGCGAATGTCTGCAGACTGCGGCTGACCGTCCCCCCCGAGAGTCCGGCCTCAGAGCCAGGTGAAAAGAAGACTGAAAGAAAAGAACAAGTAAGCTGTCTCTGAGGCAAAGCTCTGACAAGTTCTCATCTTTGCACTCCTTTTATTTTAACCTCGGCCCCCCGCCCGCCCTCCATCCAGGCTATTCACAGAGTCTGAATGTCAGCGACTCTGCTGATGAAAAGGCCCTCTCGACCTTGCCACCCCATCTTCCATCTTCCCAGACATCAGCCCGCCCTGCCTGACTGGCCCTGCCAGCCTCCTGCCCCTGCTCTTGTTTCTTGGTGAACGCTGGCTCTGGGAGGCCTCGAAGCTGTCGGGACGCTGGGCTTGGTGACGGGTGCCATGGCAGGGAACGGGTTTGTCCTGAAAAAGCCCAGTCCCGTGGAGTCAAAGGGCCCTTTGTGAGCTGCCCGCAGCCGAACCTTTCTCAGCAGCTGGAGGCGGAAGCCTGGCTCACAGCGAAGGCCGCTGGGAGAGGCTGGGCCCGGCGGGCAGCCTGGGCACGGGGCAAGGGCACTTGGCTGGAGGGCAGAGGAGGTCAGCAGAGATTTCTGTGCTAAGCACTGGGCTGTGAAGATAAGTCTGACCTTGTCCTTGTCTTAGAGGAGCTCGAAGTTCTTCAGGTGAGACAGACCAATGAGCAGTGTAGACGTGCTAGTTCAAGTGTTTGGATCCGGAAGGGCAAGGAGGGCTCTGGGAACACGGGGAATGGAACAGCTGACTGCCGGGGGTGACACCGAAGCAGAGGCGCAAAGGCTTCGTAGGAGGTGCCGCTTGCCTCTAGGCCTCTTTTTTTTTTTTTTTTTAAGATTTTATTTATTCATTTGACAGAGATCACAAGTAGGCAGAGAGGCAGGCAGAGAGAGAGGAGGAAGCAGGCTCCCTGCCAGGCAGAGAGCCCGATGTGGGACTCAATCCCAGGACCCCTGGGATCATGACGTGAGCTGAAGGCAGCGGCTTTAACCCACTGAGCCACCCAGGCGCCCCTCGTCTCTAGGCCTCTTGTCCCAGACAGGCCATTTTTCTCATTCGCAGATGGTTACGGGACACCTCCTGGATTCCAGGCACTGTGTATGAAGGGAGTGTGCTGTTGCTACACCGTAGGTAACAGTAGCGAACAGAGCAGTGAGCAAGAAGTGCCCGTCACTCACGGAACTTACCTCCTAGTCAGGGGAGAAGGAGAATTAAATAATCATATTTTAATTTATTTTTTAGAAAAGATTTTATTTATTTGACAGAGTGAGAGAAAGTACAAGCGGGGGAAGGGCAGAGGCAGAGGGAAAAGCTTCTTGCTCCCTGCTAAGCAAGGAGCCCAATATGGGGCTTGATCCCAAGACTGTGGGAGCGTGACCAGAGTTGAAGGCAGACGCTTAACTGACTGAGCCACCTAAGTGCCCCTAAAAAATCATATTTTATAGAATTTGGAGGGTAATGAGTGCTGTTGGAGACAAAGCAAGTGAAGGGGACAAGTGCGTTAGGGGGTAGGTGGTAATTTTTCCTGTATATATATTTTGTGTAAGCATAAAACAATAAAATGATATACGGTCATAGAAGTTTTATAAGTAGAATCATGAGACAGTGACAAGCCTTCCTATGGAGGTGACCACGAGTGCAGCCCCCTGTAAAAAAGGAAGCTCCTCTTTGAGTGGTACATGGTTGATAAAATCCTTAAATTTACTGTTGGTCTTTGTCTCTCCTCTCCTTCTCTTGTGCCCTTCTTCTTCCCATTTTCTACTAAGGACAGAGCTCTTTGTACTAATTCAAATGATGAGTGACAGGGGAAGGAGGAAGCAGGCAGGGAGAATGAGGTTAGGACTAGAACCAGGCTGTGAGAAAGTGACATAACTTATCTGCTTAAAGAGAAAGAACGAGTCCCAAAAAATGGCTCCAGGTGGGAGCAAGGCGAGTCCAGAGCGAGCCTGTGACATCCCATGCCGGAGAACAAGGTGGACACTCACACAGCGGGGGTCATAGCAAAGGACCCAGAAGCCAGTTTGAAGGGGGTTGCACTGCACTGGCAAAATTGGAATAATGTGAATATCAAAAAGTAATGACAGGAATATGTTTGGACACATTGCATAATTTAAAAAAAGATTCATGAGTATATAATAATCATCAGAGATTTTAAAAGGGCAAACTGTTTTATAGAACTTTGGCTGATAAATTTGGAGAATCTCTCTTTAGTAACCCACGGGTCAGTTCACCAATGGATGCCAAGGCTAGCTGGTGGGGGTGGCTGTGGGACAGTATTTTCACATGCTCCCAGAATATCCCCTCATAGGTTACCTCCTGGCTCCGTAGGCAAAATGGTGCCATCTGATAGCCAGCATTTCAGCCAAAGCTCCCATCTAGCTTTCCCAGGAAGGAGGCAGCCTGATCAGTGGGCTTCCGCGGTGACGCAGTCAAGGAGTGGACGGTATCCCCTATGAGATACTCATGCCAGACTTGTTCAGCTACATCGAAAAATAAGGAAACAAAGAAACCCCACATGTAGGACATTCTGCAAAAACAGCTGGCCAAAAGGAGACTAAAGACAGTTAATGTCAAATATAATGAGTGAACCTTGGTTAGATCCAGGATAAAAAAAAAATCAGTTGCAGTCATATTGGGATAATTACACGGTTTTGAATCTGAACCACGTATTCGATATTACTGAATAACTGTTAACTTTTCTTACTTGTGATAATGGTACTTTGAACTATTTTCTCAGCCTGTGTGTAGCTTTGAATATTCTCCAAAGAAAAGTTTGGGGGTAAAAGCTCATCCCCAGAATCACCTAGCCAGACACGTGTTGTTGACTAGATGGGGGGGGTGCTCTGCCACTGGAGGGGGGGGAGGGATGTCCCTTCTGCCCTCTCTGCCACCTTTTCTGTCCCTTTTAGGGAACTGGACCTGAGCAGTGTGCAGGGCCTCATGGACTGCTTAACACATGAGGAATGAGAAGGATCACTTGTTGAGGAAGCGGCCCAGGCTGGAGCGGGTGAGGGACAAGGCCATAATGGCTAGCCCCACCAGCCTGACAGGGGAAGTGGGGAGTCTGGTGTGTCGGAGTCAGACCCAGGCTGCGTGCCTGGGCAGATGTCTGTGAATGGTCTCTGCTGCTGTGAGGTGCCGCTGAGAGGAACCCGGTATTCCCAAGGAAAGCAGGCATGTGTTCCACACCAAGCGGGAGTTGGTAGCCAAGTCCTATACTTCGATTTGCCCATTTAGTCTGAAACCGTGCTTTTCTAACTTTTCAAAGTGATAGGACCCTCTTTTAATTTTTTAATCCAAATATCACAAGCCTTCCTATGTAAACCAGAAAAAAGCCAGAGCGCCCCCCCCCCACACCCCCGCATAACATTCCCCCCCACTAGGGCTGAGAGGAGCAGCAGGGAGGAGCTGTCGGGGCAGAGCTTGCACCAGGAGGCCTCTCCCCCTGCTGGGTGGACCTGGGGTGCAGCCACGCACCCTTCTGTGATGCGTCACTGACTCACTGTTAAAGAATCAGGGTAGAGTGGAGGACGAGGGTGGGGCTGGCTCTTTCCCCAGGACTGAAGTCCTTGGGTGGCGGTTGCACCAGAAGGTACTGGTGGTGGCTCTGAGGCTGTCCTGAGTGACTTTGCCACCATGTCCCAGCCAGTGTTTGAGTCACTGGGGTCAGGGGTCAGGCACGGGCAAGGAGGCCCTGAAAGTGACAGGGGATTCGCCTCCACCATGCTTGTCCCTCCCTGGGATGTGGTGGCCCACAAAACTGCAGGGCGCCAAGAACTCCAGACGGCCCCCCTGTGGGACAACTTGGGTTTCTGGGAGGGGCCAGGGACGTGCAAAGGCTGGGGTTCGAAGTTGGCACGGATGGGGAAGTGGGGAGACGGGAAAGGCCTGACTGGCATCCGATGAGGCAGAACCTGTAGGACATTATCTGGGATCCTGTTTGAGCTGCAGCTGAAGGAGGGCAGGCCGGGGCCTTATTCTCTGACACCATCGTGGGTGATGTTTACTGTGTTTCAAGCCCCTGGGATTCCATGGGGGCAGCTGGCCACACACACATGCCCCTGCCCGTTGGGCCAAAATCACTACAGAGGAAGCCCTTACCAGGGAGGGCTGTAGCGCCTGGCGGATTTTGCCCAGCTTCATGACAGAGTGTTTGGAGAATCCTGGAGGCAGTCACCTCAGAGACGTCTTTTTCTGGAGTCCCAGTTCCAGGGGTGTGTGGGGGAGGCTTCCTGTTCCTGCCTGCTACTTTTAGTCCTCTTCTAGAAGGTACCCACTGTCCCATGACTGCCTTTTGCAGGCCCCAGATGAGCTCTGAAACAGTTTCTCTGCTACTCAGTTTCCTTCTCTTTAAAGGAAGCATAGTAATGCTTGGGTGTGAAGAGTAAGGAGCTTCCTGTATGAAAAGACCCACCAAAGTGGCCTGTGATATTGCTTAGAGAGGCAGTGACTCAGGACCAGTCTCAGCCCTTGGAATGCCAAGCACAGTGACACTTCTTTGCTCTTCTCCCTTAGGCCCTCTGGAAGTTACTCCCCTTCTGGAAACTGCCTGTCCCGCATCTTCCTCTTGGGCTGTGTCCATGGCGTCTTTGTTTGATGTCCTTATGTCCTTCTCTGTAAATCTGAGCATCCTTCAGCCCATGTCCTCAGTCCTTGCTTCCTCGCTCTGCAGACTTTACCTCCCAGAGCTCCTTCTTTCCTGGCTGGGAGCCAGCCTCTCTGGGGAGATGCTCACTCTACCCGTCAGCTCTGCCCTCCTGACCTGTCCTGCTGGTGGCCGGGCCAGTTTGCCAAGTCCTCTACGTGGGGTATTTTAAGAATACAGATATCTCATCAGTGCATTACCATTATTTTGGTATTTAAAAATATGTATCTGGATCCTTTATAGGAACAGACATACCCAGAAAGGTTTAGGCTGCATGACAGTTTGGAATGGAATGTAGGTAATGGCATTTAGTAAATGTTCCAAACCTTTGCTCTCTGTGTGAGCCTCCAGAGGCATCTCTCATGCCCATTGCCCAATGACCAGTGAGAAAGTATGTTTTCTTGCATTTGTTATTCGTAGGTATTTCCCTCAGAGCCATTTGCAATGGGTGATGTCTTTTTATTTTGTCTCCCAGAGCCCAGCTCCCTGCTTTGTGCATAGCAGATGCTTCAAGAATGACTTTTGAGATATATATATAGATATAGGTATTTAAATCTATATGTTTGTTTTGTTTTAAGTTTCTTAGGGCTGCCATTGCAGAGTACCACGAACTCATGGCTTACCCAACAGAAATGTATTGGCTTGCTGTTTTGGAGGTTAGAAGTCTGGGGTCAAGGGGTCAGTCAGCAAGGCCATGCTCTCTCTGAAGGCTATAAAAGAATCCTGCCTTGCTTCTTCCAGTTGCTGGTGGCTCTGGAAGTCTTTGGTGTGTGGCTGCCTCACCCTAGTCTTTGCGTGATGTTCTCCCAGTATGTGCGTGTGTATCCAAATTTTCTCCTTTTTATGAGAGTACCCATTATACTGGATTAGGGCTCTCTCAAATGACCTCATTCTAATTTGCCCTCTCTCCAAATAAGGTCAAATTCGGAGGTAACAGAGGTTAGGACTCCAACCTATCTCTTTTTTGTAGGACACAGTTCAGCCCACAACAAGTTTCTTTGAGAATGTTATCTGAAGGTGCCTGGGTGGCTCAGTGGGTTAAAGCCTCTGCCTTCGGCTCGGGTCATGATCCCCGGGTCCTGGGATTGAGCCCCGCATCGGGCTCTCTGCTCTGCAGGGAGCCTGCTTCCTCCTCTCTCTCTCTGCCTGCCTCTCTGCCTACTTGTAATCTCTGCCTGTCAAATAAATAAATAAAATCTTAAAAAAAAAAAACAGAATGTTATCTAAAATTATAGTAGTAACTCAAATAATTTAGCTGTGGGCTTTTGTTTATATATTAAAAATTGTTAAAAACATGGGAGAGGAAATGTTCTTAGTTTGTGGGTACACATTTCATACTGAGGAGTTGATAAATATGGACTAGAATGTTTATAAAATTGTTGAACATTGGGCGCCTGGGTGGCTCAGTGGGTTAAGCCGCTGCCTTCGGCTCAGGTCATGATCTCAGGGTCCTGGGATCGAGTCCCGCATGGGGCTCTCTGCTCAGCAGGGAGCCTGCTTCCCTTCCTCTCTCTCTGCCTGCCTCTCTGCCTACTTGTGATCTCTGTCTGTCAAATAAATAAATAAAATCTTTAAAAAAAATTGTTGAACATTAAAATTCAAATTGGTGTACATAATGGTGAAATTAACCCCCATCATTTCCAAAGCATTTCGTGAATGTATTTATCCATTCCTATGCGAACCTGTATGTAGTGCATTCTTGGACACACACAACACACACAGAGCAGCAAGAGAACTCACACCAGCTATTACAGATTTATCAGCTAAATCAGGGTCTCACTGCATACTTGAATTTTAGTGAGCCCGACTTGAGCTCTGCTGATTGAGTCTGTGGGATGGTGAAGTCTTGTGCAAAGCAACAAAGTAATTTGAGACAGATGATACTGTCTTTTTTTTTTTTTTTTTTAAGATTTTGTTTATTTCACAGAACACAAGCTGTGGGGGGGGGGGGGGGGAGCAGCAGGCAGAAGCAGAAGGAGAAGAAGGCTCCCTGATGAGCAAAGAGCCTGATGTGGGGCTTGATCCCAGGACCCTGAGATCATGACCTGAGCTGAAGGCAGACAGTTAATCCACTGCGCCACCCAGGCACTCCAAAGCAGATGATATTTTCAGTAGCTGTTAACATTGCACCACTGTAGGTGTCCATTAGTGACCTGTGTTTTTACAGAAATGGTCTTTCTTTAGATCTTTAAGAACTCCAGTGAGGGAGAGCAAGTACGTGTGTATGTATGTATGCAAAGTCGAGAACTTTCATAGCCCAGTATGTTTCAAAGGAGCAAACCCTTGCTTTACAGTCCCCTTTCCCTTTAAAGCCCTAGATGAGTAAGCGTGCTGAGTCCTCGTCCTTGGTGTGACTGTTTATACAACAGCTATGGCTGTTGCCAGGGGAGGGAGCATGCTGCCACGATTCAGATTGGCGCTGGGGCCGCCCTGATGGTGTGCCGGACTCCCGTGTGCCTCTCAGAGATAGCAGCCCCTGGAGCATGGGAAGAAGCCAGAGTCCTGGTTCTGGTTCCCTCACCCGCCACCATGGAGGTCAGGCCAGACAGCATCTCTGGCCCTCCCTTTCCTCTCTAGCAAATGTAGGTATTAGCCTGGAGGCAGCATTTTTCCAAATCTCTTTAGCTGTCGAACTCCGTATTCAGTTGAATATGTAGGGAAGTCCATCAGTAAAAGAGGGAAAGCCTAGGGGCTGTGGTTTCCAGCAAGCCCAGGGTTGTGCCACCTGCTCCAGCAGTCTCTCCTTTCTACTCTCCACCCGCTGCCCCTTGCCCCAGCCTTGTCAGACACCAAGGATGGCTGGGGTACCGTTTACAAATGCACTGGACTACACAGCTCTTTTCCATTTTTTGACCTCCTGAGATTGTGATTTTGCCCTAGGAAGAGCAGCAAGGCCAGTTGAGGGGTGAACATCTCACTGTCCCGGCCAGTTTGATGGCTGTGATGCAAAGAGCAAAAGGACCCAAGAAGAGAGAGGCAGACAGACAGAAGCCTCCCGACAAATGCATAGACTCTAGCAGGACCCCAGATACTCAGAAATGGAAAGCCCCCACCTCTAATAATGTCTCCTGGTAGCCCCAGCAGCATGCACAGGGTTTTACATATATTATGCTGTGTATTTCCAGAACGACCCTCTGAGGTGGGTGGTTTTCTCCCCATTCGTCCTGTTCAGGATGCTGAAGCTCTGTACAGTGAGTAACTTGCACAAGGCCATGCAGCTGGTACTCTGGATTCGCAGCTCCAACTTGGGTCTGTGCCTTGGCCGTGTTGCCATGGGAACGTTGACGCTCACACCTTCTCTTATCAGGGAAGGTCTGTGGAGGATATTTGTATTTTATCAATCAAGGTTACCTGACGTGAATACTACAGGACTGAGTTCCAGCCAAGTAGTTCCTGATTTTGCCCTCCGGATAGTCTTTTCTTTTCCTTGGGGTTGTTGGGCCTAACCAGCTGTTGTCTGCGTAGAAGCTGGAAGGTGATAGCTTTAAAAAGTTACCTCCTATCAGGAGACTATTATTAGAACTACACTCCCTTTGGTATTTCTGGTTGGCTACGAGTTATTCTACTCATTCTTTTTAAGCATAAAAAATGATCGGTCTTTGTCCAAGCATGAGTTTCCTATTTTATATAAAATGGTCTCTTCGGTCTGTGAGATTCTCAGAAATAACAAATACCTTAATAAGCCGGAGATAGCCATTTCTTTGAGGAGACTGGGCTGTCTCTCCCCTCCCTATTTGCCTCCCAGGCTGTGGGAAGGCCTCTCAGGGTGGCTGTCGTGTTCATTTTTGTCACAAGGAGACGAAACAATGTCAACTGTGAGTCATGACCGGGTACTCCTAATTTTTTTTTTCAAGATTTTATTTATTTATTTGACACAGAGACACAGTGAGAGGGGAAACAGAAGCAGGAGGAGTGGGAGAGGGAGAAGGCTTCCCGCCGAGCAGAGAGCCCGATGCGGGGCTCGATCCCAGGACACTGGGATCATGACCTGAGCCAAAGGCAGACGCCTGACAGCTGAGCCACCCAGAGGCCCCTCCTCATTTGCTAGGATGGACACACGGGTCAGACAGGTCAGAGCACATTTCTGACAGTGCGGTCCTCTGCCTGCAAGGTGGGTAGCTACGACACCCCTGGCTCAGCTCAGCCGTCCCTGGGTCAGCTGCTGCCCTCTGGCTGGAAGAAGTGGGTCAAAGCAAAAGGTTTTGGAGGTAACTTGGCTTCCAGTTTGCATGTCATTTAGTTCATGTCATCGTCCATCTAAGTCGCATTGGCAGCCTGGACAGGAGACCAGCTGCCCATCCTGGCCTCTGGGGCTAGGGGCTGCCTGGGGCGGGCTACCACTATTGGTTTGAATTTATGTTAAACTGTGTGTGTCTGAAGGTATTTCTTCCCTGAGAACACTTCTTGACCAAAGGATTTTCTTCCTTTGCACAGATGAGTGTTTTTGGATGACCAGATGCTCCAAATCTTCTGGCATAGATCCAATTTCCAATATTCTGTCTTCCCTCTTCTTTCGAAACGTACTTATTAAGTGTCTCTTTATGTCAAGTATTGGGAATAAAATGGTGAATATGGCAGCTCTAGTCCCTGAATTATGGAGCTTATCTCATGGGAAATCCTTTATTTGGAGTTAGGGTTTGGGAAATATGGTCTGGCTCTTTCAGCAGCCCTAAAGCCCTTGCAGTAGGAACGTAGGCGGCGTTACTTTTCTGTAGTTTCTCCTCCTTTCGAAGGCACTTTCCGGTACATTCATTTCTGGTAGATGAGCCTATCAGTAAATTTTCGGCTATGAGCACATCCCAGGGAACAGTTTAACTGAGAGATTCTCTGTATATTTCTCTGATTCCACCTGTTGTTAATTACGCTGCATCTCGCGTGGGGGTTGCGGATGCATTTCGGTCAGATGGTAGTTTTTCCCGTCTTTGGCGCCAACTCTCTTTTCATTTTGTGCCTTTGCTAGGGCGTTGGTTTTCAAAGCAGTTTTGCCTAGTATTGTCTCATGCCCGGGAGGCTTTTCATAGGCCAACTATATTTTTAAGAATTTGATACTTTAATACCAACCAAGCAACATTAGAAAGAAGTTTAAAAAAAAAAAAACAACTTTTAATTACAGAGAATTTCAAACGTATACAGGAGGAGACCGAATGGGGTGCCGAATCACTGACCCTTCGCCCAGCCCCAGAGCTCTCAACCCAGGCTCAGTCCTGCCCTGTCTGCACTCTCATCCGTTTCCTCTGCCCGTATCCCAGATATCATAAATATTTAAGCATGTTTCTCTGAAAGATAAAGGCTATCTCTTAATACAATCCCAGTGCTGTTATCATGCCTAAAAAACTAATATTTATTTTATAGGGAGATATTTTAAAGGACCTGCGAGGAAAAATACGCAGCCACAGACACAGTGCTAGGCATGGCAGCTCTTTTTTCCATTTTTTTTTTTTTTTCCGTGTCCTACAACATGCAGACATTTTGTCAAAACGATAGCAGTCTCGGGCTCCTTTGCCACTGCTCTGATAGGAATTTTATGACCGGGGCAAAATCAGTTCCCTGTCCCTCCCTCTAAGAAAAGCAGAGGATGTTCCCTCTGGCTGGGCCATATTGACATTATCTGGAAAAGTCCCCAGAATTTCTTCCAACTTCTAAAGCTCCCTCTTCATTCAGCAAATATTTATTGAGAAAGTCACTAAGTGTCTGTCACTGTTAGGTGTCAGGGATTATAATAGAAAAGAAGACCACAAGGCCCAGCGAATAGACAAGCAAGCCTTCTGTGTATGATGATACTAATACCCTGTTGTGGTTATGAGGGTGCAGAGACCTAACCAGTCTGAAGGGTGAGTGAGGACGTCCTCGAGGGGGAGACATTTCGGCCCAGCCATGGGCACTGCATACAGAGGGAATGGCCCATGTAGTGCCCTGTGACAAGAAGGAGGTTGACTGGGGCGCCTGGGTGGCTCAGTGGGTTAAAGCCGCTGCCTTCGGCTCAGGTCATGGTCCCAGGGTCCTGGGATCGAGCCCCACATCGGGCTCTCTGCTCACCAGGGAGCCTGCTTCCTCCTCTCTCTCTGCCTGCCTCTCTGCCTACTTGTGATCTCTGTCTGTAAAATGAATAAATAAAATCTTTCAAAAAAAAATTTTCTAAAAAAAAGAAGGAGGTTGACTGATAAAGGACAGAAAGGAGGTTGGGGGTGAGGGTCTGAGGGAAAGATGGAGCCCAGGAGGCTGGACGGGAGCCTGCCTGTGCTGAGCCTGCCTCTTCCTGGTGGCCCTGACAGGACTGGGGCCGCGGCTCTTGGCTGCCCTGTCCCTGAGGTCTGAGCTGCCCCATGGAGACGTGAGATTCAGTTTCACTCCTGACTCTTAGCTAATTTGAAGATTTCGTGGTCAAAGGGAAGAGCTTAGATTTGGGGAGATGTCCTCAGGCACTTGAATGTCGCCACCTTGGAAGAACTAATAATATTTATGTGGTCGGGTTACTGTGAGGATGAGAGAAGATGCTGCACAATAAAACAGACAAATACTTGTCCCCTGCTCGCTCTTCATCAGCCTCCCCTCCGTTTCCCTGTCACACTGCTTGGGGAACCCTCTCTATGTGGAGTGTCCCATGAGGATGGCCCTGCTCCTGAGCAGAGTCCTGGGCTGGGCCCTTCTCTGGGCTCTTTATTTAGTCCCTGGCTTGGTAAGAATTTTTTAGTTTTAGTTTTTTGAAAATTGAAATGTAAGTTATTCATTAAAAAATGACGTCCCCCCTACCTTTTTTTTTTCTGGTTAAAAATCTAACCCACAGAAGCATAAGCGGGAAAAAAGTGAAATCCCGTTTTAACAGAGCCCACTGGCTTTAAAAGTCTGGATTCCATCCTTCTAGATGTTTTCTACACACAAACATACATTTAAAAAAAAAAAAAATCCAAGAACCCGGAAATGACTGTTTTCCGCTTCACAGATCTTCGATGTCTTTCCATGTGTGTAACTGTTGGAGACATCACTCTCACAGACCTTGTTGTGACCTTGTGTGTGTTTTCCTCCACGGGTGGTGGTCCCTGTCCCTCCACCGGGCGGGAGGGCAGAGTCCTCTGGATGCGGCCACCTGAGCGTCTTCCTGAAAGCCAGAAACGCGTTTCATCGAGGCCCCCGGTCCTCATCAGCTTGTGTTTCAGGAACTGGGTGGAGTCTGACTGAAAGAGCCTGCTTTTGTTGCTTGGTCTGCTGGGATTTTCTTTACAGCTTTTCCTCTTCCTAATTCTGTGTCTGGGAAACCGGGGCCTGGAATCCCAGCTTGTCACTTCACCAAGAGCCATGGAACAGCCTCTTCACCTAAATTTATGTACAGATTTCAAGAGTTGCATTAGTCCCTGTGGGACCCCTGCACCATGGACTCCAGTGGAATCATTTTCTGGAAGCAAATTCAGTGTCACAACCCCTCATATCCCATCTTTTGCCAAATATGTACAGAAGGGTAAGAAGCAATGGATATTTTGTTTTCTAGGTGTTTTGTTTTTGTTTTTGTTTTTGTTTTTAAAGCTCCTAACCTAGACAGATAAGCAATACAAACGGGTATAAAGAAAGAATTGAAAGATATTCTGATACCCAGTACCCCCCCCACTGTCCCCTCCTTAGAGGTTATTACTATTAATAATTTGTCATATGTCTTTTTAGACTTTTCTTTGACAAACTTTCAATGAATGGGATTATAAAGTTTTTATTCTGCCACAAATAAATGATTTTTAAAATGTAAATTACAGTTTTGTATGCCAAAAATATTTTGCGAGTGCATGGAAGGAATTTACGCAAAGGTGGTTTAAAGATTGGTGGGACGGGCACCTGGGGGGCTCAGTCGGTTAAGCATCCGACCTTTGATTTTGGTTCAGGTTGTGATCTCAGGGCTGTGGAATCGAGCCCTGAGTTGAGCTCTGCACAGAGTCTGAGAATCTCTCCTCCCTCCACCCTTTCCCCTGCTCATGTTCAATTAAAAAAAAAAAAAAAAAAAGTAAGTAAATAAGTAAATAAAATCTTTAAAAAAAATTAGTGGGAGAACAGAGTTGCCGTTATGGAATTCAGGCTTCTGTACTGTGATTGTCAAGGTACTAGGGTCAGCCCCAGGGAATACTGGACATAGGTTGGTTTGTCTGTGACATCTCAGTCCCTGGTTTTGCCCTGCCCTTCCTTCTCCCTCATGGGGGCTCTTACTTTGTCCTCCTGCTCCTATCAAAGCCTGCAGCATACTTGGTGTCAAGAAAGTTGGCCTTGAATCTAGATGTGTGGCTGGAAGCAAGCTATTTAACGTCTCTGAACCTCAGCTGTCAAGTGCAGAGGACCATCGCTCTGTCACAGAGCGGTCATAAAGATTCAGCGTGCTAAGGGACGTATCTGGCTTATGGTAGAAGCTGAACAAATCTTAACTGCCCTTTTTTCTGGTTTCTTGAGCCTTCATTCTGTAAAGGTGTGTCAGGACATGGTACCCCTTTCCAGGAGTGTTTGCCTTTCAACACGGATCAAAGCTTTGGGTGAAGGAATTAAGGTGCAGGAAGATTCTTCTGGAGAGAAGCTATGCTGCTTCTATGCCTGGCTTTTCAGAACTACTTCATGAATGGTCATAGCCCAGAGGGCAGCCAACATTCTTCCCCCAGTATCTCAACCTCATGCATTTCAAGGGACATATTCAACGATGAGGTCTGAGATGGAAGGTATCCAAAGGAGCTGATATGGGGTGGTGGGGTGTGGGGGAAGCATTACCAGGATACTGGGAGTGTGAGAGTGCAGACCCTTGCTCTTATCATGAGGGACAACACAGGTCCATCTGGCATCTTCATGAGAATGAGAAGGGCACCTGTCTGGGACAGTGGGGCCCGCAGATGGACTCTTAGGTGGGTGGATAGGGCTTCAGTAGAAATTTGAGAAAGATGCCCTTCCTCCAGGTGCAAGCGGGAGAAGGGAGAGTGGGCTGGGTCTCTGACAGCCTCTCCTTGCCGCCTGGCTCCTTGGTTGCCCACACAGCCTGCATGGCATACACAGTGCACCCCTTGTCACAGCTGCTCCCATGAGGCCTAAACTGTCATTCTTCTTTCCTCTCTTCTCCCTTCTTGAAGCAGCCTGACCTAAGCAATGGGGAGCCCACCAGGAAACTTCCTCAGGGTGTTGTCTACGGCGTGGTGCGGAGATCAGATCCAAATGAGCAGAAGGAAATGGTGGTGTACGGGTGGTCCACCAACCAGTTGAAAGAAGAGATGAACTACATCAGAGACGTGAGTCGTTTAAGGATGTTTGTTTGTTTTGTCCATACTCCTTTTGTAGCATGAGAGATGGCGGAGTAGGAAGCATTGACATGAATGTGATAAGGCCTTTTGGAAGAATTCCTAGCATTACCATTTTGGATGGAAACGTTTCTGCCTATCTTCACGGTAGTGTTTAAGGTACAGATGTAATTGTGCAGCGAGGTCTAGCGTGAACTGCTGGAGTGACTTAGTAGGAATGCTCAGGAGACCAGGTGACTCCCTTCTTCTGTGTATGAGATGGAGGCTTTTAAGTGATTTTTTGTTTATTATGTTGGACGTTCCATTCCTGGCATATGAGTTTTGGAAACTGTATGCATTTGGTTGCTCTGGGCTGTAAGGAACAGAGATGCCATCTCAGAAAGGAAATCTGTCTCATGTGGGGATAAGTGTAGGGGTAGGTGGGTTCTTACCAGGGCACGTCCAGGCTCTAATCTTCCTTGTCTGAGTTTCCCTTGGTTCTAGCCTTCAGCCTCAGGCTCATGGCATCACCTGAAAATATCATGGTGTCTGGAGGAAGAAAAGAGGCCACTCACCTCTGTTTTCTTTTTAGAGGCCCTCTATTAGGCTTCTCCTTATGTCTCATTGGCCAGGATTGGGTCACAGGCCCATTCCCAATCCACCCTGGATGGGTCCCCTGGCTAGGGGAATGGGATTGATTATGGCTGGTTCAGACCAATCAGTTGTGTTGAAACAGATGCTGAGAAGTCAACCACAGTAGACACTGTCCATCTCGGGCCAATCAATGTCATTTCTTTGTGTTTGATACTACATTTCTTAATTTTTAAATTATATACTTTTTTCAAAGAAATTTGGAAAATATAATAGTGTATAATATAGAAGAAAACAAAACCATCTATAATTCCACTATTTAACCAGAATAGTTATTAAGGAATGTTTCCTTCTAAATTTTTTATTTCTTTTCATCTGTCTCTCCATCTGTCCATCTGTCTGTCCATCCATCCATCCATCTATCCATCTCCATTCCTTTTTGGTTCTTCGGCCTCCTAGTGCCTTTCTTGGCCACATCAGTGTGATTAGATGGAGAGGAAATGAGTTTCTCTGAGAGTGATGGGCCCTGAGCACCTAGTCTAGTGGACTAGAAAGTTCTCATGAGAAGCAGAGCAGTGTGGGACAGTAGAGTAACCCTCCAGGCCTCAGTTCAATGTCTACCTCTGTGTTTGGACCAGCCAAACTTTTGTTCTCTCCGGGCTTAAGTTTTTTCCTATGTAGATTGTGAAGGTTGGGAGGGGACCCCTGAAGTCAAAACTGCCAGCTTTTTATATGGTGTGTTTGCAGAGAAGACACAAAGTCATGTTGTCAGCTCTTGTGTGGATTTTTTAAAAGAACATCTCTTATTAAGTATTAAAAATAATAAGTGTTTTGGTCACCTTCTTTCATGTGTCTTGTAAGATTTGGATACTTATATAATTAAAAGGAATAAAAAAGTCTTGATTATACGTAATAATAATAATAAATACTTAGAAAATGAAGAAAAGCCAAAAAAGTTATCCACACAAATGCATAGGACAACTGCGACAACCACCAGCCTCAAATCCCCAGTCATCATACATACTCCTCAGGTAGAACTTTCAATCTTTGAGTGTCTCATTCCGGATTTTCCTATATTAGAAGCAACTTGAATATCCTAGTCTCCCTATTTTTCTCATGGAAATACTTAGTCCCTTCTCGTATACCTCAGACAGTATGGCACCGCCTCACAGGTAGGCCTTTGAGGCAGAGCTGAGAGTCGCCAATTGCCCAAGACAAAAACAGCAGGTGGAGGCTGGTCGTGAACCAGGGATGACGTGTGTCTAGGACACAGGGTGGTTCTGACCTGCATTATTAGCTTCCACTGGGACCTGCAACTTAAAATTAATTAAGGTCCCACCTTCTAGAGCTTCCTCTAAGTCCATCCCTGGCCTGCTTATTCCTAAGCATGTTATGATTGTGTTTACTTGACGTGGGTGACTCTGGCCTGGCTGGCTTCTTGCAGTATTTGCCCCCAGCCAGAGAGCCGGCCCATGGATGAGCAGTATGAGTGCCAGCTTCGGGCCACAGTGAAAGCCATTCCGTCTGCCCAGAGTGCAGAGTTGTGTTTGTAGGTAACAGCACGTTTTCCCAAGATGTTTGTAGGTAACAGCACGAAAGTAGACTCTGTCATCAGAATTCATTTAGGGAAGGCGTGGCACCTTGATTGCACCCAGCTGCTGAACTCTCCAGTACACAGTCAGCCCTAGTAAACATGCAGTCTGATTTAAACCATGTGCCAGCTATGCAAATACAGCTTCAAGGTGAGCGGTCCCCCCCCCCCCCCCCCCCCCCGCTGTCCCCTACACACCCCTCATCCCCACCAACTGCTGCCTTCGAGCCCTTCCTGCGGGGAAGTGCTGGAGCTCTCTGCAGGGGGCTGCCTGGAGACTTTGTTTCTATTTGAGGACCCCTGAGCTCGCCACCAACCAGAGGGGCAGCAGAAGAAGGGAGGAGATGGGGTCAAGGTTTTTTGTTTTTATTTATAAAATTTTAAAAAAAAAATATATATATATTTTTAAAGATTTTATTTATTCATTTGACAGAAAGAGAGAGAGAGATTACAAGTAGGCAGAGGAAGGCAGAGAGAGGAGGAAGCAGGCTCCTTTCTGAGCAGAGAGCCCGATGCGGGCCTCGATCCCAGGACCCTGAGATCATGACCTGAGCCGAAGGCAGAGGCTTAACCCACTGAGCCACCCAGGCGCCCTTTTTATAAAATTTTTAAAAAAGATTTTAATTATTTATTTGACAGAGAGAGAGATCACAAGTAGGCAGAGAGGCAGGCAGAGAGAGGGGCGGGGGGAAGCAGGCTCCTTTCTGAGCAGAGAGCCCGATGTGGGACTTGATCCCAGGACCCTGAGATCATGACCTGAGCTGAAGGCAGAGGCTTAACCCACTGAGCCACCCAGGTGCCCTATTTATAAAATTTTTAAGGACCTGTTAATCCTTCTAAAGTGCTACTGTAGAGAAACTTCGTCAGTGGTTGTACAGATGTTTAGGGGGTCACCCTGACCCTTGTTATATTTTGTGTCTTGTGTATTATTGGTGATTGTTGAGGAACTAATGTTCAAATTTATGGTCTCTCTGGGCTCATACTTCCCTGCTGTGTATTCCAGACACTTCATTGCTCTTTGGTAGTCAGAGGTGACACAGGGAAAATTAGAGGGCTTTTTGGTTTTGGTTTTTTGGTTCTCCTAGCCAGCTGTTTATAGAGTCAATTGGTTAAAAATTTTCTACTTCTAAAAATGCATGGTAGGAAAAGGGGTAAATCTTGCCTGAATGTGTTTGGATAGGTGATAGGTGAATTTCAACAAACCTTCTTCAGAGGTTCTTATTTGGATAATTAACCTTTATTAATAATTATAATCATATACAATCATAGTGCATATGTATTACTACTGGTATTATTTGGATAATTCCCTTGACTTCTAACTGGATATTAGGAGTGATTTTATCCCTTAATCTCCTAAACTGTCATGTTGTTAAAATTGTTTTTTTGTTTGTTTGTTTGTTTTTGTTTTTTTTGGGGGGGGCCTTCCTGTCATTAAGGTTTCAACATATTTCACATGAAAATGTTATAGCTTGATCTCTAATAGCATCTCATCTGCAGGTGAGAGCCACTTTGGAAAAAGTAAGGAAGCGAATGTATGGAGACTATGATGAAATGAGACAGAAGATTCGACAGCTCAGCCAGGAATTGTCAGTAAGTGACTATCTCAGTGACTTGGAAACATAGAGGGGTGGTAGAGCTTAGCACTCCTTGTGAGGGTCTGCTACCTGAATATATTTGAGTTTATGATGATGTTTGCGAGTGGAATCCTATTTTAAATGAACTCAGGGAATGTTATCACGGAATTAAGTTTATTATTTAAAGGCATATTTTTGTGGCAAGAATGATCTTTACATTAAAAGCATTCCCTCCACAGTCAGGAACAAGACAAGGAAACCAGCCGTCATCACTACTACTTAACATTGTACCTGAGAGACTAGCCAATGGAATTGAACAAGAGAAATTAATTTAGAGGTATAAAAGTCAGACAGGTAGACGTAAAACTGCCACTATTTGCAAACTGCGTGATTATATACCCAGAAAGCACAAGTGAACCAATGAAAAAAAACTACTGTAAAAAAATTTTGTAAGGTAGGAGGGTAAAAAAATTAATAGGTATGGGCAAATAGATTTCAGTATACAAAAAACAACTGGTAAGAAGAAATGAGAGCAACAGAAAACTACCAAATATTTAGGAGTAAACTGACCAAGAGGAAAGACATGCCATGTGCTTAGACAGGAAGAGCCAAAATTGTAAGCCATCAGTACTATTCAGGTTAATGTAGGAATGTGCTGTAACTCCATAAAAATTCCAACAGATTTTTATTTTATGTTGTTTTTGCAACTGGACTGGATGATCCCAAAGTAGACAGAAGATAAATATGAAGAGTTGAGGAAATTCTGGAGAGAAATGCAATGAAGAAGACTAGCTCTATTAATATTACAAGAAATTGAGAGATCTTCAGAGATTAAGACCGTATCATATTGGCATGTAAATAAATAAGCATCCATGAAAAAAGCCCAGAGATGTACGTCAGTATGTGATAAATGTAGCAACCTAAAGAGAGGAAAATGGGCCAATCATTATACACTATGGGGACATCTTATGTGATGTCATGACAGGCTTATATCTGGATGAATTCCAAAGAGATCAAAATCTTAAATGCTGAAGGTGAAATTTAAAAGTGCCGGGAGAAAAGGTGTGTGAGTTCTTTTATACTCTTGGGATGGAGAAGGCTCTTTGTTCCTCTTGACATGACATCCCAAACTACAAAAGAAAAGTTTCATAACTTTGACTAAACTGAAATGAAAGATGTGTGCTGGCAAAACACCAAAGTCCAATGACAAACCCAGCCCAAATGACTTGTCCTTCACATCATAGGTAACAGGCTAATTTTCCGAGTACTTAAAGAGTGCACAGACATCAAGAAAAAAAGGCCACAACTCAAAAATAGGCAAAATATTTGTTATAGATAACTTATAGTAATTTTTATCCATGAGCCTGGCATCCCTGTGGGGATGGACAGGACACTGTACTAGCAGTGCTGTGGAGGAACAGGCCGATTGCTGGACAGGATGTGATTTTGAATCACCCTGAGGACGAGCAACTTGGCAGTATCTACAAAATTACTTAGGTCTCTACCCTGTGACTTAGCAATTCTGTTCTGAAGAATGTATTCTATAAACTCTCATGTGTGAAATGACAGAGGTGTGAGCTTAGTTATCACATTGTTTGCGACAGAAACAAGACCGGAAACCTAAATATCCATCAAGAAGGGGAAAGTAAGCTAAATTACTACTCTGCAAGAGAATATGCAGAATTTAAAAAAGAGGAGCTCAGAAAGAGATACTGAAAGATCTCAAAGATATAGAGTAGATGGTAAAAAAAAAAAAGCAAGATACAGGGAATTATGTACAGTGAGCTACCACTTATGTAAAACAGGAAGGGAAAATAAGTATGTTTAGCTAGTTCTATGGATATGAAAGCAGTTACTAGAAGGATAATCAAGAAGCTAATTAACCAGGATTCTTAGTTGAGGGGCAGATTCTTAGTGTGGTGGTACCTGAGTGGAGGGGACAGGAGTGGTTGATTGATTTTGGTGTCTCCCTTTTATATTTGGTAAATGTTTGAACTACTTGAAGGTACTATTTTGGAGTTTAAGAAAAAATAACATTCTGCTGGTTTAAACAAGCTAAATCCTGTGAGGGAAAAAAATTTTTTTTATACTTATGATTCATAATGGTGAAGAAAAAAGTCCATGTAGGGACGCCTGGGTGGCTCAGTTGGTTAAGCAGCTGCCTTCGGCTCAGGTCATGATCCCAGCGTCCTGGGATCGAGTCCCACATCGGGCTCCTTGCTCGTCAGGGAGCCTGCTTCTCCCTCTGCCTCTGCCTGCCATTCTGTCTGCCTGTGCTCGCTCTCTCTCCTCTCTCTCTCTGACAAATAAATAAAATCTTAAAAAAAAAAAAAAGTCCATGTATATATGACACACTTTCCAGAAAGGTAAACATCTGTAGGAAGGAAGCACAGTTGCAATAGTCAAGTTTAGGCAGTGGCTTGGCTGGGAGATGATCTGCTTAAGGAAGAGCCGTGGCCCTGATTATAGGGGTGGGAGCGTATAAACAGAGCCGCCCAGCCCAGCCCGTTCTCCCCGACCTGCTGGGAGGGGTCTGGGGAGTCCTCACCGACTTGTGGAAATTCACTCTGCCGTCCACGGACACACACCAACAGCCGTAATTAAAGCCAGTGGTTGGCGTTGCAGCAGATGCACAAGCGAGTCTCTGCCCCCCGCTTTCCATCCCCATCTCCCACACACCCCCATTTTCCCATGCGAGAATGGTGGCAGGAACTGTCCGTCTGCCACAGTGCCCTCCAGCTGCAGGCCAGCCCGCCTTCTGCAGCCAGATGACGGCTGCAAAGTCCCTGCTCGGTGAGCTCGCCCCTGAGAGAGAACATGCTGCCGGCCTGCCCCCAAGGCCAGGCCTACTCTTCCCACTCAGGCTCCCCTGCACACAGGGCACCGCCCGCTCCATCATTGCTGGTGGCCTCCTGTGGGCCCACAGACCCCATGGGCGTCCAGCCTTGACCGGGCCCCGAACCCTCACCCCTACTCCCCCTGCCTCCTACAGCGGTAGAGCCCCGCCGCCTCTTGAAGCTCTGGCTTGAGGCTGCTGGAACTCTTGGATGAAACCGCATCAAGTGTGAACACACGCCCTACAAAGACCACACAGCGGCAGCCCCATAACGTGCTTGAGAAGCTCATGAGCCCCACGTGTGCTCTCTCTGTGGTGACTAGAAAGGGCAAGATGGCAGGAGAAGGTGTGGCAGCTGCGTTCCAGGTCCAGCTGTGCCTGTTCTCAGCCGCTGGGGCACGAATCCCTGAACTCAGACTCGGTTTCCTTCATATAAAGGGAGGGAGTTCTGGCTGCCGCATGTGTCGTGAGGACCTAGCGAGGCCCCACAGGGGAAGGCGTGAAGGAACAGTGTCTTGTCTTTCCCCCTCTGGGCCATGCAGATGCAGGCTTTGTAACCTTAAGCTCTACTTGGACTATCAGGAGAAGGTTCTAGCCTAACTGAAGCTTGTTGTGGGTGTATGTGGTTTTGTGTAACTACCTCATCATCTGTCCAGGCTTCCCAGGCTCAGCAGGAGTATCTCAAGAATCACATCCAGACACAGTCGTCAGCCCTGGACAGTTTTAATGCCACGAACTCGGCCTTAACGTCGGACTCCATCGGCCTGCAGGTACTTGTCCGCTCACGGTCAGCCTGGGTGCCCTCTGGGTGGGGCGAGCACGTCTAACCAGGTGTGGACCCTGCGCCTTTGGAGAAAAGCAAGTCATGGGGTGTCTTCAGGCCATCATGCAGGATCCTTCAAGCATGGCCACGGTAGAGACCCCGCCAGGACGCTGGTGAAGGAAGTGAAAGGAAGTGCTTCCAAGCAGGGGCTCTAACCCTTTGAGTTTTATTTGTTTTCGCCTTCGTTAAAATGGGAGTTTCCATCCTGAGCTTTTTGCTAGAAGCATCCCCTTCTCCAGCAGGCACCCGAGGGGGTCTTAAGTGTCAGCGCCTAAAACAGCCCATCACTGTCCCTTGCAGCCCCAGTTTAGGAAGTTCCACCGAGACACAGGAGAGACAGACTTAATCACAGACAGTCTGTGGTCAGGCGTGGCGAGGAGCTCCCAAAGGCTGTTGAGCACGTTTGCCGAATTTAGAAATTATTTCACAAGAAAAGAAATCCTATGCATGCCAGAGGATGTCCTAGAGTAGCCGACAGGGACGCAGAAGACTCAGGATCCTCCAGATGTGTGTGGTCAATCCCGGAGAATTGCTCTCGTGAGTCATCGATTTGCTGGGAGCTCACCAGGCCCATGCCACCCTGTTACCCTTCCACCCCAGTCCTGTGTCTCTATGCAAATTAACCTGAAAGCGTTCAGGACACAGTGTTACGTTCACCAGAAACCGCATCCCTTGGCTTTAGTCTCCAGATATGCAAATGATAGTTTCTACTTCTCCTCCAAGTTCATTTGACTCTTATCTTTCTACTCCCCTCTTAAAGTTCCCACGGCCATTACTGTCCTTCCTGGTTCTATATAAATAACTTATCAAATAAACAGATTTCATGTTGGGATCACCAGCTGTTACAGCAGTAGCTCCAACTCTAGAGCTGGGTGCAGCAGTGGGCCCAGGTGGGCGTCGTGTTCCGATTTGTCTGAGAGGCCATTTCCAGTGGGGGCTTGGAGCCTCACCCTTTTCCTGGTCCTTCTTGGTGTGTGCCCGTTATCCCGGCCTCAGGCGTGGCCCTGCTCTGGGTCTGGTTTATTCAGTAGCTTTGGCTTTCCCTTCCTCCTGCCATCAGGGGGGGTGGCAAGGCTCCCTTTCCTTCTCTCTTGGGCATCTTCCCACTCCTGGCCAACCAGGCGATGCTGCACCTCAACTGAGTTCAGACCTGGTTGGTATAGGTTCTGATTTTCTGGTTTTTCTTCCCCATTGTACTTCCGCTCTGCCATCTGCTGGTGCCCCAGGCCATGAAGTCAGCTGTTAGAACAGGGTCAGCTTTGACCCAGGTACCCTGACTGGTTCTTAGTTATGGTCCAACCTCTTGGCTGGGGGCAGACCAAGGAGCTTTATCACGAAAAGATTAAAAATTATTGTTAAAAAGAAGCAGCAGAAAGAGAAGGAGAAAAAGGAGAAAAGAAAGGCACCCTATTCACAGCCAGGCAATTCAAGCGAGTCTGAAGATAGTTGTGTTCTTATTTCTGCAAGGCTCTGACCTCTCTCATTGGTCAGACTGGCCTATTTTCATTATTCTTGACCATGAGACCAGACCCCTGGTTTGATTTCACAGAATGTCAGAATGGGAAGGAGCTGCTGAGATGATTTCCAGTCCCCTTGTTTTATGGATGAACAAGCCAAGGCCAGCAGAGAGAAATGCCTTGAACAAGGTGTCTAGTTAGTAGCAGAGCCAGGATTAGAACCCTGGTCTCTGGGTCCAGATGTAGGCTCATGAGCACGAGAGCTGGACCTGTAAACCTGGGGGGGGGCTTGGAGAGGGGTGGTTGGGCCAGGTGGTTTCTAAACCCCTTGCAGCTCAAATTATTTTCTGATCCTCTGCTTCCAAATGGCTTCTGTGTTTCTTTTAATATCACTCCATCAAAAATCCTTTCTCCTGATTCAAGGAGAAGGAGAGGCATTTTATCCAAAGGGGAGGCTAAGGACTTGAAACAGCTCCAGGGACTGATCATCTGCAAAGAGAACAAACGTATTAAAAAATGGGTCCAACCCCAGAGTTTCCCTGTCTACCTGAAAGTTGAACACGACTTGGGGAGGTGGGAGGTGGTGCCCATAACCCAGTCCCCAGTGGTAAGAATTCCGGGTTATGGAGACCATTCTCTGGACGAGGAGTTCACCAAGTGGAACCCAAAGCGTTAACTAACACCAGTGTGAATCCAATCGCTCTTGCTCCAGTGGGTGGCCGGGAGCAAAAATCTGCAGTCAGGCCCTGGTCTGAGTCCTCAAACCCTGCTCCCTGGTGCTCCTTTGTCATCACCCTTCTCTAAGGGGGGAAGGTGGCAAACTCGCCGGGCGTCACCAGCACCTCAGCCTTTGGACGGGCAATCCACAAACAGCGGTGACAGCCCCTGTAAGGAGAAAAGGCAACACCTCCATTCTCCAAAACGTGTTTTGTTTTTTTTTATTTTGTTGTGGGAATCTGAAAGCGACAGAAAATACAGAGAAGGAAATAAATATCCCCCCCAAGCCTACCACCTACCGGTAACCTAGTATTTGGATTTTGGTGAAATTCAGCCTAGAATTTAACCAAATTTTCTCTGCATAAATGCATTTGAACAAATGCTTATACATTTGCCGTCTCAAAATGGGATTTGTTCTATCCTTACTCTTTTCAAAAACCATTTTTTAAAAAAAAATGTGAAATGATGCCTTAGGAACACTGTTCCTTGGAAAGACTCCATTTTAGTCCATTTCCATCCATCCTGAGCAGTGGTGGGGTGGGTGGGCAGAGGCTCGCTGGTACCCAGCCACAGAGCCACAGACGTCTTGACCACCGTCGGGGGACCCGCAGCCCCTCAGACCCCAGCGTCCCCAGCTTGCAGCTGCCGGGGCCTGACCTCTCCCTCAATGGTTAATGCCAAAGGGATGTCCCAGTGCCTGACTCTGGCCACATTTACTCACATCACTGGCTCTGGTTTTGATTTCTTTTCACATCCCTAGAAAACACTGGTGGATGTTACTTTGGAAAATAGCAACATTAAGGATCAAATGAGAGACTTGCGGCAGACCTATGAAGCCTCCGTGGGCCAGCTGCGGGAAAAGCAGAGGCAGTTGGAGGTGGCGCAGGTAGAAAACCAGCTGCTGAAAATGAAGGTAAAGCAGAGCGCCGACGTCCCCGTCAGCTGCCTCCTCATTCCCTTTTCTCCTCTCTCCTCCCATCTTCGGGAATTCCATCTCCTTTCCCCTGTTTGCCTTGTTGGCGTTGTCCGTGTTTTTGTGGCCAACCCCACAGGGCTGGGCTGGAGGGCACCGAGGGGGTTTGTGTGTTTGCTGCTGTCAGTCCAGATTGGGGTTCCCCGTGAACACCCCCAGCGGGCACTCCTGCCCCAGCCCCAGTGGTCTCAAGGGCTGCTGAGACTGTCATCATGGCGCTGCGATCACACCCTGGGGGTGTCCACAGGCCTGGGACTCCAGAAACTTCACAGTTTAGAATTTCTGTGACGTCTCAAGGTCTTTCTGGGTGGTGTGAGAGGAAAGAGTCTGAGAGCACACAGGAAGAACATCCGTGGGCGACCAAGGACTCTGGGCAATGTCCCTCTTGTCCACCAGCCTGTGCCTGTTCCTCGGCGGGGCTTCTCCTGCCTTGGAAGTGTTCGTGCCTCTTCTAGATGGGAAGTATGGATTGATCTCGTACCCACTGGTAGGAGCAGACCCATGGATGGTGCCTAGAAGGCACTCAGTAAATTGTTTCCTGAATCAATTTGTTCATACTTAAGTCTGTGGCTTTCCAGTCGTGTTCAGCACAGCATTAGGCAGTCCTAGAGGAGAGTTCCTCATGAGTGGTGGGCCCGTATAATGGATTGCTCAAACCAGGACACTTTTGCGACTGGAGGGTGGTGCTATTGACAATTGAGTTGGGGGGTGCATGGGGGGTGGCTGAGTTGGTTGAGCGTCTGACTCTTGGTTTTAGCTCTGGTCATGATCTCAGGGTTGTGGGATCGAGGTCTGCATTGGGGGTCTATGCTTAGTGGGGAGGCTGCGTCTCCCTCTGCCTGCCCTTCCCCTGCTCACACGCTCCCTTCCCCAAATAAATAAATCTTTTTAAAAAAAAAGGAATAGGTTAGGGAGACAAACTGTGACATGCAGTCCCCCTCCATGTGGGGCTACCTCACATGGGAGGAGGGGTTGCCACATTACAATGTGTCATCATGTGATCGTCACCCCCTGGGTGTGTGTCTGCATGGTCCCACTGGCCAGACACAACCACCCTGACCAGATGTGGTCTTTGCTTTACTTCAAACAGGGCAGCTCTTCTCTTTATGATTTCATATACCACATGTCTGAATAAGTTTGAAAAAAAGGGGTGCATTGCTGAAAAAGCCAAAAAGTACTGCTGACTTTTTCTTTTCTCCTGAGCTGGGCCTGAACGGCACTAGGAGTCCCTGCCCAAGTGTTCCCCAGACCAGGCGGGAGCGTTTCTAGATGCAGTACTTAGGAAGGCACGAATGTATGGCAAGGCTAACTTCAGATTTCTTATATGAGTTGAGCGTCAGTCTTTCTTGGGTACTCCTTGGCCAGTGTATTTAATGGGACAGCTTCAAATCCATGCGGGCAACCTGACTTCAAAGGCCTCCCTGTTTCTCTGACGTAACAAAATTTTAAAATAATGTATGCACATGGCAGGGGAAAAATAAAGCCAAACAGTAGGAAGCTAATCTAGAAATATGCCTGCACCATTTTACAGTTCCCCCAACTGTGTGAGATTTCTGATGTCCCCCATCCTCCTCACCAACACTTGTCGCTGCTTCACTGCTGTCGGCCATGCAGGAGAGTGAGGAGGTATCTCCCGGTGGCTTTGCGCTCTCCGACAATGAATGACATTGCCCAGATTTCTTGTGCTTCTAGGTCATTTGTGTATCTTCCCAAAGATCTCTGTAAGAAACTTGGCCCATTTTAAAAATTGGATATTTTGTTATTGAGTGGTAAAAATTCTTTATGTGTTCTGGACACAAGTTATCAGATAGGCGATTTGCAGATCTTTTCTCCCACTCGCTGGGTTTTTCACTTTCTTGATGGTATCCTTTAAACACAGAAGTTTTAATATTGAGTATTGATGAAGTCTTTCTATGTATCTTTTGTTACGTGCACTTTTGGTATCGTATCCGAGAAACCATCGCCTCACCAAAGGTCACAAAAATTTACCTTATGTTTACCTGGAGGACTTTTATAGCTTTGGCTTTTACCCTTTTGGCTTTTACACTTAAACCTTTGATCCATTTTGGCTTAATTTTTGGATATGGTGTGTTAGGTGTCTAATATCACTCTTTTGCATGCAGCTATCCATTTGTCTCTGTACTGTTTTTAAAATTATTTATTTAATTTTTCTTACAGTGTTCCAAAATTCATTGTTTATGCACCACACCCAGTACCCCAGACAATATGTGCCCTCCTTAATACCCACCACCAGGCTCACCCAACCCCCACCTCCTTCCCCTCCAAAACCCTTAGTTTGTTTCTCAGAGTCTTCTTTTCCCATTGAATGGTCTTGGTAGGTAATTTCTTGAAATTTATTATTTTTTTTATAACAGATAAACGATTTACTTAACTCAGAGTCAAATTTACAAAACAGTATATTCAGAAATATAATATCTGTATCTGTAATATTCCCTTTAGTCTCTTAGTGTTTCCTTCAATAGGTAACTTTTTTAACATTTTAAATTTTATTGCTTATTCTACTCAGACCCAATTCTAATAACGTAGTGATCTTTTTTCCAGCCCACAACAGAATGCTCCAGAATTTGAAAAGCACATCTTTTGAGGTTAATTAGGGTATGGAGATTTTATCCAGAGATAAAGGTTTATTAAAATTGATAAAATAAAAGATAATAAAACTTCAGGATCAAAAGACATTAGGCCAGAAAAGTCCTTGAAGAAAGGGATTAAGAAGATAGTGAAGTGTGGACATGTTTTAGAGAGAATTCACTTTTTTTTTTTTTTTAAACAGGGAGAGGGACAGGGCGAGAGAGAGAGAAAGAGAGAGAATCTTAAGCAGGCTCTATGCCCAGCACCGAGTTGGACATGGGGCTTGATGTCACGACCTTGGTATCATGACCTGAGACAAAACTGAGTCAGACACTTAATCGACTGTGACAGCCAGGAATGCCCTAAGAGAATTCAATTTAAAAGTGGCTAAATTGAGGGGACAGGGCTGACACTTAGCTACATTTGTCTTTTGAAAAATTTGCTCACGTGGAAGGTCTTTGTCCTGAAACCACCGTGTGAGGTACTGCCTTGTCTTTTCCTACCCATCCGCTGTCCCTCTTCCCACTGTCCCTCTCCCCTGCGCTCCCGCTGCTTCTGTCTCCCGAAGCAGCATCCCGGGTTCCCTGCTGCGTGTCCACCTTGCCCACCTGGCGAGAGGGGACGGCTCCCCGGGGTCGGCAAAAGCCAGAGCTCTGATGGGCGCGTCTTTGCAGGTGGAATCCTCTCAGCAAGCCAACGCCGAGGTGATGAGAGAGATGACCAAGAAGCTGTACAGCCAGTACGAGGAAAAGCTGCAGGAGGAGCAGCGGAAGCACAGCGCCGAGAAGGAGGCTCTCTTGGTGTGTACGTCCTAGCCGCCGACCGACCAAGGAATGGAGAATGTTCCGTCTGTCATCATTGGGGGGGTTGCAGTAACTGGGTTTCTGCCTGGAGGGGAGTCGGCGGACGCTAACGTGGGAGAGGGTCAAGGTGTTCATTCACTGGCTCCTTCCCTCCCCCACTTGTTCTTCCCTCTCTGCATCCCTTTCCTTGCCTTGAATACCCCCTTTCTCTGGGTAGACTCTCCGGTGGGTCTGGGCTTCCATGCAGCTATGCCCTTTCTCCCTCCATTGGCTCTTCTTTCCCTGAGATGCCCTCCTTCCCTGCCCTCACTCCTCCCTGAGCTCCTGCAAAGCCTTGAAAATACTATCCCCCCTCCCCACCATGCACCAAGTCTTTCCCATTCATGAGAAGTGTCCTCTGTGTTTGGGAAGCCCACATTCTTTCTGCTCTTTACTGTGGCCTTCTCTTGTTCCCGTTACTAGACTTGGACTGTACACCTCACATCCTGGCTTCCCTAGGAACGAGTGTAAGTTCCTTGAAGGCAGGGAGCCGTGGCTGCCTTATCTTGTGTTATCAAAGCTCTATACGTGGGCTGGGTGGATGACCGAGTTGGTACTTCGCAATATGTGGGAAGGGTCTAGCAGTCTGCATTCAATTCCAGATATGGCCCTACTGCCCTTTATGCTGTTGGCAAAAACACGGAAAATTCGAGCGTCCAGTCAAGGGAGAAATAACATTTGCAGGCTTGTTTTTTTAGATATAAGGAGTCAGGGGGAGAAAGGAGAAAAAAGAACTGGGCCCATTAAAAAGCCACACAGTATTTCTTTCTTTCCAGGTGAGAACCAGAATCACAGGAGTTCATGAGACAAGTTCATGACACGCCTAGGCCCCCAGGGTGTGCTTCTAGAGAGACACCATGATTCAGCAAGGCTGGTGCTGTTTGGACCCTAGTCAGCAGCCTCGGGTCTCCAAGGCTGTGCTGAGAACAGTGTGCTTCTTTTGCAGGAAGAAACCAAGAGTTTTCTGAAAGCAATTGAGGAAGCCAATGAAAAGATGGAAGCGGCAGAGATGAGCCTGGAGGAGAAGGACCGGAGGATCGGAGAGCTGGACAGGCTGATTGAGCGCATGGAAAAGGTAACAGACACTGCCCTAGGCCCAGCACCTGCTTGCCCAGGCTCCCCGCCTCTCTGGAGTCCCGGCAGGCTTGTCTGAAGGCGTGAGGTGCCCTCGGCACCCATCCCGCCTGTCCTTCCAATTTGTGATTTAAACAGGAAAGACAGAGCTGTAAAATAAGGTCTGAGGCAGTCCGACAAAGTTCTCATTTTTCCTATGGTAACTCTTTCGATGCTTTAAAAAACATTCCATATATAAATATTTACCCAAATTCGTATTTTCGCAAACTGCTTTGCTGGGGTCCCAAGCACAAACTTCCATTTACTCACTGAGTAAGCAAGCCTTATATAAATGTTCCATCTGTACCCTGAGTGGGCCTGCTCTGAAAGGTTGGCTTTTCTCGGACACCCCACATCTGCCAGCCGAGTGAGGTCACCACGTCTTCTGTGGGCATTGGGAGTGGGGATGGGGGAAGGCTGGGAAAGGCAGGAGCTCGGAGGTAAAGAAGACATTTGAGAGCAAGGGAGGAAACTGGACATTAGGCAGAAAGTGGAAAATGGGAAGGAGGGGTGGGAGAGAGGAAAGAGAAAGAGCAGGAAGGAGGAAAAAGGCAGGGTGACCTTTAGCAGGTGACAGCTGACTTCTGGGGGTGGGGTGGTAGTCTGGGGGCAAAGCTGTGGCTGGTTTCTGGAGAATGGCTCTCAGCAGCTTGCGGGTCTGCAGGACAGTGACCACCTGCCAAGACTGTGACGTCAGAGCCCCTGGTAACTCAGGCTAAGTGTCCCCCGGCTGGTGACGAGCCAGGGGTAGGGACAATGCAGGCGAGGTGAATGCTTGGGCTTCCAGTGATTCTGAGGGCAGTCTCCTTACCTCTGTGTCTACAGCATAGACCCCCTCCCGTCTCCTGATGAGGCAAGGCGCAGCCAGGATGGGAATGGCACGAAACTCTGTGCTCTGGAGCTTCGGGACTTGGGGGGGTTCCCACTTAGGAAATGTCTTTGTTTGGGAGAGACTTGAGCAAAGAGTCTGTTACAATGCCACCTCCCCTCCTTGGGAAAACAATCCTAATTTTTATTGAAGAGAAGAGGGTATGGGCTGGCGGTGGTCGTGAAGATTGGGCAGTGATGGCATCTTCTAGAACCTAGAGGAGCTTTCTCCCACATTCCCTCTCCTCTCCAACTGGTCATGGCAATCCTCCCCGTGGGTGACAGATTTTCCGGCCACATACAGGCGCAGAGTGAGCGGGTGGCCTGGTTTGGGTAGGAAGCCAACTTCCTGTCCATGGGGTGGCTACCAATACGGTTTTAGAATCAGATAGACCTAGAGTTTGACTCTTGCCTCTCTTTCTAGTTCTGGGCAGTTACTTTTCCAAACCGAGTTTCCTCTTCTGTAACATGCTGATAGTAAACATTCTTTCACTTAAAGCTTTGTGAGCAATAAAGCAAGAGAAGTCCACACACGGTGCCAAGCCTGGTGCCTGGCATTTAGTAGTGGCTCAAAAATGTGGGCTTTGATTTTTATTTTGTTACAGACCTGTCTAGGTGTCTGCCCCCAGAGTCAGCTTTTTTTAGCTGGACTTTTTTTTTTTTTTTTTTCAAAGAGCTTATCTTCTTTGTACCCTTGGGATTCTCAAAGTAGGATTTTTCCCCACTGATTTCCGTGTAGCGCCTGTGTGAGAGGTGATGGGCAGGAGGCCAGGGAGGTGGGAAGGCTAGCCCTCCCTGCCAGCATTTGTGGGATACAGGATGTTCCCCAAGTTCTGTCAGCTTTTTCTGTAGCAAATCAAAATATCAAAATGTATTGTCCTTTCTCTAAATCCTCTTTTCCATTTAGGCGAGAGATGGGTTTGCTTTATTTCACTAGGATTAGGTGTTCCAACTGATGGCTGCTTCTCCCTCAGAGATCCTTCTTTCAGAGTAGGAGAGAGAGCAGTTGTCTCTCATCTGCTCTGCGGACAGCGTGTCCCCACGCATGAATGGTGGCAGTGTGGTATCCTGCCTGCACCCATTTTTGGATTTTCAAAACACTGTTTTTTCCCCCCTGATTAGTAAAAATCTCCTAAGGAGTGTGATCGCTCAGGGACCCTGCTGTAGAAAAGGTGACAGTCTGTGCTTGGGCAGTGTGTTTGCAGGCATGTACAAATATAAGAAATTACTGGGTAGTGTGCATTCAAGCTTTGTTGTACTTCCATTTAGGGAAAAAAAATCGAACTTTTAAAGTGTGCCGGGGGGCGCCTGGGTGGCTCAGGGGGTTAAAGCCTCTGCCTTTGGCTCAGGTCATGATCTCAGGGTCCTAGGATCAAGCCCCACATCAGGCTCTCTGCTCAGCGGGGAGCCTGCTTCCTTCTCTCTCTCTCTGCCTGCCTCTCTGCCTACTTGTCATCTCTGCCTGTCAAATAAATAAATAAAATCTTTTAAAAAAAATAAAATAAAAAAATAAAGTGTGCCGGAAGTGAGGCCTTTCCCTACTCTAGAGGGCTGTTTTGGGGGGCATCTGCCACTGGGGGTGCTCGTCTCTGAAAGGTCCATCACTATTATTTCAGGGCCATTGTAGTCTTTCAGCCAGCCGCGAACCACGCGAGGACAGGGGAGCCTCCTGCCCAGGTGGGCTGTAAGGCTGTGTCTTTGTTGGAAAGATTTAAGAACAAAAACAGATCCCCACTGAAAGTTGGTCTTCCCTCATGAGGCTAAATCCATCAGTGGTAATATATACTCTTCCTGCGAGAGCGGACGGTTCCTCCATCTCTTCCACCTGTTCCTTGGGTACCGCGGCTTGTAGCCTCAGCAGTGGTGGGAGTTAGTGTTTCAGTGACCGTGTTTTCAATAATTTGGCGGGAAGAGTTTGTTGGGAGAATTTCTGAGAATGATGAGAAGCACAGGAGTACTGAGGGTCTCATGTAAATTAATCTCCCGATATAGCGAACAGGGTTTGATAAATTTCATTTGAAGGAAATCTATGACACCAAGGTCTATAATGTATTTCTAGAGCAATTTTGGTTATGATAGGTGCTACTTTTTTTTTTTCCGAAGGTTTTATTATGTATTTATTTGGCAGAGAGAGAGAGAGAACAAGTAGGCAGAGCAGCAGGCAGAGGTAGAGGGAGAATCAGACTCCCCTCTGAGCAGGGAGCCCCGCATGGGACTCGATCTCAGGACCCTGGGATCATGACCTGAGCTGAAGGCAGACGCTTAGCTGACTGAGCCACCCAGGTACCCCTGGGTGCTACACTTTTTTTAAAAAAAAATTAACATATAATGTATTATTAGCCCCAGGGGTACATGTCTGTGAATTGCCAGGTTTACACACTTCACAGCACTCACCATAGCACATACCCTCCCCGATGGGGTGCTATACTTTTATTAACATTTTCCACTTTGTCCGAGGAAATAATAGTCCATATTCTTATATTATCTTTTTGGATAAACTTTAAAATTTGCATATATACAGCAAAGGGTACAAATCTTTTTTTTTTTTTTTTAAAGATTTTATTTATTTGACAGAGATCACAAGTGGGCAGAAAGGTAAGCAGAGAGAGAGGAGGAAGCAGGCTCCCTGCAGAGCAGAGAGCCCAATGTGGGACTCGATCCCAGGACCCCGAGATCATGACCTGAGCCGAAGGCAGAGGCTCAACCCACTGAGCCACCCAGGTGCCCCATCAAAGGGTACAAATCTTAATGGACGGCTTGATATATGTGCTAGTTTCCTATGGCTGCTGTAATAAATCACCACTGTGAGTCGCTTAAAACAACCCCAGTTTATTGTCCTATGGTCCTGGAGATCCGAAGTGCTAAAATCAAGGTGTCCGCAGGGCTGGGTTCCTTCTGGAAACTCTAGAGGAGAGGCCATTTGCTAGGCTTTTTTTTTTTTTTTTGGGAAGATTTTATTTATTTATTTGACAGAGATCACAAGTAGGCAGAGAGGCAGGTGGAGAGAGAGGGGGAAGCAGGGTCCCAGCTGGGCAGAGAGCCCGACACAGGGCTTGATCCCAGGACCCTGAGATCATGATCTGAGCCTAAGGCAGAGGCTCAACCCACTACCACCCAGGCCCCTTGCTAGGCTTTTCTAACTTCTAGAGGCTGCCTGCGTTCCTTGACTCAGGGCTCCAGCTGGCAGCTTCAAAGCCAACAGTGTAGCATTTTCCAGTCTCTGTTTCTTCCTGGCTCCAGCCCTTCTTCCTCCTGCCAATAAGGGCCCCCTGGATAATCCAGGGTCATTTGACCATGTTAAGACCCTTAACTTAATCCCATCTGCAAAGTTCCTTTTTCTGGGTAAGGCCACAGGTGCCCAGGTCTCAGGCCTTAGGATGTGGCCATCGCTGGGGGGCCACCCATTACTCTGATGGTCACAACACACTTTTACAAGTGAACCTACATGTGTAACCACCACCCAGCTTAGTATATAGGGTATTACCCAAATTCCAGAGATTCTTTTCTTGATGACGCGGAAATTCATCAAGAATTTTGCAATAACACAGGCCACTGGCTGAGGAGTATGGATTTTCATTTTCTAGAACTATAAATTCTCACAAGATATCTGAACCTAGGTTGATGGGATACTTATTCATTGACTTATTAAAGATTTCTTTGTTTTTATTGGAGTGTGCACACAAGCAGGGGGAAAGGCAGAGGCAGAGAGCAAATCCTCAAACAGACCCCCAGCTGAGCATGGAGCCCTGACGGGGGGTTCAATCTCATGACCTTGAGATCGTCACATAGGCCCAAACCAAGGGTTGGATACTTAACCGACTAAGTCACCCAGTCGCCCCATAAAAAGAAACCTTGAATGGCTTTATCCAGGATATTAGTCTCTAATTCGTAAACACATCTGTAAATGCAGACCAGGAGCTTTGGCAGTTTCGAGCTTTGGTTGGACTCTGGTGGGTGGATGCGTAGACCCCACGGGGCGTCCTATAGACTTGACCCCAAGAGTGCTGGAATCACTCGATCTACATGCACTGATTCAAATATCGGTGTCTGTTTCAGGAACGTCATCAGCTGCAACTCCAGCTCCTGGAGCACGAAACAGAAATGTCAGTGGAAATAATGGACTCTGACAAGGAAAGGTAAGATGGATGCCCTTTATCGCATTAACGGACTTGGGTGGTAGACGTGCTGTGTTTCCATGGGCTCAGCAGGTCCTCGCATTTTCCTTCCCTTGGTCATCACCATTGCAGACTCTTACGTGTCGAACATCAGGCTCAGAGCTTCTGCCCCAGGGCCAGTTTCTCTGGGTGCTCACAGCCATATCTTGCAGCCCATGACTGGTTGTTAGAGCAGAGAAGCACCCTGCAGGCTCTCTCGGGTGCAAAAGTTCAGTCTCTAAATGTTCTCCATGACCTTCAACTCCACAGGATGCACCTTGTTGATAAGAGCACACATCATCTGTGACTAAATACCACTGCAATGGAAACTAATTTTAAAATGCCATTTTTTGTGTGTCCAGACATTGTTTACTCAAACCTGGCCTTGTGCCCTGCCTGTGGGCATATAAAAATCTACATCAAAAATGAGGGGGCGGTAGTACATGGTCTCCCCCGGAAATCAGAAGGCAGAGAGGCTGTGCACTGCCCTCTGCTGAAGGAAAGCGAGGTTGGGATGATTCGAGCAGTTTGAACCAGCTGCTTAATTAACTTTGCAGCTTTGCTAAGATTCCTTACTTATCTGCAATGTGAGAATTCCTTTTGAAGGGGAGACGTGACGGTGAGTGCCCGTCTCATGGGGTCATTAACTTCGAGGGAGCTGGGGCGCCCACTGCCTGCCATGTGGTTCGTGCTGCAGAATGTCTGTTTCCCTTCCTCTCTGCAACTTTGGGCTTTGCAGTCTTCTGTAGACTTTAACGTAGCCTGGCAGAGAGGGGAGGGGTAAGCCGACCGCCAGACCCCATGTCCCAGGCTCCATTCCAGCGGCCCCCAAGCCCTGAAGAGTCTGTCTGCTGCTCCTTTGGTCTCACCGAATTGAGCAAAGGCCGAGGGTGGTTTGTGCTGTTCTAAGACAAAATGTCAAGTGTCTTAGGATGCGACCCCATTTGTTTTGATGCAGAGAAGGTCTTTCACCGTGTTTCCCAGTTTTTCAGAATAAATGATGTGTAGACAACTGGAGTTCCAGATTTCCCAGGACTCGGCCCCTTGATTTCAGATATCGGGTTGTAGTCAGAGACTCCCGCCTCCTCTGTTTTCCGAATCAAGGCATTTGACTTGTATAATGTATAGTGTACAGTATTATATTAACCCCCGGACAGAAACCCCCCCCCAATTCTATATGTGGTGCCCCCCAAATTCCATTTCAGACCCTGGGAAGTAGTGTTGCTGTCCTTATACAAGGTGAACCTTGCAAGAGGGAACATGAGTAAAAGTCCCGTACTCCTCCTGGGGTGGGTGGTTGACAGGTAGTGAGCCCCCCGGGAGACTCATGGAGTAGGAGGCATGTGTGGCGGAGCAGCCTTTCATGTTCCGGGCGAGGCTCCCTTCCGCCGTGACCCTCGGCACTGGTGGGGCTGCTCTGGTTGAGGGCCCCCCGCCTCACTCTGCTCCCTGTGTCAGGTATCAGCAGCTGGAGGAGGCGTCGGCCAGCCTCCGGGAACGGATCCGGCACCTGGATGACATGGTGCATTGTCAGCAGAAGAAAGTCAAGCAGATGGTTGAGGAGGTAAGCCCTTGTGAGAGGCCACGGGCCAGGACGGCTGCCTGTCGTGGGGACCCGTCAGCCCTTGAGCTGGTTCTGCGTCTCAGCTCAGTTCACCATGGCTCACGAGTGGAGGTCCTCAGGCCACTGTCTTCGTGGCCCAGAGAGAAATTTCTTCACATGTGCGACTTCTGCCCATCCCCAGGGACTGGTGATCATCCTCTAATCAGATCAAATTGTCACATTTAAGAAGGCCTGGAAGCGCATTTTATAAGCTCACTGGACTTCAGAGGGCTGCGATTCCCCAGAGGCGGGCCTACAGCTCAGGGGAGCCCTCGGTGTGATAAGGAACGTTTCCTTTAGCTCAGGTCTCTGCACGTCCTTGCACCTGGCTGCCTCTCTCCCAGGAACCACACCGTCTTTCCTTCCTCATGGACAGGTGTCTCCTTTTCCCCTGTTCCCTGTCTCCTCCCTCCTCTCCCTTCTTCCCTCATTCTCTTCTCCATCCTTTCTCTCTCTGTCTGTGGGACATCCGACCAAGTTACATGTTTACTGTGTGCCGGACATAGCTTACTTGTCTGTTTTTCTAAATGGAAAAAACAGGTAAGTTGAACATTTATATTTCTACCAGAGGAAAAAAAAATTCTTTGGCTTGTGTTACTACAATCTGTCTCTCTTTCCCGTGGTGCTCAGTAGGAGAAATCCCACGCTGCAGTACAGTGAGTCACATATTCTCGTCTCTTTCTTGCTCGATTATTACATCGGATAGAAAAAAAGAAACAGTCCTAACAATGTTATAAATTCCCTATGGTCTAACTCTCTATCGTGCATCGAGAGGGCTCTAATTTAATTAAACATTTGGTTGGCAGTGGAAAAACTGAAAAAAAAAAAAAAAAACACTTTCCTTATATTAAGCACTGCTCTGAAAAGTTATCTGTTAATGAATTATTGAAATTAAAAGCATGCCTACTGATAAATTACACACGTAACAGACAAAGAGAGGATTAAAATATGCCTATTAATCTCTGAAATGTTGGTGATATTAGTGGAGCGAGGTTAAGGTCAGGGGACTGTGAGGTTGGGGAGGGATACATTATTCTCTTGTCGGATAAACATACACATTAGGTGAAATCCGTTGCCTAAATAAGAAATGAAGTCATACCGTGCTGACTCCCTTGAGTTTTATGCTGGTGCATCTGTGAGTGTCAGAGAGCAGAACAGAAGAACGAGGAGACCCTCTGCACTCCCACTGCACACCCAGGCAGGAGCCACAGTGGCGGGTGGGTCCTGCCCAGTTAGCCACACTGGCTACGCATCAGGAGCGTGTTTGCCCAGGAAAAGCCTTGCTTCATTATGCTTAGTTAACACCTCAGGTGGTGACGGCTGTCAGATAGTAGCTTTTTGGCTTCTGAATCTCACGCACAGGAACTCTGGCCAAGGCTGTCCCTGTTTCCCCATGTGCCTTTGACCGTGGAGCCCTGCATTTCTTCTAGCTCACCACAGTGAGGTGGTGTGCCCTGTTCTTAGATTTTATCTTAGAGCCTCGTACCGCTTGGCTTCTGTTTCGGGGTTGAAGATTGGTTCCTAAGTCAGAGATCCTTCTTCCAAAGACACTTTCAAGTGGTTTAGGAGTCTGGTTTTTAATTTCTGGAATAAAACAGAGAAACCCATTTGAGGGGAGCCAAGGGAAATCGATATATGAAAATAGAGAAGCATATAAAGATCACTGTCCATGCCTGCCTTTTCTACCTATGACTCACTATCTTCCAAACAAGCTTCTCTAAGTCTGGCCGATGGGGTCTGGAAGACACAGTCACCAGAATGAAACCGCAGGCTGAAATGTAGGGTGGCTCTGTCATCAGACTGAGCACCACCCCCAGCTGGGTTTCCACAGTGCATGGGGACCAGAAAGAAAAGAGCCACTTTCTATTCTAAGTTTTAACAACTACCTAAAACAGTAGTAAGAAGGAAGCTGTTTTCCCAGCATACCATGCTAACTTACGCCACAAAAGGATGGTTTACACTTTCAGTTGCCGCAGCCCATGGTGTGAGGAGATTTTTTTTCTTTTTTTCTTTTTTTTTTTAAGTTGCAAACATTGAAAAGGGGCATCGACCAATAAACACATTTGGAAGAGCAGTCAGGTTGGAAAGGAGTTGAGAGCTCTAGTGATTCAGGGAGCAGCTGAAGGACTTGGCCAAGAGATGGCCAAGGAGAGGCATGAGAGCTGAGTTCACGTCTCAGAATGCTTTTTTTTTTTTTTAAAGAATTTATTTATTTATTTGACAGAGATCACAAGTAGGCAGAGAGGCAGGCAGAGAGAGAGTGGAGGAAGCAGGCTTCCTGCTGAGCAGAGAGCCTGATGTGGGGCTTGATCCCAGGACCCTGGGATCATGACCTGATCCGAAGGCAGAAGCTTTAACCCACTGAGCCACCCAGGTTCCCCAGAGATTTTATTATTTTTTTTTAAGATTTCATTTATTTATTTGTCAGAGAGAGAGCGAGCACAAGCAGAGGCAGAGGGAGAAGCAGGCTCCCCGCCAAGCGAGCAGCCTGATGTGGGACTCGATCCCAGGATGCTGAGATCATGATCTGAGCCAAAGGCAGCCACTTAACTGACTGAGCCATCCAGGCGTCCCTGCTTTCTTGTTTAGCATTGCGAGGCAAGGCCAGGCCACAAGCCCTGAGTGGCACTTGCAAAGAGGCAAATTTCAGCTTTTCATTTCACATGAAGAAAACATTTCTAATATCGGCTTCCCTGGGAAGGTAGCCCTCCCTCACACATACATTCCTTAGGACTTGCACTAGAAGCTCTTTATAGAAAGTCTGCGTTACTGTCTACTGGGCTGTGCGATCTTGGCATTATCATTCCTTTGCATAAGCAGCACAATTAGCAGATTGATAATGTCTGACTTGAGAAGTTCATTTTTTTTTTTTTAAAGATTTTATTTATTTATTTGACAGACAGAGATCACAGGCAGGCAGAGAGAGGAGGAAGCAGGCTCCCTGCTGAGCAGAGAGCCCGATGCGAGGCTCGATCCCAGGACCCTGGGATCATGACCTGAGCCACCCAGGTGCCCCTCTTTTTTTTTTTAATATTTTATTTATTTATTTGACAGAGAGAGAGAGATCACAAGTAGATGGAGAGGCAGGCAGAGAGAGAGAGATAGAGGGAAGCAGGCTCCCTGCTGAGTAGAGAGCCTGATGCGGGACTTGATCCCAGGACCCTGAGATCGTGACCTGAGCCAAAGGCAGCGGCCTAACCCACTGAGCCACCCAGGCGCCCAGCTCCTTCCACTTTTAGTAGGACATAGTTTCTTAATAATAATACAATGAATGAAAACCAGCCGGCCTCCGTTTTGCAGTCATTGGCCCAATAAGGCCTTGACTTTCAGTGTGCAGGATGGGCTAACCGCAGGTCGGTGCAGGATGGGCCCTTCTCAGTGAGGGGTTGGTATACCTTTTATGGGGTCGAGTTTGAAGCATAGTGTCTTATGTGACATGTGGGACCAGACACCCACAGGATAGATCTTTCTAGCAAACTACATATCCTTTTGTGGTGAATGTCCGGGATTGGTTACCTCCCTCCCATCACTAATTCTTCTAACTGGTTGTGGCTCTGACAAAACAAAACAAAACAAAACAAAAAAGAACAAACAAATAACCCCCAAACAAAACAAAAAAAACAAAAACAACAAAACGAGCCCATATATGAACCTTTTATACATTTAAGGGTTTGCCACAAAATATAGAGGGACTGAAAATAGCACCTGTGGGGAAATGCACTGGTCTGTGGATTCACCAGATAAGCACCAGCACTTCCTCTGTGCCCAGGACAGGTGTGGTCCTGCCCTTCTGGATCTTACCATCTCATGTGACCTGCCTTCCAGACTCCTCTCGCATTGGCTTCCTGCTTCTGTTGGAAAGTCTGGTTGGGATTGGCCATCCCTTGTCTTGAGTCAGGCTGCATTCTTAGCTTACCTTTCAGGGAATCCAGAAATGGGGAGGAGCAAAAGTCTGGGCGGAGCCTGATGCCAGATTCGTGTCTCCCTGCCCCGCCCCCTCCGCCCCGCCGGCAGGTCATTCACACCTCTTCACCTGCTCTCACGCCAGGCAGCCCCCTGCCAAGGAGAAAATTACCTGGAGGAGAAAACAAATCCCTATTTGCTCTCTAAAAGGGGGAGCATCTCACATTTTTGCCAATAGGCAGTGATATTATTCAGCTGACTACATGGTAATTTCATAGAGAGCTCCTTGACCTTCTCCCTCTTCAGCCTTAGGAATCCTTCCAGTTTACCACCTCCTTTTTCTCGTTTCCCATTGCGGTCTCCATGGACAAAGTGGTTCTTCCAGCAGCATGTCTCTCGCCGGGTGTCCTTACAGTGGCAGAGGAAACGGTTCTGGCTTTAGACTTCTCTTTTGCAGAAAGCCCTTCCATTTCCACTTGTCCCCCTCTGTGATGTTTGATGAGTGCAAAGGCGGAAGGAGTGGGTTTTCCTATTCGTGCTTCTCCATCCAGGATGCGCGTTCAACTCACTCGGGGAGCTCTAAAACATGCCAGGCCTGGCAGATGACAGTGGAAGGAGGGCGCTGGGCAGGGCAGGGGTTAGGGTTTTTTTTTTTGTTTGTTTTTTGTTTTTTTAAGCTGCACAAGATTCCAGTATGCAGCCAGGACAGAGAAGCAGGGCTCTGAATCTGTAGAGCAGCGGCTTGGGTCCCCACACGGGGCCTCTGTGTGTTCATCTGTTCAGCCCGCCTCTCTCACAAGCTGCTGTCCCTGAGCTGGAAAGCTGGTGGTGGACTGGGACTGGAGTGGTTATGACTCCAGGAAAGAGAAACAGGGAGACCACTGAGCAAGGACCATGAGCAGGGACGCAGAGAGCTGGTCCCACTGTGTGACCGTGTGGTCTTGTCAGGGGATCTAGCACTTGCTGCCAGCCCCATCGGGAGAGGGTGCTTTCACGGCCCATGCTTCCTGCCATACTGGCCGGTGGTGTCCAGATACAAAACCTCCCAGAGGCTCCCCGGATGCATCTAGAGAGATGTCCCCAAGGTGGTAGGTGGCACACACTTGTGAAATAACTAGACTTAAGGGCACAAAATCTAGTCCGCCTAGTGGCCTTGGAAGCTGAGAACCTGCCACTGACAAAGAGACCAGCAGTGGTTCTCAGGGATCCCCTTCCCTCATGCTTATGGGTATGGGTGTCAGATCTTGCCATGGTTTAAATTCCTTCTGTCTATCCACAAGACCTTATACTTGGTCCCACTGTACCTATTTATTTATTTATTTATGAATGAATGAATGAATGAATGAGAGAGAGGGAGAGGGCAAGCACAAGCGGGGGGAATGGCAGGCAGGGGAGAAGCAGGCTCCCTGCTCAGCAAGGAGCCTGATGTGGGTTTCGATCCCAGGACCCTGAGATCATGACCTAAGCTGAAGGCAGAGGCTTAACCGACTGAGCCACCCAGGCGCGCCCCACCGTACCTCTGTAGAAAGAGAACACAGGACCTCGTTGAAATGATAGCTGCTTCTCAGGTGCAAAATGAAGCAGAACAGTTTGGCAATTCCTAGGAAATGAACTTGAATGTATTTAATTATCCTTTTGGGTTTTTTGTTTGTTTTTTGTTTTGTTTTGGTTTTGGTTTGTTTGTTTCGAGAGCCATTTACATAATGCAGCAGTTTTTGGGGAGAAACAGCCCAGATTGGAGAGAACAGGTGAGGAGTAACTTTTCCGAGAGTTGTGGTTTGGGTTTTTGGTTTCTGGGTCTTCTTGAACCAGTCAGCAAAGCAGGGCTTCTCTTCTCCTTTTTTCAAGTCTCTAGAACCTACCCCCTCGACCCTGAATTTGCAGGCACCCCCTGCATTAGACACCTAGGAGAAGTGCAGTTAGGGACCTTGAAGGGTACACAGTGAGAGGCGGCAGGGACGATGGACATGAGCAAGGACTTGAGAATCAGACCTGCGTTTATTAGCTGTGGAAGCTTCAAAAAGTTGGTTTTCTTGTTTGTAAGATGGGGTTAATAACACTGTCCATCCAAGAGGATATTTTTGGTAAGAGTTAAATGAGATGATGCACATGAAATACTTACAGCATATTCATCAGAGCATAGGAACTACCCAATCAACACAAGCTGCTACTATTATCATTACGGGTGGATGGGATCCTGCTGTGTCTAGTTAAAGGAATTAAAAGCAAAAGTAGCTGAGTTGCTTTCTTGACAGACACACACACAGCTGTCCTTCTCTGCTTTGGGAGTCTTATGAGCCAAATGGAATCTTTGGTAATGCTACTCTCTTATTTTTTTGGAACATTTTATTTATTTATTTGACAGAGATCACAAGTAGGCAGAGAGACAGGCAGAAAGTTGGGGGGGGGACCAGGCTCCCCGCTGAGCAGAGAGCCCAATGTGGGGCTCGATCCCCCGGCCCTGGGATCATGACCTGAGCTGAAGGCAGAGGCTTTAACCCACTGAGCCACCCAGGCGCCCCTTCTCTCTTCTCTCCTATGCTCCGTGCTCTGTTCCATCTCAGCCGCCTGTCCCTTGAGTAGAATATTTACACACAAGACAGCTAAAACCTTTTTACGTTTTCTCCATTCCAAGAATATTCCATTTTGAATGGAGCAAGCACTTGTTAGCACTTAGGTCGTTTTAAAACTACCATGTGGTGTGCTGAAATGTACCGCACAAAAGGACATTTCTGCCCAGTTCCCTGTGTTTAGGTGATTCGGAGCATCCCTGATAGTTTAACTAACGGGGGGTAGGGGAACAGAGCCAGAGCACTGAGCCCACAACCCTAATCTACTCAATTCCCCTGTTTCCAGATCATGTCACACGAGCTCTTCTCCAGATTTAGTCTCCGGTTCTTTGGAAGATGATAAAATGGTAGCCTGGGTTGGAAGCAATTCCTTTTACTGTTCAAGATTAGAAGAACACTTGTCCTCTGCTGGGAAGAAAGAGGTGGCATGTCTCTCTGTGATGAGCCGATGAACAAAACGGAAGGACATGCTGTGGAAAGGAAACTTTGACCATGTAGGGCTCTCATTTGTGAAAACACCACACACCCTGGACACCACTTGTCCAGCCTCATGCTGCAGACTCCCGAGAACTCAAGGGATATTTTTAGAAGCTTGGGTTCCTAGACCTCAAACAAAGAGCTGCTGTGAAAAATAATACTAAAAAATAATTCAGGAACTGCCAGGTGGAGGCTGTTTCTAAGATCTTGGAAAAGGAAGCCTCCCTTCTGGAAAGCTGCTGAGGATACCTGCTAAGGCTGGGACGTGGGCTTGAAGAACTCGAGTGCTCCAGGAAGGAAGTGTTCCCCACCAGGTCACCCCCACATAACGCGGAAGCGGCCAAGCGTCGGTGTGGTTTTGTTATATTTGCATGTGGGAAGTGGCCCTCAGGTGTCCTCTTGGAATGGAGATCCAAAGCGCTAGTCAACGTAACATTCTCTTTGTTGAGGCCGGGTTTGGTTTGCTTTGTATCTCCATGGGCGTTCTGCTCATATAGACTGTTCAGCTAACTTCATGGAAAGGAGAGGTCCGTCTGAAGGAAAGAGAAATGTATTTGGTCGAAATATATTGAAGTGAAATATACTCCATGTCTGCTTCATTTTTATAGAGATGATCTTGAGACAAGCCACAGGAGTTGGTCAGTCATTAAAACTTTACAGTGTTACGGAAGACTGGTAGAGGTAGCAGCGGCAGCCGTGGTGGTAGTAGTATGTGGGTTAGCCTGATGAGCTGGCAGCCTGGGCTGAGGGACTGGCTTTATTAAGGGGCAGAGTGTCACTTAGGCACTGGGTGGGTCTCCACCCCCACTTCCCCGTGGCAGAGTGGGCAGGTAAATGGTTTCTGTCAGTATTTGTCTTTGGTCTCTCATTCAGGTGCTTCTGCCCCATGATAGCAAGTAGGCAGTGGATGGCGAAGGAAGCCTGGGATTCTTAAGGCTACAGTTTTGTCCCTTGGCCCTTCACATCCACGCCCAAAGGAGGAGTTACTCAGATGTTTGAAGCAGAATTTATTTGGAGTAAATAAAAACGTTACAGTTTAAAATTTTCATATTCGACGTATTAGTCACTTCTTTATTTTAAAATCATAGACACCTTATCTAAAATGTGATGTTTTAAGAAGGTATCAGAAAGCTCGCCGTGTGTGGGAAGCTTTTCTTTCCCTATCTGTTATGGAAATACTGCAGGTTTCTTTTATGACACCTGCTGATTAATATATTCAGGATATAAACTGTCCTTTTAAGGGAGGAGGTCTTTTCTTTGTAAATGTCACTGACTTCACCTTCTCTTTGTTGAGATTGTTTGCAATTGGCTGTGGAATATTTCTTGGAGACTTGGGTGCCTATGTTCTACCCGTAGAGTTTGTGAGGTTGCACTCGTGTTCAAGTCACTATCAGCTACTGAAAGTTTCTCATGCCTCTCAGCCATGTGTCTAGGCCCAACATTCCCACATTCATCCTCGTACAGGGTGTATGAATAGCATAGTTTTTTGGGGGGGGGGTTGGGGGGCACAGAAAACTGAACCTCAGACTCTTAAATAATAAGTAGCTGGCAGTCTCTCAGCAAATGATGATGGTGTTGGGGCCACAACAAGATCTTTGGCCCCAAAGCTAGTGTTCCCTCTTTGCCTCTCATTTTTGTGTATTTTTTAATTTGAAAAAAAATTACAATATGGAAAATGATAGAGAATAGTAAAAAACAAAGACCCAGGTACTCTCCTCTAGAAGTGCCAAAATGTTAATATCTTGGCATATTTCAGATTTTTTCCAAGTAAAATAAAAAAGTAGAAGGAGGTTCTTTTTATTCCTCTGGTCTTTTCCCTTCTTCCCCACTCCCTCCCTCTTCAGAAGCCATTTGGTCTCCATCTAGGCCACGTTTTGATGTTTTTACGACCTATGTATGTACCTATTATCAGTATTTAGCCTCATGTATATGTTTAAAAATGTATGTCCATCTTTGTTTATAATTTCCAAGTAAGTAGATTTTATTGTATATAGCATTCGACTTACTCTTTTTACCAGTTTTGTTTTTGTTTTTGATGTTGTTGCCTATGGAGCTACACTATTTATTTTAATGGATCTCTAATATTTCATTGAATTAATGTAACGTCATGTGTCCTATTGATAGATGTTTGACTTGTTTCCAGATTTTTATTCTTTTACAAACAATGCCAAGCAGTCTCCTTGCTTCTGTCATTGGGGAACGTGGCTGGAGGAGGACCTGCTTGGGCCTTGGGTCGGCACAGTTTCCCCTTCATTAGATACTGCCCAGTTGGTCTCCGGAGGGTGCACCCACTTCCACCCACCGGGAGTGCGGATTTCCCCACATCCTCACCACCTCTTGGCACTGTTGGACCATAATTTTAGCCGGCTGTGAAACAGTACCTCTTTGTTTTGATTGTAATTTGCTCTAGCCGGATTACTGTTCATGGCTCCGGGTGCCGCCAAGCATCCTTTCATCAGCGTGTTGACCATTCAGTCTTCCTCCCCTTTCGTGAGCTGGCTGTTTCTATCTCTTGTGCACTTTCCCATATGGTGATCACTTCTGCTGCTGAATTGTCGGGACTCTGCATACTGCGATACTGATCATTTGTCACAGTGTTTCTTCTCCCAGCCAATGTGTTTCTTTGTTTATGGTATCTTGTGTAAGGCACACATTTTACATAAACTGGCTAATGCTTTGGTGCTGTGTCTTGGGTCTTGTTTGCCATCTCTCTCTCTCTCTCTCTCTCTAGTATATGTATAATGTATATATACATCATAATGTATATATACATATATATACATTTTTAAATTAACATATAATGTATTATAAACCCCAGGGGTACAGGTCTGTGAATCGCCAGGTTTATACACTTCACAGCACTCACCATAGCACATACCCTCCCCAATGTCCATAACCCAACCACCCTCTCCCTACCCTCCCTCCTCCAGCAACCCTCAGTTTGTTTTTGTAAGATTGATTCTCTTATGGTTTGTCTCCCTCCCAATCCCATTTTGTTTCATTTTTTCCTTCACTACTCCCCAAACCCCCACATTGCCTCTCAACTTCCTCATATCCTGGAGATCATATGATAATTGTCTTTTTCTGATTGAGTTATTTCACTTAGCATAATACTCTGTAGTTCCATCCATGTCGTCACAAATGGCAAGTTTTCATTTCTTTTGATGGCTGCATAATATTCTATTGTTTGTATATATATATATGTGTGTGTGTATATGTATATATATATATGCATATATATATATACACACACCACATCTTCTTTATCCATTCATCTGTGCCATCAGGATATCTTTGTGATCGTTTTAGAGTTTTGTTTTTTGTCTTTATGGTTTAGTTACAACCCCTACCACACTCATAGCCTTTATCTTCTCTTACTGTTTTCCTCCATACACTTACATCCTAGAATAGATATACTGCATTTCTCTGTTTCGCTTACTTGTTTGTTGTCTGCTTGCCCCCACTAGAATGTAAGCTCCACAAGGGCAGTGGCTTTTCTCTGTTTTGCTCTTGGCTAGACTCCTAACATCTGGAACAGTCACTGGTGTATAGTAGGTGTTCAATGAACGTTTGATGAACAAATAAAGAATAATCCATGTGGAATTTATTTCTGTGTATATAGTGTAAACAAGTTTGCATTTTTCATTTTGTGCGTGTGTTATTTTTGTTTGTTTTTTGGGGGTTTTGTTTTTCGGTTTTGTTTTGTTTTGTTTTTTCTGCTCATGGAAAACTTGTTGTCTAATAGCATTTAACCAATATGCCTTCCTTGCCCCATTGAGTTTTTCATGGCCCCTTTATCAAGCTGGAGTTGTTCCCCTTGACTGTCTTTCAGTACTCCTGTTCTCCTGCCCTGATGGGTCCATCAAAACACATTTCAGAAACACCTTTTATGAACAAAATGCAAAAATGGACATCGAGTTCTTGCCCTCAAAGGACTTTCTGGTTGATACTAAAACTTGCTAGAACTCAAGGCAAACTATGATGAGTATTAACCAGGAGTTTGAGCTGCATGCTGGGGACAGGGAAGCTGGAGACGGGAGTGATTAAGTTCACAGGCGTTGAGAAAACTGAATCTGATTTTGCATCATGCTCCTCTCTTGACTAGGCTTTCTGTCTTGAGCAAGTCAGTTGTTTTCAACATTCAGTTTCCTTATCAACCAAATGAGGACGATCGTAATCTTGCCTGCTTCAGAGGCTGTTGTAAGGATTGACTGATGTAACGTAGGCAAGGGGCTTGGTGCTGGTGTGGGGGCAGAGACCTTGGGGAGGGAGTGAGAACTGACCACGTCTTACAGGATGGATTGGATTTTTCTAGGCAGGGACTAAATGGGTGGAAAAGGACATGTCAGACAAAATACAGAATAACAACAACAAAACAACAAAAAACAAAAACATGGAGACCAGAAAGTAGAGGGGGAATGCAAGGAGCTATCAGTCTAGTTTGACTAGATGGTAGTGGGCAGGGATAATGGAGAGGCTAGAATTGAGGTGGAGACCAGTCATGGGTTCGCACCTGCTCAGCACCAAGTTGAGAAAATGTCTGGTGTTACCCTGTTCCACATTCCTCAGTGGGGCCCTTTGCCTGGTCAGATGTGACCCCAGAATGACGTCTCTGGCAGGAGGGAGCCAGGCAACTCAGGAGAGAAGCTGGAAAGGCAGCTAGGAGGCTCCCGGAGAAGCCAGGCCTGGCTGGTGCGGATGAAGGGCCACACTCCTGGACACTTGAACTTAGGGACATTGTAAAAACCACCGTTGCTGAGGCACCAGCTCTGTCCTACCTGCGGAGCTGGGGCTGCCACATGCCTCATCATAGGTTCGTCTGAAACCATTTTCTCCCTGGACATTCCCGTTCAATGCAGAGTCTTTTGTCCAAGTCAGAGGGGAAAAGAACAGCCTCAAGACTTAGGGCTGCAGCAGACACTTGGTAAAGGACGATCCCAGCCAGCTCTCCCCAGCCTTGCCTGATTCCCCGCAGTGTGGCAGTGATAGGTCACCACCATGGGGAGGGCGGCAGCAAACCTCTGAACGTCAGTGTGGTGAGAGAAAGAGCCAGGGCCTTAACCTCAGGGAGATCTCAGCCCTGCTGGCATCCAGCTCTCGGGTGACCAGTTGTCCTGGTTTGCCTGCGAGTGAGAAAGCTCCCGGCACATGAGATCCCAGTGCTAAAGCCTGGGTAGCCCTGGGAAAGCTGGGATGAGCCGGTCACCCTCTTCAGCCCCCAAGTCTGACACCTGCCCTCACCCCATCGGCAGTCAGTCAGCAGGTGCATCTTGCCTCAGCGATATGAAACTTCTCTGTGCCTCTCCCTTTATTACACTTTCTTGGGTGTTTCTCTGCCTACTGCCTGCCTTCCTCTGAGGGATGTGTGGTCCGTGAAGGTGGAGATCAGGTCTTCCTGGCTGACTGCTGTATGCCCAGTGCCTAACACTGAGCCTGATGCCGAGGTGGTCCTAGGGGATTGCTGAGGGAAGCACGGGTGATGAAACTCTAGCAAGATCAGTTTCCTCCTCTGCGGGGATGACCGCGCCGCCTAGGGTTGTTTCTGAGAATAACGAGCAAACCCAGCAACAGTCCTGGTCCCCAGGACACCCCTCCATCTCCCTCCCCAGTGGTACATGATTCCCCGTCAGATCGGAAAGCCAGTGTATCCATCCTTCCCTGATGTTTATACAGCCCCATCATGTTTAGGCACCGGGGAGAAGCAGGGTACTACTCCTCTCCTCCAAGAGAAGCTGGTTTATCTTTAATATAAGATAGAAATCAAACCAAATTAGATTATTTTACCTCAGAAGCCAGTTTCGAGTGATCCTTTTGAATGGTATCATTCTATTATTATATATTACTTCAAACTTAATAGAAAAAAATTGATTAAAATATGTGCCCTGATCATAGCTAGCCTGGCTGAATGCCACAAGACACATTAATTGGAAATGAATTTCTACAAACCCAATCAAGCATCATGAAGATGAAAAATGTACCTTTTCCCCCTCCGTTCCGTCATTGATTTTTCATTTTCCCCACTCAGAGCTTCATTTAGCAATTTTTCAGTTTCGTTTTGTTGTGGCCTTAATTCATTCCCTTCACTCCCCCAGGAATGAGATAATATACCATTTTCCTTGTCCTTTTTAAACCGTTCTTTTATGTTGCATTAGTGCAGGGCAGATTCTGATCTTGTCATATTTCCTTATGTTCTATTATTTTTTAGGAAAAGAGGGTAACTTTATTATTTTGAAAATTCTTACTGCAGTGGTTTTTTATCAAGGAGAATGCACTTTAAAAATACAATAACTGTGAAATTACAGTGTTAGAAGACTTCGGAGATAGAATTAAGAGTAGCTGCTGCAAACACGGAAAGCCTTTTCAGAGGAAGAGTCGGGAGTATCCATTATTCTTATTTCTTGTGGCGGGGTACGTGAAGATTGAGCATAATGCTGATTTTAAGGGAAATGGGGACAATTTTATTTTCTAGATCACAGAGGGGAACAAGAGTGCAGGTGGCAAACAAGGCCCTGTCAGGACAAGGGGAGGCAAAAGGAGAAGGTGATTACATGCCTGAGTGAGTTCTAGAAGGTTCTTGGCTGTCCTGTTCCATGCCAGCTCTGGTCATTTCACTGATTCACTGGGCCTCGGGAGGGGAGGGGGTTTGAAAACAATAAGGGGAATCTTCACACTGTTTTTCTTACGAACTTTTCAAATACACTAACAGCATAATTTCCCCTGAGAAGTCAACGAGGACTCATAATAAAGTATCCTATTGCTTTACTTTTACCTAGAATTCATAATCCTGGTTATCTTATTTATTTTTTTTATTTTTTTTTTAAATTTATTTGACAGACAGAGATCACAAGTAGGCAGAGAGGCAGGCAGAGAGAGAGGGGGGGAAGCAGGCTCCCCACTGAGCAGAGAGCCCGATGTGGGGCTCGATCCCAGGACCCTGGGATCATGACCTGAGCCGAAGGCAGAGGCTTAACCCACTGAGCCACCCAGGTGTCCCGGTTATCTTATTTTTGATTAGAAGTTTTAACTGGCAGTTTCCCATCTTTGATACAGTTTTCAGTGGGAAAATGAATTATTTCTTCATAAATGCAATTTAAAGCAGAAAGCCTTTTGAAGTGAGGGTCTGTGGGAAAGTAGCAAATCAGAGGTGTTGGTAGTAGAGGTTGGGAGCTTTATTAACGTGTGGTCAAGTTTCACAGTACACGCACATGTGCGCACGCACACACACAGCCCTCACACACTGATTTTGAATACATGTGCCTATGGGCCTTACTTGGTTATTCCTAAACTTTGAATGAAAACAAAATTAAACACATTTCAAAGAAAATAAGCAATTATATCATAGACCTCATTTGCTCTGAAAACAATCTAGTTTCCTTGCCCTTGCCAGATTTTAATGCGATTCAACATGATTGTCCATTTTAACATACCTTCTAGTACTGTGCTCCATTTCAGTGTGCTTACGGTTTTATTTAAGGTATTTTCCAGAGACATGCATATTATTACTAGGCAGCTGGTAACACAAGACACCCTAAATCACAGTTTCCTTTTTTTTTTTTTTTAAGATTTTTATTTATTTATTTGACAGACAGAGATCACAAGCAGGCAGAGAGGCAGGCAGAGAAAGAGGGGGAAGCAGGCTCCCCGCTGAGCCGAGAGCCCGATGCGGGGCTCCATCCCAAGACCCTGGGATCATGACCTGAGCTGAAGGCAGAGGCTTTAACCCACTGAGCCACCCAGGCGCCCCCTAAACCACAGTTTCTTTAAAAAAACACATTAAGTGTTGTCTAACATTTAATACTTAGTTGCTGCTGCATTTCTTATATCTGTTGCTTTCTCTTCATATCCCCAACTTCGATAGTTAGGTTTGGCAAATCTCGCACAATCAGGTACTATTCACATAATTCTAATCATAGAGCTGTATCTTCTTCTGACATTGACCTGAAATGACCTGTGACCTATATGTCTGTCACTAATGGGAAACAAATTCCAGGAAGCTGAGAAGCCTTGTAACTTCTAGGGTTGCTCCAAATCCATAACAGGACCTTTCTAAAATCTGGTACAGTTTCATTTTGTTCCGGTTGACATACAAGCTTTTTTCAAAAGAAATCGGGAGGAGTTCTTTCACTATAGCATCCCCACCCCCCGAAAACAAGTTATAAAAATGTGTGGATTGACAGGGCAATTACATCTTCTAAGAGAACAGTTCTTTTATATAAGATCATTGATACAGTAACGTGTCTCCTGTGGGTGTGCTGTCTAGTGCAAGAGAAAGATGTCAGCAAAGGATTGTAGCAGCAGTCAGGGGCCCTAATGGGGGTTTGTTCAAAGGACTGAGGTAGAACTGAAGAGGGAGACTTGAAGCCAGCCCAGAAGCCTCGGGCACTGCTGGTCTGGGAGGTGACTTGTGAGTATGTTGTGACAGCAGATTTCCTGGTAGAGAGGGGGGTGGGAGGTGGGAAGACATGCGTGGTAGAAGCAGCAGCCTGTGCAAAGGCCCGGAGGCAGGACCACTGCGTGTCTGTGGAGTGCTGAGAGAATGGACTGGCTTAAGTGTAGGGTTCATCGGGGACAGGACAGGCCTGAAATGACAGTGGGGAGATAGTGGGACCATGGGAGGGCCTCACGTCCATGCTAGGGAGTTCAAATGTTAGAAGTTTGGAAGAGTTTTTAAGGAGAAGAGTGATATATTCAGCATCTCTGGGGGTAGGCCTAGAAGTCAGTATTTTGTAAAAGCTCCCTCTAGGTGTTTCTGTTGTGTGGCCATGGCCTCAGAGGGATTGCTTAGCTCAGATCAGCCAGGGAGCTGACTCCACAGTGGCCAGTGTGAAGAAAAGCCATTAAGTAGAGGTACCCCTCCGCCCCCCACCACCACTGTGAATATCAAATGGGCTATAGTCTTAAGAGATCTTGCATCATTAGGCTGCAATGCATATATTCAGTTGAGTTACAAAGAAACATGCTTTTTGAGACAAAATTAAGAAAAAATTCTATTAACGTTAAGAGGTTCCAGATTTTACCAAGATGGGTTTCTTCCTTTGTTCTATAAGGGGTCCACTATTTCATATTGAAATTTAACTGTTGGGACAAGATTATGTTCCTGTTAAGTAAATGGATGAGATCTGGAAAATAAGTGCTTCTCAGTTCTCATTTCTTAATGCCCTGATTTGAGCCTGGGAGCTTGGGTCATTTACCACCACCTGGTGACAGCTGGACCAAAATGCAGCTTCATGAAGAAGACACAGAGCTCTTCAAGGTCAAATTTACAGACTTCAGTATATGGAAAAGAGCAGAAATTGCATGCCAGCTGCATGGTATCCTGGATTTTGGAGTGGCCCCTGATTTTGGGGGTGCTTTGGGGGGTACATTCGCCTTGGTCCATCAGGGCCTCCAAGAGTCTCTTCCAGACAATTTTGCCCCTGGAGTCTAAGGGATAGACTGTTGAGAGATGGATGGATGGAGTCACTGATTCATTCATTCATTATCTGAGAGTAGAAAGATGACCAAGGTCTTCACTCTCAAGCTCCCAGTCTAAGTGGGGAGGAATGCCAGCAGTAACACAGTAGTAGCTAGATTTTGAGTGTTTATCATGTGCTGGGCTCTATAGGAGATAATATTTGAAGGCACTTTGAAGTCAGCAGTCAGAAATAATACCACTTACCCCTCAGATGTGTGACTTAGAGATAGCGCCTCATGATGGGTGTCTCTTAGGAGGTCGCGTGGGTTGGGCTGAGTTGTGATTCTGAGTTAACACTCTTGTAGGACAGGAGGGCCAAAGCATGCCATGCCTGCCATCCTTGGTGTCCTTTTTCCTCTAATCTGAACATGTCAACCCCTGTGGAAGTTGCTCCTGTAAGGAACGCTCAAGGATGAAAGCCAACACGCGGGCCCAGCATTCCCTCAGCCCAAGAGCACGATTGCTTCTCGAAGCTTCAGTTGCTGAAAGGCAAGACTTGTCAGCAGAAGCTTCAGCACCCCTCCAAATCCTTCCCATAGCTGTTCTGTCTCCCCAGAAGGCAGGGCCTGTTTGCTCCAGCATCAGCCCTCTGTTCCCTCAGAACTCACAGAATTGCCTTCTCTCTACATCCTCCAGATGACATATCTGCCTTGTATCTCCTCCATTTTTAAGTGAAAATCCTCAATATCTTCCTATGAACTGCCCATTAGAGTGCCTTCAATCACATCTCTTGCTTCCCTGGACTCACCAACCACTCCGATTACTTCAGAGAGAGTGAAGTAAGTGTACTCGAAGTCCCTTTTTATGTTAATTGATGAAATTTACCCAGACCTCCTTGGAATATTGTAGCTAATTTCAGTACCCATCTTGCCTCTCATTTAAAGAATTCAAATCAGTTTTTTAAAAGGTCTTAATAATATAGGAAGGAATGAAAGAGGAACACCGTAAGAACGATTTTTTGAAAACTATTCCTAAAACACTGAAGGAAATTTAAAGAAAAAGAAACTTTCCTTTTGCCCGTAATTCTACAGCAACTTCAGTATGATTTTGTTGAGCTAACTTCCAGCTTTTACTTTTGATCGTTGCAAGCTTTGGCTTTTGATTCTTGTTTTATTTTGTTTTTATCCTTCGAGGATTTTTGTAAACACTTTTACATTTGGCAGTGTGTTTGCAGTGTCTGTGTCATATGCTCCATCAAATTGATATTCCATAATGTACCACCCCGTGCCTTAATGCTGGACGTTAAGGTTATTTCCAGTTTCTGTTATAAATAATAGGAGCAAGAACATCTTTGTATATATAGCTTTTTTCCTAGGTCTGAATTATATCCTTAGGATAAATTCCCAGGAGTGGGATTAGTGGGTCAAAGGGTATGAACAGCTTTATGGCTCTTAATATTTATTGCTAAATTGCCCAAAGGGTCATTCTAATTTACAATGCCACCTGCAACACATGAGAAGGGCTGCCCCTCCCAGCTCTTTCAGTGCTGATTTCTTCAGCCGGTAGTTTGGGGCGCATTCAATCATTATTAAAGGGTAACCTGTTACTGTTTTTAATTATAATTTCTTTAATTATTATCAACATTGGACAGTTTTCTTAAATGTGTTTCTTATTATATTCTGTTTTCTATGGCTTACTTTTTGTGTGGGAGGATTGTATTTTTTGGCACCAGGTGGAATTTAAAATATTTTATCATGAAAATGTCAGATGCACTCAGGACAGAGAGACTGATCGATGAAGCCCACTAGACTCATGACCAGATTCAACAAATAGCAAAACTTGGCTCTCTTTGCTGTATTTGCTCCTTCTTTTCCTCTTTTTCCCCTTCATGCAGTCATTTTAAACCAAATCCCAGACATCCTGCTTCTGTTTCCTATACACCTCACCATCCAGCTCTAAAACATACGTACTTTTTCTTATATAAACATGATGCCATTGTTGCACCGTACAAAGTTAATGATAATTCCTTGGTATCATGCAATAATACCCATGTGTCCTAAAATTTTCTGGAATGTCTTTAAAATGGCCTTTTTACTGAAGCCTTGCTTCAGTCAGTATCCAGAGAAGGTCATTTGTTTGGTGGTTATGTTTCTAGAGTCTTTTAATCTAGAACAGGCTTCTCCCTGTGTATCCTCCTCCCCTGCTGAGTTTCCCGCACCCAGCGACATTGCAGGAGCTGTGTCAGTTGTCCTATAAATGTTTCTGTGTTCGGGGATTGACTTTTTGTTCATTAGCTCTAGCACACGGTGAGATTCAGTTTTCCCTCTCTTGGGGGCTGGCGTGGGGAGGAAGCACACTTCCTGGTGCTGTGCGATTTACTCTGTCTTCATGTCTGATTGACCCCCTTTGGGTGATGCTGAGGCCAATCACGGACTCAGATGGGGACAGCCCAAAACGCAGTTGTAAAGTTCTTCCTTAGCTTTGCCTCTGGTTCATCTGTTAATTCATCTAATACAATGAGCCACTTACTTCCTAGGGATTGCACAATGGTGATTTTCTACATCTATCATCCTTTCCCCATTTATTCACTGGTATTCTTCTGAAAAATAAAACTCTTTCCCTCATTACCTAGGACTTCTTAGTAATCTCAAAATGCAGTTTGTACAAGAAAGGCAGGCCACATGCCTTTAAGTCTGCCTCTAAGTTGCCAAGTTTCAAGAAGTTGGTTCCCTAGTCATTCCCTAGTCATTGCTGTTAGTTTTGGTTTTTGAAGAATCATAATATACTCAGGGTTTTAAAAACCTATTTATTCCATGTGTTTTACTCAATTACATTCGTTATTCTTTTTGATGCTAAATTGTCGTAATCCTTAGCCCAAGGGAGACCCTTCATGCATTTGTTTTCAGGCATAAGGTGTCTTGGGATCCCCTAGAAAATTTTACCCCTTGGAATGAGCTGTTCCTCGAAGATGACCCGTGTTTGGTTGGTGAGGGTTATTATTTAGATGCCACAATCTGGATACGTTATGTGTTTATTGTTAAAATTTCTAAGTTTCCTCAGTGGACAGAATTAAGAAATGCATACTTAACAGAGGAAAATAAAATATTACTTATGAGTTCATACTAATATTTTCATTTCAAACTTAACAAAACTTTTTTTTATTTCTTTGATTTCACACTTGTATTTCCTTCTTTTACACTAAAAACCTTGGTTCCAAACATTATTATACTGCAGTATCTCAAATAGTTTCAAAACAACACAAAACAACAATACCAACATTATTACCAACAGTTTTTCTAGTGAATAAGAGATTTCTTTGCATTTCTGTTTTTAGAATACAGCCCACTAAAAACAGAGTCAAATTAGCTTGTTCAAACAACACTTGAGTTCTTTTCACCAACTGGATATATAGTTGAGCTCCTTTATTTTGATGTGTTTTCAAGTTTTCAGGTTCGCTTTTTTTTTCTTTTTGGTTTAGATTTATTTTTTGAATCTGTAAAATGTGCTTCCAAAATTAAATGTAGGTAACAAGGTATTACCAAAAAGTCTTTTCTTCTGCCTCTAATTTCCTTCTTTCCCTATTGGCAACTATTTCTTAATAATTAAGGTTTCTTTTACCTTTGCAGAATTTCTTTTTGCAAGTGTATATGCATTCCGATGGCCTCCTCTGTTTTACACTAAAGCTTGCGTACCATGTATTTCTTATGAAACACCTTATCTGCTCTAGAGATCTTCGCAGTCATCCGTTGTCATGATGAACCATGGTTTATTTAACCAACCACTTATTGATTGATGGAGTTCTGTTTTCTTTGTGTCTTGTAAAAGCCCAAAATCCTTTGTCCAGGTCATTTTGTAGTTTAGCCAATGTGTCTTTGGGGATCTATTTCTAGGAATAGGATTGCTGGGTCAAAGGGCAATGTGATTGTACTTTTGTCTTTTCCTAGCTCTGGCTAGATTCACTTCTAAATGGGGATTGTGTGTCATTTTGCACTGAGATAGATTTTTTTTTTAAAAGATTTTGCAAATGCACAAATTGAATATACCAGGTTGTTGGGAAATTAGTGTGTTCTTCCAAATCACCAGTTACTGACTGAACCCACACACCGTTCCCATGATTGTCTGTTGTCTACCGCATAGCCTGGAATGGGGCACCCTGGTTCCTGCTCTTAGGGCATCTGTAGTTTGTCTGTGGAACATGACATGAATGAAAAGCAGAGTTAGAGAAGCTAACATAGACCACGTTGTAAAAACAAAGGCGAATGCCCAGCTCGAGTCTCTGTCTTTGTCCCAAGCCACGTGAGTCTTGGATCCTCTCAATTCCATTTGCACTTTTAGTGACAGTGACCCTGCTCCCAGACCACAACTTCTGACACCCGACTGAATGAATCTACTAACAGGAATAACAGCGTTGAATGTCTGAAATGCAGGCTGACTCTCGAATTTAAGCTGAGTATTTTATGTGTGTGTGTGTGTGTGTGTGTGTGTGTGTGTGTGTGTGTACTCCCAGAGCATGCTCTCCGGCCCATACATGGGATGTTAATAAGGGTTACACAGCAAAATCAGTGTGGAAACGTCAGGTCAAACAAACCTAATGGGGCGTGACTCCAAAATCATGTGGCCACCAAACCCTCTGTTCCAGGGAGCATCTCGTGTTAACACTGTTCCTTGAGACACAGAGAACCAAAGGGCGGGTTCTAATTGGAGGACAACCAAAGACGTCTCTTCCGGTTGATTAACTTGTACGTCTACAGTTGTGTGTGGTTTTCATGAACAGTTCTTCATTTGTTTCTTTCTAGATTGAATCGTTGAAGAAGAAGGTGCAGCAGAAACAGCTCTTAATATTGCAGCTTTTGGAAAAGATCTCTTTCTTAGAAGGAGAGGTAAGAAGCAGTATTTAAGTTGGTGTCTTCTCTACCATTAAATTTTATGTTGCCGAGCCTACCGCCGACACTTAATTAAAAATATGGCTATTTCCTCATGGAGGACAAGGGGAGATGGAGAGGAGAAGGGAGTTGAGGGAAATTGGAAGGGGAGGTGAACCATGAGAGACTATGGACTCTGAAAAACGATCTGAGAATTTTGAAGGGGTGGGGGGTGGGAGGTTGGGGGCACCAGGTGGTGGGTATTGTAGAGGGCACGGATTGCATGGAGCACTGGGTGTGGTGCAAAAATAATGAATACTGTTATGCTGAAAAAATAAAAAATTTAAAAAAAAAGGAAAAAAAATATATATGGCTATTTCCTGGCCTTATAAAATTGATTGAAGGTTAACTGCCGGCACTGAAAATGGGATTCTGACAGCTAGTTTTTCTTTACCACCAACTCTCCTCATCCCAACCTGCTGCCCACCTCTGCTTTTTGGCTTTCATTTTTCTTGTTCCAGAATTTTCTTAGGTTGATAAGCTGTTGAGTAACACTGACAATTTCCCGCATGTATGTAGGGCTTTATAACTTGGGAGGTATTTTCACGGACATTCCTCGTGTGGTTTTCTCAGCAACTTTAAGAAAGGCAAGACAAGGATCGTTGTCTTTATATTAACAAATGTTTCAAAAGGAGGCACAGGCAAAAAAAAAAAAAAAAAAAAAAAAAAAAAGTAAATAAAGAATAGGAGGCCCAGAGGAGGCAGGTGGCTGTGCTCATGATCCCCCAGCTTGGATAAGGCCGGAACCAGGCCGAGAGACAGGGTTCTGACTCCACTTCTCTGTGACACTGAGTCAACAGGTTTGGAGGTGACTCGCTTTCACCTGAAACTTTGAAGATATTTAATTTTCCTGGCTTTCTGGCTTTCTTGAAAGTCATTTTGAAGATTTGGTGTAGGTTCCAGAAAAGGAAATTATGGAGCTGGAAGAATCATAAGAGCTTAGGTATTAATGGAAGCAGAAGCCAAAATCCATTCGTGCTGAAGGCTCTTCATTAAGAGCTTGGCATCGAGCCCCTTCCTTCTGAGCCTCATGAATCTCTCCTTGTCTGTGCACCTCAACATAGTTCTTCCCTGAGGAAGACAGCTCAGGAGATAGTGAGGAAGGATGGAGACAGGACAGAGACGACATTGGTGAAGCAGCTGGTGTCGCTGGGCACTATTAATTGCTTACCACATCCTTTGTATAACTCGGAGGCTAAGAGTGGAATCAGACTTGCCCAAGTTTGAACCCTGGATCTGCCTCTTACTAGCTGGATGACACTGGGGAGGTTTTTTAGAATCACAGAACAAGGATGGTAGGTGAACCTGCAGGTGTGTCATGGTGCAGTGAGAGTGCAGAGAAAATGCCTGGCATGTTTCTTAAGAGGCATTTCTAGGAATTAGATTGTATCTCTCCCATTTTATAGGCAGGGAGACTGAGGTTCAGGGGCATGAAGGAGCCTGGTCAATGTGATGGTAGGAATGGATAAGCCTGAATTCAAAGCCTGAACTCTTAATTGCCATGTTTGTGGGAAGAGTGAACCGCCTTTTCATTTGCTCTGTGTTTGGGGAGCTGCCTATAAAAGTCATGGCTCACAGGGACCTGGTGCTAGATACAAGCTCAAGGGTCTTGTTGTCGGCACAGCCGAGTAAATGGGCACTTGCCCGGTCCCCCTCCTCCCTTCCCCTCCGTGGTCCCTGGGTGCAGCTCCAGCCTTACAAATGGACGTTTCTAAGAATGTCCTCCCAAATCAGAACAACCCGTGGGAGGAATCACACCTTCTTCCCCAGTGAGATCAGAGAGGGGGTGTCCTTGTGGGAGCCTGTGGGTCCAGGACAGATGAAGGAGGTGCTGACAGGAGAGGCAGTGTCCACCAGCCCTCTCCCTCCACCAGCTCTGCCCCTCAGGACAGCTCTTCTGCAGTAGATTATGAAAGCGCGAGGGGATCCTATGTGTAGAGAACATTCCACATGGAGGTTTGTTTAATGCTCGAGTTCTGAAACTCCTCTCTTGCCCAGACCCTGAGATGTGGATATTAGTCCACAGAGTAGATCTGGTGAGTGATCCCAGGAAGCCCCAGTAGAGGAGGGGTGGGGGGTGAGTCAGGAAGAGGACGGTGTCTTGATGAGGAGGCTGCCACTGTGGGCAGCTGCAGCTCACTCACGTTGGGGGACTCCAGGAGACGTGACGTACTGGCCTCGGAGTTGTCCTTAGCTAAAGGTCAGAGAGCTGGGCATTGATCCACTAACACCCATCTGCCATCAGTTGAGGCCTTGCTCCTGGGGGATGCGGCAGCTATGGCCTGCCCTCAGAGCCGGGTACAGCCTGGTGGTTAGAAGAAACCTCCAGGCAGAGAGTCACAAGTGGCAGGTCAGGCAGTGGTGAGTGTCCAGAGGGTATGGGCGGGGCCAGCAGCGTCTGTGGTGTGCGTCCAATGAGCGAGACTTTGAGGACCAGTTTTCCTTGAGCACTTAAATCCTGATTATAAATTTGTTTGATTGAATTCCCATAAGCTCTTTAAATCCCACTATGAACACACGTAGTATGGCCGATTCGTTTTGATCACTTCCTACGTCCACTTAAACAGCAGATGAAACACACACAAAATAAGGTACATAATGACAAGATTTAATAATATATTTATACTTTAACTTACTCTAAAATATGAACTATCTTGGGTGTAGTTTATTTCTTCATTGTTTCTGTTCTTATTTTTTGTATCTTGCCAAAGCTGTTTTACTTCTGCCCGTGTGTTCTCAGAGTTGACATCACTGTAACACTTTCCAGACAGGAGCAGGGAACTTTCAGATCCAAAGATGACAGAACAGCTTTTCTGAAAGGCCAGAGGGTGCTGATTCTTGGGGGAGAGGGGAGTACCCTCAGAATGAGGTGGCTTCAAGGTGACTCAAAGTCAGGACCCCTTATCATGATGCACTGACCAAGCTGTCAGAACTATTAAGAACTTACGTATTCCTCATTAATATGTTACTCTACCTCGTTGGACCAGGTAGAGATTTCACCTTCTGGGAGATGAGAGGCTGAGTTCGAGTACTTGGCTTTCCTCCTTAGGCTGCCCGACTAGTTTATCATGGTATAAACACACTGCTGATTGCTGGTTCCTTGTTAACTGTGTGTGACCACTACTGGCAGTAGATCTCTGCCATTCTTTCCTCCTGGTTGTTGTAGGATTACCAACGCCAAGCGGTCCTTCAGTGGGCCCTAAGGTCCTGGGATGACCTGATTTATAATTCCTTTTGTTAGTCTTTCTTACGTGACACAGAAATTTTATAAACATACATACAATTAGTACTCTATAAAAGAAATATCACCTTATATGTTAAGGCTTCCTAGTTTTAAAAATCAACATAAATTGTGACCTAGCATTTTATGGTCACCCTTCTTTCCTATTAAAAGTATCTTCAGGGGGGCGCCTGGGTGGCTCAGTGGGTTAAGCCTCTGCCTTGGCCTCGGGTCATGATCTCAGGGTCCTGGGATCAAGCCCCACGTCGGGCTCTCTGCTCAGCAGAGAGCCCGCTTCTTCCTCTCTCTCTGCCTGCCTCTCTCTGCCTACTTGTGATCTCTGTCTGTCAAATGAATAAATAAAATCTTAAAAAAAAAAAAAAAGTATCTTCAGGGCACCTGGGTGGCTCAGAGGGTTGAGTCTCTGCCTTCAGCTCAGGTCATGGTCTCAGCATCCTGGGATCGAGCTCCACATCAGGTTCTCTGCTCAGTGGGGAGCCTGATTCCCCCTCTGCCTGCCTCTCTGTCTACTTGTGATCTCTCTCTGTGTCAAATATATAAATAAAATCCTTAAAAAACAAAAAAAATTGCCCTATAAATCTACATTGTCAGGACAAGTTGAAACAGAATTATTTTTTTAAAAAAGTATCTTCGTGTACACTTTCTAGGAACTTTCCCTTTGAGAGACACTGTTGAATACAAGGCATTTCTCAGACTCACCTTATTTCCATCATAATAATTTCCTTCTCCTCCTCCTTTTTTTGATGCTCAAATTGTCACAACTCAGCCAGGGAGAATTTTCCTCCATCAGCTTATTTGCTTGTGTACCAGGGCTCCTGATCCTTTGGGGTTCATTCTTTTCATCCTCATTTTTGTCCTGTTTCAACATAGAGTATTGGCTTGTCTCCACGGAGCCGTGGTTTATTTTAGTGGTGAACTATATTGAGAACTACTTGGGCATGGGATTTGGTCATGGCTAAAGCTCTGTGCCTACTATTAAGCCAGTTCTAGTCATGACAGAACTGGGGGCAATATGGGTCTTCTTGAGATTGTGAAGTCACACTGACATTTTCAAATTTAATTACACCACTTTACAATACGGGTTCTGTTGGCCACTAAGACTTTCTATGCTCTTGGCCTTCTAACACTAGTCATTTTTATACCACAGCTTTTCATCGCCTGCTTTAAACCCTCCTGATGACAAAAGTGGTATTTCAAATATCTTTGCAAAGTTTTGATCGACATACCTGGTAACCTCTTATATTCCATCTTAATAAAGTAGCTATTTTTTATTAAAGCCCTAACTGCAGACTCCGGAGTGAGGCTGCGCAAGTTCAAATCTCAGCTCTACCACTTACTGGTTATGGGATCTCGAGCGAGTTACTTAACTGCTCTGGGCCTCAGTTTGTTCATCTGTTAAAGGGAGTCTTCTCTGAAATGGTGTCTTCTTTGTAGAGTTGTTAGGAGGATTAAATTAGTTGATATTAAGTGATTCGAAAAGTATATGGCTCATTGTAAATGCCGTATGTGTTTACTGTTTTTCCAATTGTCTGGGCCCCAGGGTCTCCTTTCATTGTCACGGATACATATTTCTTCCTCCTCTTTCTCCCCCCCCCCCCGCTTTCCTTTTTAAAATAGAAAATGTGGATACTTTTGGTCTCTGAATCCATCATCGGTACTTCCTGAGGCTTACTCATCAAATTTTGAGCCCCCCAGGCCCGCCAGATCCCCAGAAGTTTGCTCTAGCCTGGCCCCATCAGACTGCATTTTCATCAACCAGCTCAAAATCTTCCTATACAAAAATATGTCCATTCTTTTATCCTTATTCCCTATTTACACTTGCCCACCTCCTGAAGAAGGAATATCTTATTCCCTATTTCAGATATAAGCTTGTTACTTAACTAAAACCATAAGTATATACCTCCGTAATGTTGATCAGCTTTCCGAAACACTGAACTGATTCCATTCTTCTCTGCTGAAAATCCTGAACTGACAGCAAAATTCAAAGGTGAGAGGAAAGGAGTGCTACGTCTTGGTTTTGTTCATCCCGCGTTTAATGTGTGTAGTATGGCACGTAAACCTCTCAGCGTGTCTGCTGTGCATTGCTGGGACTGTTACTAATTTTCCAGGGTACCGCTCCCTCTCCTGCGCCCGAGGGAGTTGGGGGAGGAGGTGGCTGCCGTACATTTGTGACATAATTTCCAAAAAATGCCAAAAGGTGAGGTACCAGGTCCTTCTTTCCTGGAAGGCCTGCAGCCTCCCGAGCTGCATTTCCCATCTAAACACAAGGGGGCGGTATTTGAGAGCAGGACAACCCTGGAACTGGAGGCTCCGGCTCAGAAGGAAGCAGCCTTCCAGGGAGCCTGAGCCAGGCCTCTGCGAAGCTGCCCTTGCTGGGTTCACCCCAAGTACAGTCTGTGGGACACCCGGACTGGGTCCTGGCACTTTTCTGTTTTAACTCTTTCTTAATCCGTCCTCCTTCTCTAATTTGTCTCCTACTGCCCATATTCAGGGCTCTCACCTTCTTTGTGTTTTTTTGTTTTTGTTTTTCTGGTCAACCTTGTGTATTTTTTTTTTTTTTTTTTTACATAAATAAACCTCATTCATGTTAAGTGTGTAGTGACAGATGGCAACTAGATGTATAATGGTGGTCATTTCACAGTATATACCAGGAGCAAATCATCATGTTGTACATCCGAAACTACTACAATGTGATCTGTCAATTACAGCTAAAAAAAAAAAAAAATGAAGTGCCTGGTTCGGGGACTTTTGACAGTTGTGTGTACCTGTGAAACCACCGCCACAATCCAGATATGGAACATTTCCACCACTTCCCAAAGACTCCCTGTTTCCCTTTCTTGGTTCAACTCCAGGCAGCCAGTGATCTGTTTTTGTTTTGTTTTTTTTTTCGGTGGGAGGGGTCACTTTGTCACTTTTTGTCACTGTGGACTTGTCTGCATTCTCTGCAAATGAAATCCTACAGTGCAGACTCTCGCACCTAGAGTCTCCCACACTGCAGGACAGTTCTGACCGCATCTATTTCGGAGGCAGCCCCCTCTATCCCAGAGTGGCAGACACTCTGCTGTATTCCTGTCTCTACGCGTTTGTTCATCCGCATTCAGGTTGTTTCCGGTGTGGGGCTCCTGTGAATGAAGCTGCGGTGAGCATTAGTGGGCAAGTCATTATGTGGACGTAGGCTTTTACTCCCCTGGGGTAAATTCCTAGTAGTGGACTAGCTGGGCTCAATAGTAGATGAAGGTTTAACGTTCTAAGGAGCTGTTGAATGGTTTGTCACAGGGGCTGTAGTCTTCTACATTCCCAACAGCGGTTTGAATGTTCCAGGTTTTCTACATCCTCACCCTTAGTATCGTCAAGTCTAATTCAGCCATCCTGCAGGGTGTGTGGGTGGTGCCCCGTTGCGGTTGGACTTGCATTTTCCATGGTCACTGGTGATGTTGCGTGTCTTTATAAATGCTTCTTGGCCATTTATATATTTTGTGTTTTGAAGTGTCTGTTCAAATCTTTTGCCCACTATTTTATCAAGTTTTTAGTTTTCTTATTATCGACTTGTAAGAGTTGTTTTTATATTCTGGATATCAGGTCTTTGTCAGATACATGTATCGTGAATATTTTCTCTCGTTTCGTGACTTTTTCTTTCTTTCTTTTTTTATTATGTAAACTCTTCCTCCAACATGGGGCTCAAACTCATGACCCCAAGATCAAGAGTCCCATGCTTTCCTGACTGAGCCAGCCAGGTGCCCCTCTTTTTCATCTTCTTCAAGACGTGGTTTTTGGTTTTTATTTATAAAGTTCAGTTTATAAATTTTTTCCTTTTGCGGTTTATGCTTTTTGTGTGCTAAGAAATCTTTGCCTACTACCAAAAAAATCAGAGATTTTCTCCAATAAGGTTTTCCCTAAACATTTTATAGTTTTGGCTCTTTAATGGTGATCTGTAATCCACTTGGAGCTAATTTTTGTGTTTGGTGTGAAGAAAGGAATACATTTTTTTCCCATGTAGATATCTAGGTGTTCCCTTTTAGTTTGATGCCCGTTATTATTTGTACCCCCCTTCTTTGATCAGACTAGCTGGGGGGTTATCCATTTGTTAATGTTTTAAAAAATTAGAATAGCAGGGTGCCTGGGTGGCTCAGTGGGTTAAAGCTTCTGCCTTAGGCTCAGGTCATGATCCCAGGGTCCTGGGATGGAACCCCGCATTGGGCTCTCTGCTCAGCAGGGAGCCTGCTTCCTCCTCTCTCTCTGCCTGCCTCTCTGCCTACTTGTGATCTCTGTCTGTCAAATAAATAAAATCTTTTAAAAAAAATTAGAATAGCTTTTGGCTTTGTTGGTATTTTCTATTGTACTGAGTTTTGCTTTGATATTCATTATTCCTTTCCTTCTAATTATTTTGTATGACTTTGCTCGTCTTTTTATAGCTCTTTGAGGTGGACATTAGGCCATTGATTTTAGAGCTCTCTTCTCTGTTATGATCAGCAGCTATAAATGTCCCTGATCACTCTGCTTCAGTGGCACCCTCCAAGCAATGACAGGTTGTATTTTCATTATCATCCAGTTTGAAGTATTTTCTAATCTCCTTTGAGATTCTTCTTTCGACTTATGGATTATTCAGAAGTATGTTGTTCAACCTCCAAATATGAGGTTTTCTTAGATTTTTTTTTTTGATTTCTAATTTAATTGTTATGGTCAGAGAACATACTCTGTATGGTTTAAATTCTTTTAAATTTATCAGGACTTGTTTTATGGCTCAGCACATGGTTTCTCTTGCTTAGTGTTAAAAAAAAAAACAGTTTGTTGTTTTCGTGTTCTATAATATCAGATTTAGGTGGTTGATAGTATTGTTTATCTGATTTATGTTCTTCCTGATCTTTGTGTAATTGACAACAATTACAGTTGCTGACAGAGGGGTGTTAAAATCCATTACTATGGTTTTAGACCATCTACTCTTTTTTTATTTATTTGACAGGCAGAGATCACAAGTGGGCAGAGAAGCAGGCAGAGAGAGAAGGGTAGCAGGCTCCCTGCTGAGCAGAGAGCGCTCGATCCCAGGACCCTGAGATCATGACCTGAGCCGAAGGCAGAGGCTTAACCCACTGAGCCACCCAGGTGCCCCTTTAGCTTCAAAATACATGAAGTTAAAAAAAATTACACCTATATATTTTTGATTATTACATCTTGGTAAATTGGCCTTTTCATTATTATGAAATGTTGGTCCCTGCCTTGTTCATATTCCATCTTGAAGTCTCTTACCACGCGTTATTAATACAACTGTTCCTGCCCTCTAAGTTTATTGTTTGTACTGTGTATCTTTTTCCACCCATTTATTTTCACCTGATCCATGTCTCTGTATTTAATGTGCATCTCTGGTAGGCCATACATACTTAAGTCTTGCTTTTTAAAAAATATATTCTGATAGTCTCTCTCATTGGAGTGTACAGTCCATTGACATTTAATAATCGGTATGACTGGATTCAGGTCTGTCGTTATTTGTTTTCTGTTTACTCCCTCTGGTTTGTTTTGCTTAGTTTGTTCCCTTTTTCTTGTTTTCTTTTGGATTATTTGTTTTTTAGAATCCCATTTTAATATATCTATTGGCATTTTGCTGTGTCTTTTCTCTAATATATTAGCCATCACTCTGCGTATCACGACATATTATTAACTGTTCATAGTCCACTTAAAAGTAATATTGTACTACTTTGTGTAAAATGTAGAAATCTTGCAAAATATGTCCATTCCCCCCCGCTGTCATAGTTATTATAGGTATCACATTTGCATGCACTATAAACCCACAATACATTGTTATACTTTTTGCTTTAATAGTCACATGTACTTTAGAGAAATTAAGAGAAAATATAGTCTTTCATATTTACTCACACAGTATTTATTGCTGATGTTCTTCACTCATTCCTGAAAATCTGTTTCTCTCTGATATCAACGCTCTGCAGCCTGAAGACCTTTTATGTAGCATTCTGTATAGTATAGCAGCATGGGGACAAATTAACTTAGTTTTTCTTGATCTGAAAGTGAGCTCTTCCTTTCACATTCATGACTGAATCCCAGAGTGTTCAGGGACAAGTTTCTTTCTCATAGTGTGTCTTCTGACTTCCATGCTTTTTGAGGAGACTTCTGTGATAATTCAAATTATTGTTCCCCTATATATAAAACAAGTTTGCTTTTAAGATTTTTTTTCTTTATGATTTTCAGTAGTTTGAGTTACATGTGCCACGGTAGATTTCTGTTTGGTGTTTGCTGAGACTCTTGAATTTGCAAATTTATGTCCTTCACCAAATTTGGGAAATGTTTACCCATTATTTAACTATTTTTCTTGCTCTAGCTTCTTTATCCTTTCCTTCTATGATTCTAGTATCCCTATATTAGGCATTAGAAATTGTCCCATATGGGGTGCCTGGGTGGCTCAGTGGGTTAAAGCCTCTGCCTTTGGGGGACGCCTGGGTGGCTCAGTTGGTTAAGCAGCTGCCTTCGGCTCAGGTCATGATCCCAGCGTCCTGGGATCGAGTCCCGCATCGGGCTCCTTGCTCGGCAGGGAGCCTGCTTCTCCCTCTGCCTCTGCCTGCCATTCTGTCTGCCTGTGCTCGCTCTCTCTCCCTCTCTCTCTCTGACAAATAAATAAATCTTAAAAAAAAAAAAAAAAAAGCCTCTGCCTTTGGTCCAGGTCATAATCCCAGGGTCTTGGGATCAAGCCCCGCATCGGGCTCTCTGCTCAGCAGGGACCCTGCTTCCACCTCTCTCTGCCTACCTCTCTGCCTACTTGTGATTTCTGTCAAATAAATAAATAAAATCTTTTTTAAAAAAATTGTCCCATAGTTCCAGGAAGCTCCATTTATTATTTTCAATTTTTTCTATTCATTTTATTCTGATCAAAATGATTTTTTTCAAAAGACTTATTTTAGAGAGAGTGCAGTGGGGGAGGGGCAGAGGGAGAGAGTCTTAAGCAGACTCTGCTCGGAGCATGGAACCACCTGTGGGGCTCCATCTCACGACCCTAAGATTATGACCTGAGCTGAAACCAGAGCTGGGTGCTTAACTGACTGTTCTATCCAGACACCCTTGATTGAATGATTTCTGTTACTAGGTCTTCATGTTCCCGGACTCCTTCCTTTGTCATCTCCCTTGTTTTCTTCAGTCTATTGACTTTTTAAAATTTCAGGCAGTGTATTTTTCTGTTCAAAAATTTCCATTTGGGGTGTGTGTGTGTGTGTGTGTGTGTGTTGTGTAGTTACTACATCAATTAGTAATATTTTCTCTTACCTCACTGAGCGTAGTTAGAAAAGCTGCTTGAAAGTCCTTGTGTGAAAAGTCCAACATCCAGGTCCTCTTGGGATTAGCATCTGTTGGTTCACTTTCTCCTTGGAAATGGGTCCTATTTTCCTCACTCTTCACAAATTCAGTAACTGTGGATTATAACCTGGACACTGGAAAGGTTCTATTGTGGAGACTTTGGATTGTTTTATTATTCCGAACGGCGCTGAGGTTTTTGTTTTAGGCAGTGGATTTGGTTAGCCCCGCCTCCACCCTGCCGTGCTCTAGTGGGCGATGGCTCAGATCTCGGTTCTGTTCTTGAAGCCTTGGCTGCAAACTTCTTTCATGTAGCCCAACACATGCATGGTTCGAGGGGATCTGCCAGAGACTTGAGCCGAGTCTGTACACAGAATTTAAAGTTTCTGCCTTTTCTGACTCTCTCCTTTTTGGCTTCCCCTTTACTTTTGGCAGTCCTGGTTATGCTGGGCTCCTTCTACTGTTTTTTTTATCTACCAGCAAGATGATCTTTCTGTTAAATTTCTTATGTGTCTGTGCCGCTGCCATGAGGACTATACTGCTCTTGGGCAAAGCTGCAAATGAAAACAAACACATGAGTCACAGAGAACCTATTCTAAGCTTGTCACTCCCCCCTACAGCCTGCCTGTCCTTGTTCAGTCTCCAAAGACTGTAAGAGATGGTTTTTTTTGTTTGTTTGTTTTCTGTCCAGAGTTTATAGCTATTCTTTACTGGAGGATCCACTGATTAAGGGCCCACCCTCAGTGCTATAAATGTGGCGCTCACTCCTTCAACTAGGAAATTGCGGTGACCTCCTTGACTAATTAAGGAGTTTTCTTTCCTTTTGCCCAGTTTTATTTCCTTCCAAAACAGTTTCTACCTGGAAGCCCAATGACTGAAATAAAATTGAGTGTTGACTCTGGCCTTATGGAATTGGGTACAAAGTCCTTGTAAAGGCAGATGTAGCCCTTTGTATCTCTCTCTTGCTACCTGTATGCTGCAGCAAGGTGCTTGTTCTCAACCCGTTATGTTCCACAATCCTGGAATACTCATCCCTTTGTTTCTTTTACTCTCTTTTCCCTGCATAATTCCAGCAAACCTTCATGGAGTTCACTCATTTTCCCTATCTTAAGTTTGGCGTCCCCTCTGAGTTCTCCCTTAATATTCGGTGGGTCACTCTGGCATGGGACTTATGGCTTTGTTATCTTCTGCTTGGTTGTCTGAACCCCCACAAGACCAAACTCAGGGGTACCAGTCATGCCCTAGTTCTTTAACAGCTAACTAGCTCCCCTCAAGCTAACTATACACACTACCCGATATGTAGTTGATGCTTTTGTTTTTTGCATTTAAATTTAAGAGTACAGTTTTTCATTTCCGCTTTCGGTGGGGGGCTCTGCTGTGCACACACACAGTTCCTCTGAAATAGAACAAAGGATTTGTGGCTCCTTGTCCCCTACACACTGTGTTCAGTGTATCGGTAAGGCGTATTTACTCACCTCGTCTTCCTTTCACGCCCCCTAACTATAGGTAGTCAGCTCAGAATCATGTGAAATTATTAAACTCTACACTGAGAAGAGACAAGGCAGTGGGATTTCTGGAGCTTGTTGATGGGCAAGCCTCTTCTGCCTTTGTCTTTCTTAAGAATGGGGGAATCCAGACATTGCTGGGGAAGCTGTGTGTACTTGAGTGTGTATAAATGTTGTACCTCAGGCAGGAAGCCAGCAACATTCTCCCATCCTGAGCATTAGGTGATAAATCTGGAGCCCATCCCTCTGTCCTGGCTCGTGAGCTGCTAGGGAATTTGGAATGCACTCTCTCCCCATCTACCATGTCCTATTCCCGCTGAAGGGACCCACAGACCTTCTTTACAGAACGTGAGTGAGTTCCTGAGTTCATACCAGAGCCGGTGCTCTGCTCCATGATGTCACCCATTCAGAGCAGGACCTGCTGAGCTAGACTCCACATTCTTCCTTTTGAAACAAAGGAGTTTTTTTTTTCAAAGAACTTTACTGTTTTCATCTAGTGTCTTAGAAGAGCACGTGAGCTTCCGGTCCACCTGAAAAGACAAATGCTTTCATCTTTTTCTAATCATGCAGATAACATGCTCCTTATAAAAGTATTTATGCACTGATTTATTCAATAAATATTTATCTTGTATCTCTGGCATGCCCTGCTCTGAGAATATAGCTAAGAAGATAGACTAAATTTTCATGAGGCAATACCGTATCTAACAGCAAGTGTTTGTGAGGATGTGGACAAAAAGGAACCATCTTGCACTGTTGGGGGAATGCAAGCTGGTGCGGCCACCGTGGGGAGGTGGGTTAGGGGATGGGTGAAATAGGTGATGGGGATTAAAGAGAACACTTATGATGAAAAGAAAAAAAAAAGTTAAACTAGTAATATGCAAAAAGAGAAAATGTAGAAAAATTACAGAAAAATATAGAAGAACTTAAAAACTCAATACCCCAAGATAACAGTGGTTTAATCTCTGGATTTTGTGTATGTTTGTCCTTTAGGCATCAGGCACCATCCCTCTTCCTCTTTTCATTCCAATAGCCTCAACCCTTTTGCTCCTTTGTCCTTCATTTCCCCCATGGGGCAAATTTCCAATTCCTGAGCATCTAATCATCAACCTATGTAATGTTTGGCTCTGGCCTGAAAAAAACTGTTTAGAATGCTAATTTTAATCCCAAGGAGCTTGTTCTACTTTATATGTTTGAGATTCTGAATTTTTCCAAACCCATGAAATACTAATTATTAAGTTATAGAGGTATTTCCCACTAAATTAAATTAATAGACTTACTCATTTTATAGTTTAATAAGGGAGTATTAAAACATGAGCTGTACCTTGTTTATAATTGCAAGAAAAGTGATAAATATCTAAATGCCATCAATAAGAGACCAGTTAAATAAATAATGTACATCCACCCAATGGAACGCAGTGAACCCACTACAACAGCTTGTTGACCTAAAAAGAAAACTAATACACATGGCAGGATATTCACAACAAATTGAGTGAAGAAAACCCCAAATTAAACATAGAAAAGGATATTTTGCTTGTTTCCATTGATGTAAAATTGGATACATATGTGTGTACATGCACAGAAAGCTATCTGTAGGGAAGCAAGCAATCTATTTCTGTAATTCCTACTATGTAAGATGCTCACTAAATACATTATGATAGATGTCCGTGGTATAGGGGAAAATCGGATGACACGTATAAATTGTATCATGCATGTTTGTGGGGGAACCTATTTGCTTGACTAAAAGTACTTTTCTCCTCCTCTCTAGAATAACGAACTACAAAGCAGGTTGGACTATTTAATAGAAACCCAGGCCAAGCCTGAGGTGGAGACCAGAGAGATTGGAGTGGGCTGCGATCTTCTCCCCAGGTATTTGAGAATTTCCTATTTTCCTGACTCAAATTCCTCTCTGACTTAAGAAAAATACTTTACGGGGCTGTGATTACCAGAACTGCATTCTTTCTATCAAAAATAGTTCTGCAAAGATAAACGGCAGCTGGGGGCATTGTGCAGGGCAGAGGGGGTAGCAAAGAGAAGCCTGGGGAAGCCATGTCCCAGAGAGAGACATGGGCCCTGGCAGGAAGTGAATGCAGTGGTTCCTCTGTCTACTCATTCATTCACTCAGCAAACATCTGCTGAGCACCTTACCTGTGCCAGAGGCTTAGGGAGAGGAATGAGGTTGGGTTCCCAACCCACAGTCTGGGAAGGGAGACAAACACAGAGGCAGGCATTTACAACACTGCAGGAGGGACCTGCGAGGTGCTTTGGTAGCACAGAGGAGGGAGGGTCTAAAGCTTGAACAAATTCATCTCTGCCCCAGAGCCATGACACAGTCCAGCACTGGCTCAGTGACATGAATAAATTGAGCTGTTTCAGTCACGACAGATGAACAAGAACCACAACCTTGTTGGTTCAGTTGCGTTCCTGAGCTCGAGGACTGACCTATTTGTCCTTAAACTGCTCCACACACCCATGCCTGGGTCTCTCCTTAGTAAAATTAGAATCTGGGACCCAGTAACCCACCCACCATCTCCAGGTGCTTGCAACTGTGCTCGGCCCAAAGAGGACATAAAACAAGGTGAGAATGAGGATGCTCTCGGGCTGACGGCATGTGGCCTGTGTAACCAAAGTCCCAAAGTACCCCAACTACTGTGTTTAGGAGGGTGAATTCCCATGGGATCAGGGGCATTTGGGTGTGTTGTGTTAGACAGCAGCAGGCCACAGAAGTGCAGAATCCTGGAACCTTGAATGGTTCGATCTGGTGGGAAAGCGTTGTGAGCCCATCACGGAGCTGGGATGTCAGACACCTTGGATCTAGTCCTCGCGAGCAGCACGATGCGATCAGGCCGGACCGTCTTTGCTGGAGCCTCCGTTTCCCAATCTGCAAAGTCAGTGGTTTTGAGTAGATTTCTCAGGTTTAACAGGCTCAAGCAGGGAAAAAGATACGTAAATAGACTCAAGGTCTCATTAATATCAGGGGTGAAGTCCATGATAAAAATACGGCCGAAAAGAACGGTCATGTCCAGGGCCTCCTTCTGAAATATAAATAGTTTGGCCATTTCTCTCTTTTATTTTTCAGGAACCAAGTAGTTTAGTCCACTTTAATTGCCCACATAATAAATCTTGTTTGGCTTAAGATGGGTGCAAAACTATGTCTGAAACCAATAAATTGTTTGTTTTGTAATTCCCATGTTTTGGCTTAAAACAAGGTTTTCAATTTGTATGCCGAAGGATAGCCTGAAGCAAACTTTTATGGCTAAGTTATGAAACCACAAAGCGGTTTTCATAATGGAAGTGCTGACAGACCCTTAACTTATGGCCATGGTGAACTTGGAAGCCACTTCAGCATCTAAAAGCAGCTTTTCCATAAATGTAACATTTGGTTTCCCCCAGGATCCATCTTAGCACTTTCACTGCGTAGGTCAGTCAGCAGAGGAAATGAAAGCTACGTATCCGCATTTCCGAAAAGGCAGGGTAAGGTTCCATTCGTTTCCTCTCCGATATTTATTAAGTGCCTACTACGCGAAAGGTGCCACACGGGTCTGAGTGGGAAGGAGCACGGGGTCTTTAGAAAATTCAGAGCAGCAGTTTCCCACCTGTGCTTCTCGGAACTGCCTCACTAGGCTCCGGGCCCCACGCTGGGGCTCAAGGAGAGGCCTCCGGTTGCCTCAGGGTGCGGGAGGGGAGCAAAGAGCTGCTGGCCTGCGGGGACCCTTCCCCTCCTGAAAAACGAAACGACACAAAACTGAGAAACTCAGCTTTTAGTGTGTTTTAGATGTTGGATCCCAAATAAGATTTTGTTTGAATAAAGAAACTGGAACCCCATGGTTGGGTTTAATCCCCATGTTTGATAGATCCCAAAATTGAGGCTCAGAGAGGTAAGTGATTCACTGGAAGCCACACAGCCAGGATCAGAAGCAAGCCTTTGGAATCCTGGTGTGGTACGTGTGTCATTTTAAAATAATAAACAGGGTTGCTAAATTGTATTATGTATGTTCTGACAAAATTCTTCGTTTTTTTTTTTAAGATTTATTTATTTGACAGAGAGATCACAAGTAAGCGGAGAGGCAGGCAGAGAGAAAGGAAGGGAAACAGACTCCCTGCTGAGCAGAGAACCCGATGCAGGGTTCCATCCCAGAGCCCTGAGATCACGACCTGGGTCAAAGGCAGAGGCTTAACCCACTGAGCCATCTAGGTGCCCCAAAATTCCTGGTTCTTACTTGGACTTTGAACTTGCATCTAATACAAGGTCCCATGGTGAAGTTTTCCAGAATATTTTTTAAATGGCCCCCTCCAAAATGTTTTAGATCAAAGTATTGCATTAAGCCTTTCTTCTGCAGGTGAGTTTTGTTCTACCTGTTCTCTCACAGAGAACCTGGCAGTGTGGTCCATTGGGGAGCCTCAGGCTATGGGGCTGCGCAGCCCAGCCAGCGGCCAGCTGAGCACACCCTTAGGCAAGCACTTAATTGCTCTGAAGCCTTCATTATTTCATCCTTAAAGTGGGAACGAAGAGGACAATACCAAATCTCAGAGGGTTTCTAGGGGGACTAAATGTATATACAGCATTTAGCATGGTAACTGGTTAAGTACTTAATAAAGAATAGGGATTATTACTATTAACTACACCAAAGCTCTGATTTTTCTTGTAAGACAATGGATCAAATATAAGTGAATGGGGGGGGGGTACTAAGACAATTTCATTCACTTTTTACTGGTGGTTTTTAGTGATTTTGCTCAATGGACTGATGGTGCTTCAGT